>NW_024355205.1:28771006-29154259 GCF_902729225.1 Pteropus medius
ACATTCCAATTGTTTGTTTACTTCCCTCCTTTTTCATCTGTATCCCTGGCTCTTGAGCCTCCTCAGTCATCAATGGCACATGTAGAGGTGGAGCTCAATAAATACCCATAGAATATAAGAATGAATCATTGAACAGGCTCTGTGGAGTACAGCTCACATTGTCAAAGTATCGCATTTAAAGGATTTATTGGATTGGTACATGAGAGGGGACATCAAAACCCACAAGGAATCCAAGATAATGATTATTGCAGCTCAAAATGGTAGCACACACTCAGAATTTGAATCAGGACCCCTGAACCCAATTCTGCTTGCATTGTAACTTGACCTTCAGAGGACTCTTGTTTTTTTGTTTGTTTCAGTTTTTGATTTTATTTTGTCAAAAAGGTAGATCTGATGTCTTATCTATAGTGAAAATGAAATGGGTGTTTTGAAAAATATGAAATACGTACATATACGAATGCTTACATTACTCTAATTGTGCCGGTATTTTAAAATTTGTTGCAAGTAAAACTTTTTTTTTTTACATGAAAAGCATTAGATATTTTTCTTATGTGTAAGAGATGTGAACCTGATGGTTTAAAGAATTTATTTTAGAAATTCTGGTTCCTGCTGAAATTTTAGAAGACAGCCAGGAAAGCAAAACTTCTATTTCTACAGGAGGGGAAAATCCCAAGAGAAGATAGATGGATTTTAATTTAGCAGGGATAGCCTTACACATTAATTCATTTGCTGGGGTGAGGAAGGGTGACTGAGGGGTGTAATTTGGAACCAGCTCACTTTCCTTCAGTAACAGAGCTCTGCTTTGCAGCTGATTTAAATTTATATGCTCACTCCTTCTAGAGTGATGTTTCTTCCTTTTTGACTAGTTCACTCCCCACAGACAGTCCTAGTTGTAAGGCAGGAAGTTGGTTCTGTCACGTCCAAGTTTTCACTCTGATAGTCTGTGCATTGGGAGTAGAGCTGATACAGGAAACTGTCATTTTCTGACAGGAGAGTGACAATGGGAGCTGTACTCAGACTCTCATTATTCCATTTTGAAAGGCACAGTGTCTCAGGAGAAAACACTCAGTGGTTTATTGGGCTTAATTTGATGTTTGCTCTAATAGATATCTCTGTCATACTATTTTTTTTTCTTTTGCTTGTTTTTATTTTCTATAAATATGAATCTTTAAAAAAAAAAACTCAAGGAATCTAGATCTCTAATTTGTTTTACTTTAGAATGTAATACATTCTTGCATTTCTTGGACTATTTACTCAATGTTACCAAATATCTGACATCATCTAATACCTAGTAGTTGTACAACCTGAAGGTCAAAATTAAACTCACAGCTGGGTCTGCATGCCATGGTCAGGAAACACCTCAGGTCTCAAATTTTGGCTAGTGACTTGGCACATTCTCTTTTTCTTTTTAATTAGTCTATTAAAGTTAGAAGCACTTAAGGAAAAAAAAATGCTAAAGTCTAGCTAAAGGAATTGCTGACATTTAGGTAAATGTATTTTCAAAACAAGTTTCTTACTAAAATAAATCCTCTAGATTAAAGGAAAATGTAATGAAAATCATGAGTGTTAGGATCATTATGAATTAATAACTACAGATTTTCAGCTTCAGACAGTATCTCTTGATACTATACAGAAGTATCACTAACGACACAGTATCTTTTGTTACTAAACAGAAGAAACACTAGTATATTTACAAGTATTCTCACCTCCTTCATTTTGCCACCTGCCCTTTCAGTGAATTATGTCCTTACTTTTACATCATTGAAGTTTATAACATTTCTATGCTGCGTTGTCCAATTACTTTTCACAGGTTGATTAATCTCTTTGCTACTATTAAAATAGTTAATGTTGATAACTAGTATTTTTACTACAATGTTTCAATTTCCTAGATCTTATTTTGATTTACCTATTATTTGGCTGGAGATTCTTGTCAAGCAAATTTCCTGGGGTGAGAAAGGGTGATGAGTTCTTGCCTGCCCTGAATACCTACCTGCCTGTATTTGACAGATGAAGGAAGGAGTAATAATCTTTCACATACTTTCAAAACTTTCAAGACTGCCCACCGTTTTCAGACACAGAATGTCAGTAAGGAGAAGTCAAAGGACTCTCATGTTATTCCTTTTTTATGCTCATGTAAATATTTTCTTTGTTCCTAATTGGTGAATCTCACTAGAGACATTTACAGATTATCTTTGTTCGACCTGTCTCCTCTCAACTCTGCTGGCTGAGGACCTGAGGCACCTGCTTAGAGTAATTGTTATTTTATTTCAGGAATTTTTTTTTCACCTTATATTCTTGAATTTTTTTCTTCCTTCATTTGTCATGCTATCTTTTCCAGAAATACTAAGTAAGCAAAAAAGATCCTGGATATCTTTTTTCTGTCTTTATCTGCCATCATTTTTTTGTGATCATTTAAAAATCCCGTTATTTTCCATTTTGTTTTGTGAGATTTCTCCATCTGGTCTACCAAGTTTCTATGGTTCTCATTTCTGTTAATTCTGTTTTGGTTATTCTGATATGGCTTTTTTTCTCTAAAACATTCATGGACTCTTCCATTCCTTTGTTAGTTATCTTAAGCCTCTTCCCTCCCTTTTTCTTATCTCTGATTTGCATGCTTTTCTCTCTTCTCTAAGTTACCCCTGACCCTTCCCTCAGGAGATCATCCTGCCTACAATGTATTAGAGAAAATGGAAAGTTGTCTAAAATTCTTTGGGAAGGATGTGTTCTCATTTGCCTTTTGCTGATTTTTATTTTTCTCTTTTCATTTCTCTGTACTATGTACAGCTGTGTTCCATGTTGAATCATTTCAGATTATTCTTCCTTTTTTTTCCATAGTCCCGGTTTGTTGAAGAAGAATGATGTGAGGGGGACAGTATGACAGGAAGCGAGTAGGTGGACTGCAGTCTCGATACAGATACAGGCCGTAGCCTCATAAGCCTCTCTCTCTCCGTGTCTCAGGGCACCATCTCTGCGTTCGCCCTTCAGAAAAGTGTGGCTTAGAATAAAGTCCCTTGACTCACAGGCCCTTTGGGCTGTAATTTCATGGTACTACTTCCCTTTCTCTCCATCAGCCTCCTTTGCCCCAGGCCCTTTCCTCTCTCTTGGCGGGAAGACCAGTTAGAAGACACGCATCTTCCTTACACATTTGTCCTCTGAGATTTTACAGAGTTGTGCTGAGATTCACTAGGACATTCCCTGTTTTGTTTTTCTGTGATTTATCTTCTATACTATTGCTTTACTCAAAACATCAAAGCAGGGCTTTCTAGTACAGTGATGCATATTATCTCTAGGGGGAAATCTGTGTTCCTGCTTAAAGACTGAGGAGACATGTTTTTATTATTATTATCCTCTCTCATTTTGGTTCAGATTTCATGGTATTTAGCAATAATTCTTTATCATTTCTGAATTGGGGTTATAACCATTTCCTTATATTTTCTTCTTTTTTTTTTCATAAAGAAATGTTTTCATCATCTAGTTTCCATATATGTGTATATGTGTGTATATATCTATGTTTTTATAATATCTTATTTTTGAACAAAACTGTTGTATAAAAATGTGACTTTATTTAATCGAAGTCCTACTCTCCTCTACACTCATCCTTTTTGATTCGACTGACTCTTCATTCTACCTTTTTCCATTTACCTTCCCCTTCTCTCTCTCTTTTAATAAATCATTTTCCTCTTCACAATTTTAGGGATTTCTAAAGGCATAATTTTTAGCTCTCTGCTCTTTTCTTTACTCTCATTATCCTTTTTATTATTTTTTATTATTATTTTCCTCCTTTTCTTCCCTTCTCATGTCATCTTCTGTTTCTTCTACACATTCTCTGTCAGCACCTCAACTATCATGTGTATGCAGACAACAACCAAATTTATATGTCCAGGCTTGATCTCTCTGGGGCTCTGTGACTGCATGGAGATGGCCATTACCTCAAATCAAACGTCTTCAAAAATAACTCATCATCTTTCTATATTTACTCTTTAGCTGGACTTTCATTTTCCCATTAGTTCCATCTGGATATTGAATAATGTCTTCAAGAACGTATCTAACCGTATTGCCATGATCCTTCCTAATTACCTGGTCTTGTTTATTCTATATTCATTCATATTCTCTCTCTCTCTCTTCCCCTCCCCACCCTGCTCTCTCATATACATACACGCTCACACACACATTTCACTGTCACCCTACTTAGCCATAGTTAACTAATAATAGCATTAATATTCTGTCAATCATCCAGGATTAAACTTGAGTTTTCTTTGACTTTTCTTTCTATCTTGATCCTTACAACCAATTAGATTCCAACGTTTATAGACTTTGCCTTGGCAATGATCATCATATCTGTCCCCTGCTTCGCATTCCGCTGCCACCACCCCAAGACTCTAATGCCTGTCCCCTGACTATGATTGCAGATTTCTAGGGACTCACTCTAAAATTCTCTTCCCACCCCTTCCAATATATAATATATGCCGCTGCCAAATTAGATTTCCTGAATTGGAATGCCAGCAATATCACTCAGCAGTAATATTGTCTGTGACTTCTCCTCATTTCTTTAATGAACCATTAATTTCCCCATATCCTCTGTAATGTGCTCCAGGCTGCATTTCCAGCCTCTTTGCATGTCACTCAACTGCTAGACCTCTAGCCACTTTGAACTAGTTAGGGTCCAAACCATACACAAACGTCTGTATCTAAACTCATACAGTTGCTTTTACCCAGAAGTCCTGCTTTCCTCCATCATACTTATTCATCTTTCTCAAATGGGAACCTTCTTTATGAAGTTTTTGGTCTCTTTGGCTAGATATGCTCTTCTTCCAGCCCCTACTGTCACCTGCAAGGCTCTCTATGACCTGGTCCTGCATACCATTTACTATGCTCCAGCCTGCTGGCCTTCTTCGGGTTCCTTTACTCTGCCAAGCTCTTTCCTCTTTTAGGATCTTCACACTAGCTGTTTAGTATATCTAGAATGTTTTTACCCTTATCCTTACAGGGTACTGCTCTTTCTTAAATGTCAGCTCCTATCAAAGTCCTTTTTTGACTATATTTAAATAGAATTTGAGAACTTTCTCCCATGCCAAAGGATTCTTTATCATAGAACTCTGTTGCCTTTTTCCCAATTGACTGATGACTCTTATGAAGACAGAACCCAAATCTATTTTGCTAACCAATGTATATACAACACACATAGTATAGTTCCTGGCATATTAGGTAATACGTCATTTATTGAATATGTGAATGAGTGAATGATTAAATATTTCATTCATAAATGTTCTTATCATGTTCTACTCTATATTATACTTTCTAATATACTTGTCTTGCTACTTTTATAAGGTTTTAAGTCCTTTCGAGTGAAAAAAAAAAGTATTGTTCATTTGGTATCCCCTAGCACCTAGCATTTGTGAGATTAATAAACGTTTGCTGTGGTAAATCGATTTGAATTACATTTTCAGAACAATATTAAGTTATTGCCAGGACATCATAGATGGTAAATGGCAATCTCTTTTGCTAATGGCTTCCAAGGTTGATGATGAGATAAAATCAGTCAAGCACCCATCAAGATGGAAAAAAATATGAAGTCCTCTATTTTAAAGTAATTGTAGTGTTGTGTCATTTGTCATATTAAAATTATTTGTTCCATGTTCCCATCCTTCCTTAGGACATCAGACATAGCTCTTAATGAGTCACTGTGGAGAAGCTAGGTATGCAGTGATAGCAGTAAAAAGAAAAGGTCATTGAAAATATAGGCTGTTTGCTTTCGGCTATATTTTTCTGACCAATAACAATGTGTTTATGGAGTTCTTGCTCCCTTCCCCTTACTCACCTCTCTGACTTCAGTTTCTCAATCTACTTCTAGTGAGAGAGTGTGCATTAAATTCGAGGTGAACACCAATGAGGATTTTTTTACAGCTTGTATATTTCAAGTGCATGTTGAGAAAGCTACCTCCGGATTCTGCAGGTGTTAATTATGGTAGAAGCTATCAGAAAGGTGGAAAATGTGGAGGGTTTCCGCCTTTGGGCTCTGTGCTCTCTAGTGCCCTCTAGTGCCTGTAAGGGGGAACTACTGAACCAAAGAACAGTTTGCCCCAACTATTATCGGAGATGCATTATTACCATGTATTTAGATGGAATAAGAGAACAACTGACCCCAACAGAAACTTACATATTTTAGTGTGCAGAAAGCTGTGTAAATCCTAAAATAGCATATGCCCGTGAAATTTATGCATAGTCTTTTTGCTTCTTTTTCCATCACTGACCTTCAGAAGGATCACAATATTTTCCTCACTTCATTTTTTTTTTTTTGCTAATAGAAAATGCTCAAAAACTATCTTAAATCTTTGAATAATATCTTTCATAATAAAAATAATCTTTGTCATAAAGCCGAATATCCATGTGGATCTTGAGTAAGGTTTCTTAATTCCTACAGATATAAACAGAATTCAATAGATATAAACTTTTTGGGAAAACAAATTAAGCAGCTTATAAGTTTTTAAGTCTCTATTTTTTTTTGATATGTGGCTATGTGTGCTACTCATGTTAAGATGTTCAAGGTTAAAGATAATGCTGCTGCTGGTTTAATATTCTAATCACAGACATACTCTGGACCCAACCTCAGGCATTTTCTTAACTGACCACTTTTGTCCAAAGCAATAATAACAACCACAACAATAACAACTGCAACAACTCGGAAACAGACTAAAGCTAGGAATAGATAATGTGGTCACAGGTTCCAGGGTTATTGATGTAATGTGGTCACAGGTTCCAGGGTTATTGATGTAAATAATTTTGAGTCCCTACTTTGTGCTTCTAATAACTTGTGTTCTTGCCCTCCATGTGGAATCTGACAGTTCTCCAGTCTTTCGATGTACCAGGCATATAAATCCTCTTCATTAAGAATCGCCATTCTCATTTTGTGTAAACTCATCCCTCACAGCTCATTCCAAAGCGGGAATCACCAGTGTACGAGGGGACCTGGTATATGTTACATGGTAACTAACAAGTAACAATATTGGTACCAAGGCCAGAGAATATCCCAAACTGAAAGTTATTATTTTAGTAGAGCATAGCCTGAAAGCAAACTTCGACTTATGGTATCAATGCAAGTTAATTTAGAAGATGCCAATAATACAATCCCTACTTTTTATAACCGTCAGTTTGTACAAACCTTAAGCTTATTTTAGGATCGATGGAAAGATGCGTCTATCATAATGACTCAGCTGTGAATGGTCATTTGAGACAGGAGAGCAGCATTCCTTTCACTGTGCCACTTGGTTACAAACACAATAAACAACAAAAAGAAAACAAATTAATCAGTGAGAACAGCCTTCCTTTCCCATAAAGTGGCATTATCTAGAATCCCACCTTCAGCCTGTTTACTTTTGCTATTTAACCGTATACCATAGTGGAAACACAGAGTTGGACTGATTTTCGTTTGAGTCTTGGTTCTGCTTCTTACCAGCTCTGTGAACATGTATTCATAGCCAAACACATTAATCAATGTCCCTGGTACATGTTTCCTCTTCTGCAAAGCAAGGATCTCATAGCTTACTAAGCTGTGAACTTAACTAAGGAAACCATAGATCCAGCACCTAATCCGAGTCAGGTTTACTAACCCATCCTGTGGCTTCAGCGATCTTAGCCACTGGAACACTTCCCCAAACAGCACCGTTGGTGCGGACTGGCCTCTCTTCTGAACTACAGGTCTCTAATTACATCATCGATCTTGATATCTTTATCTGGATGAAATGTCCTGTCTTCAAATTCAACATGTTAAAATTCAAACGTGTTTTCTGTTTTCCCAAATTTTCACTGATTCCTAATATCCTGGTTTCTCTTAAAGATACCACCATCGCTCATACTTACTTAGATGTGACATATCAGAGCCATGTTTGACCCCTCCCCCTAACTCCTGACCCACGTGGAAGACTTGTCAAGTCCTACCATTTCTCCTTCCACAAAGTTTCTTATATCTGTTCCCACTCCTCAGTTCCAAGTGCCAGCACCCAGTTCAGACCTCGCTTACCTCTTTTCTGAGCTCTTTCACTGAGCTCCCAACTGTTCTTGCCGAGTTCAGCTTCTGCCCATATATCTCATCTACACATTTCTTCTTGAAGGATTTTCCTTAACACCTCTTATCATGTCAGTACTTATTTCCCTTCTGTCTCAATCCTTATGCCAACAGCTTGACGAAGTCTTCAAGAATCTAACCCTACTCAATTTACATAACCAGTTCTTTTCTGCAGAATACTTTTTCATCTATGTTGCATTCAAAACATACGGAAAGTCAGACACTGAATCATCCCTATAACCTGGGCATCTCCTTCCACTGAGGCTTTGTTCACTCTGTTCCTCTTACCAGGAAAACCCTTTACCTGTGGGGGTTCTACTCATTCCCCAAAGCTTAGATCTAAAGCCACCTGCTCTATACATAATTCCCTCATCCTGCTACATCTAGCTGAACTTCTAATGCTGCTTATCACTTTTGCTTTAGTTCTCTGTATGTACATCTTACCTCTCTTACTAGATTGTAGGATACTTGAGAGCATAACTCCTATCTTCTTCATAACAGGCACATAGTAGGCACTAAATAAACATGGTCTGGAAGTTAAAGCAAAATACCACATAAATATGCGAGTCACTTAGGCAACTGTGTAGTCAAAATGTTTCTCAGTTGATGAATGCTTTACACAAAGTGTTAAATGCATTTCAGTATGATATACAAGAGAATATTTTCTTATGTCAATTTCAGAACTATTTTTAAATCTTAGCACTTGTGTCAAATTACTGTATTTCAAGCATAGATTTGAAATTGCAGTAGAAGTATAGTTTTATTTTAGTGCTTCTTAATTTATAAAGCTACTCTGATAAATAAACCATATTTATGAATAAAAAATGTAGAGCATCTAGGTAAAAACTTTTCAGTAATATAATTCATGCTGATCATATATCTTAAAGTCTTAAGAATTACATAAAGTCATATCTTCTCACTCTTAAAGTACTATTATGTTCCATTCTAAAAGTAGTAAAAAGATTTTTTTAATATAAAAGGAATTCTAGCTGCATTAAACAGTTTAAATAAACCAGTTTTTCTCATCTCTCCACTGGCAAAATATTTTACATTATATTTAAAAACACTAACAATTCAAAAGAAATGACTAGGAAATTTGTGGCATGATGAAGCTTCCTTTCAAGTCAGTGAAAGCTCAATCCATAGAGCAAGACATGACTTAACCTTTATACAGTAGTGCGCTATTCCTCAGCCTCAACACTATTGACATTTGGGTCTGGATAATACTTGGTGGTGGAGGCCGTCCTATGCATTGTAGGATGTGTAACAGCGCTCTACCTTCTAGATACCAGCAGCAACCCCAACGTAACATCCGAAAGTGTCTCTAAACATCACCCAATACCCCTTGGGGGAAACATTGCCTGCATTTGAGAATCACTGAAGTACTAGAAGCGTATACTACTTCCACTTGTGTTTTATTAATTCATCTGTCCAATTCAGCTTTTTGGAGGAAAAAAAAAAATAACCCCGTTAGGCTTTTCCTCTACTGACACGAATATGCTTCATGGAAATGTCTGATTCTCTTTGTCTTTTGGGGTGCTAGTCATAAGTATTCAGTGAGCATTTATTGAGGAAATGTATATTAAATACCTACTATGTGCCATATACTCTTCTAGGCTTTGGAGAAATAGAATGAGAAAAAAAAAATGACTGAAACTTACATTCTAGTGGAAGAAGTTAGACGATAAACAAATAAATAAAATATATAGCATAGCAGACGAAGATAATATTCAGGCAAAAATTAAAGGAGCGATTAAAGAAATATGGGGGCAGTGAGTACCTGGGGGTGGGGACAGTATTACAATTTTAAATAGAGAGGTCAAGGCCAGCATCCTGTTGTCAGAGCCCAAGAAAGCATCCCTGGGGTACCCTCCAATGGTCTATTAATTACTCTGAATTAGAGTTAATCTATAAGCAGCCTGTGCCAGAGGACGCCCTGTCTCCTTAAATGCAGAAAATAAATCTTCCACGTAAAAGGTGTCCTCCCACACCTGAAAGACACCTTTAATGCTAGAGTTAAACAATTTAGAGTGGGGAAGTCTGCACAAACATATCTCATTGCCTCTTTTCTGATTTACTACTTCGTTTAAATTTTTTCATGAATGAACACCCAAACCTTGCTTAGATTCCTTTCTAATGAGCAAAGGCTTTTTTCATCCTGTCGATTTCTCACAAATTTATTGTTTGTCTAAAAAGTATAAAAAGATGCCTGGTTTGATAATTTCTTTGAGCCTCATTTTATGATCTGAGCATCATATGACCTCCCATGCACACATATTAAATTGGTTTTTCTTCTGTTAATTTAGTCTTTTGTCAATTTTATTACTAGTCCAGCCATAAGAACTAAAAAAAGATAAAAGTATGTAAGAATTCTCCCCCTCCCCAACACTGTGAAGGTGACTTCTGAGCAAAGACCTAGAGGAGGAAAGGAAGTAAGCCCTAGGACACTTGGCAGAGTAGCTTTCCAGGCAGAAGGAATAAGAGCAGAGGTCCAAAGAAACAGCAAGCCAGAAATAATGAGGGATAACAAGAAAATTTGAGTTCTTGGGGTGGACTGAGGGAGGAGGAGAGAAGTCGAAAGTATTCCTAAAGAATAGAGGCATGCGCATAAGAACTTGTAGATCATTGTCAAGAATGAAAGGCTTATTGTCAGGGAAGGTCATATGTAAAATAGCAAAACAACAAAAAAGTTTTTTATGTCTCTTTAGTTGCACACAGAATCCTCTTCATGATGGCTCAAGGACCCCAAGAGTAACATCACTCTAGTCAGCCCTCCCCAGCAATGTCCACACTCCTCATCATTCCTTCCCTTTTCTTTGATCAAACTTCAGCAGTCTTGGGGATCAGTCCTGTAAGATCTTGCTAAGAAACTGACTCCCTGAACTGATGTAGAAATGCACATGAAAATGTTAATGGTTTAATGATGCTTCACTCAGGGATATTTGCATCTTACAGGAAGACCTTCTGGAGAATTGATTTTTTAAATTGATTTTTGAATTCAAAAAGTAAATCGTTTGCTTGAGAATCGAAGTCACTTTAACAGCCAGGGAATGAGCTCTGTAGGGCACTGTGGGTCTTTTCAACACTTGAACTTAGATTCTGGACCTAATGTCATAGAGAGTCACTCGTATCATCAATTAAACTAATATGAATTGAGATCTTTATGATGTGCCACTCATTGTCCTTTGGGTGACTGAGGCCATGGTAAGAAAGATAAGTTCCAGCTCTCACCAAACTATTTTCTTACAGAGTGAAAGAGACACAAAATAAAGTAGTAAAATAAAAATGGTTATTATCAGTTACTGATAAACACTATTGAGACAATTATAACACAGGGATATACTAGATGGTTTGCCTGCAATTTCAGATAGACAGCCAAGAAAAGCTTCTATAAAAACGTGATATTTAAACTGAGATCTGAATAACAAGAAAAAGCAGGAAAAAGAACATTCCTGCAGAAGGAAAAAAACTAGATCAAAAATAGCAATAAGCTTGACATGAGAAAGGAGGCCAGTGTCTTAGGCCAAGTAATCAGTAGAAAGATAAGTCAGAAAAGTAGGCAGAGGCCAGGCAGCCCTACTAGTCCATGATAAGGTATTTGGTGCACTTTCCCCCTCTGTAATGAGTACTTAAAGGAGGGAAAGTACTTCAAAAAGGGAAATTAGAAGCCCTTAATTTGTGTTCTTAAAAAATCATGGGTAGGGGTTGAGGATAGATGGCCAAGGGAACAAGCATAGGGAAGACTTGAAACTGACATCAGTATGAGATAATGATGGGAGTCAAGGTACAAAGAAATGCATAGATTGGGGATAATTTTTGGAGACAGAGTCAATAAATAGGGTTTCTGATAGATTAGATATGAGGGCTGAAAAACAGAAAAGAATGAAGAGCAGCTCCTAAAGTTTTGTCTTGGGCAACTGGGTGATTTGGAATACATTTAGTGAAGTGTAGAAGAGGGTGAGAAAACACATTTGAGGAGAAAATAAAGAGTTGTTTTAGAAATGCTAAGTTTCCCAAGATTAAGAACTTAATCTTGGAAATGATTTATACATGGGCATCAAGTAGAGATATCAAGTTAAACATTAGAATCACAAGTCTGGGATTCTGATAAGAGGTCATGCCTGAGTTGTAGGTTGAGAGCCAGAAGCAGTGACTGGTGTTTAATATCATGAAACTGAGAAAGTCATCAGAGAGACTAGACAGCTGGAGAGAAAAGTCTTCATGCCCATGCCTGGTCCACATCCGGGGATTACATGGAGGGGAGGAAGATGGGTCAGCCAAGGAGACTGAGAAGTGCAGGTAGTGATTTAGGAGGGCAATTATTAGCAGACAGTGTCAGAAAATCCAAGAGCATGGAGTAGCCAATTATGTTGAAAACTTTCAGGAATCAGGAGAAATAAGAATAGAGAAATGGCATTTTATACAACTACGTGACAGTTACGTAGCCTTTCAAAGACATGCAAAATGCCGCTTGTGTATTGTAGACACACAATGAATGCTTGTGAAGTAAACTAAAAATCCACACACAAAATAAGATCTGATCATAGTAATATGTTTTTCCTAGACTGAAAAATCATTTATTCTAAATATTTCTATTCCGAAATATTTACATATTCCTCCCTAAGTACCAGACACTGTTTAAGCACTGATGATATAGAAGTAGAGAAAACAGACACAAGACTTCCTCCTCTGGAGCTTACACTCTAGTGAAGAAGGGTAGATAACAACGAAGTGACTAATACGGAATTTATTTTCATATAATGTTACACCATACGATGGGGGAAAAACATAGAATAATGGAATGCAGATTTCCTGAAGAGGAGGGAGTAGCTTACAGAAATCTCAGAACAGAAGGATAAGGCAGATATGTACCATTGTGAGGAGTATTTGAGACAGAATGAAGGTCGAGTTTAAGGACTGAGGTTGGAATGAGTTTATTGTGTTTGAAGAACTGCCAGGTGCTTCATGTTAATGGCATGGAGAAATAAGGGGGAGATTGCTGAGAGATGAGGTAAGAGATCAGCGGGGGACAGACCATGTACAACCATGAGAGGGACTTTGAATTTTATCATTCAAGGTATAATTAGAAGTCATCAAAGAGTTAAAGACTGAGGGTCATTGGTATATAACTTTGTTTCAGTTTCAGAAATATAACACTGGTGCTGGTGTAGATAATGGATTACAGGGGTGAGTAGTGATGTGGAAGCAGAAAGATCAATTAGAAAGCTACTGCAGTTGTCTAGGCAAAAAAAAAAAAAAAAAAAAAGATGGCGACTTGAAACAGGGTGAGTGAAATGGTAAACAGCAGAGCTGGGACTCCCACAATGTGCCTGACTTCAAAAATGTGTTCTTTTCCATTATTTCACACTGCCTCTCAAGCTCAGAGATCCATCACAATTTGGTGATAATTCAGGAGTCAGTTCTGTAGATGTGTGCCAAGTCACCAAGAAATTTCTCTCACAACAATACATAAATGTGACAAGCTTGGCACTTGTATAAGGAGTTTCCATCAGATCTATCTGAGAAATAGCAATGAAAACAGAGTTAAAACACAAATAGGAACAGCTTTAAAACATTGGTAAACATTTATGAGACCCTTTATTAGATATTGCATATATTCAGAAGACTTCTATCACGACAATAATTTTTTGTTGCTGTCATTAAGAGGGTAAACTTTGCATTAAAACAAAGAACTAATGTTTATAATAAAATGATAAATGAGCTATTTCAATTATAAATTGACAAATAGTAATCCTACAATTATATATTGTGAAATATCTATTTTCTTTAACTTTAACATGGCCACTGTGGATCTAAGATTTGAGTCATTGTGTCAAAACTCTAACCCCACCCCCAAACTGTTAAATGTTCATCATCCCCTAGTATCCTATGAAGGCAAAATTTCACTTGTCAGAGAAAATAAAAACAACAGGGTAGGCTCTCCCAAGGGGCAAACATAGAGAATGACCCCCATTCTACTCAGAAAAGGCAACATCTTTAACGATGGCATCTTTTGGTCACTATACTCTTAGTAGCACTTAGCATTTGTCCCTGGCAGCTCTGTTTCCCATAGAAGTGACCTCTTAGGGGCTGCTCCTGTGGGGTCCCAGATACTTCTTATTTCTTCTCACTGCTAGAATATACCCAGGTCTCCCAGTGGTAGCCAGATAGTTCCGTTCTGAACTATCAAGGCAGTAAGAGCACTGCCCTTCAGAACCGCTGCTGGAAGATCTTTCCAGAAACTGTTTAATGGGCCACAGAGCTGCAGCCACAGAGAAGCAGCCAGTTTCAGGAAACCCCACATCAGCCAAGTCTTACCTGCAGTTCTGCTCAGTCTGGCCCTTGGTAGATGAAAAACCTTGTTCTTCTTAAGGAAGATTTAATTCTATAGAAAACCCCATTATTATATTGCCATCCTAGTAACATAAGAACTCATGTAATCAAGGGACCAAACCCCCAACTCCTTCTCTGCTTAGCTCCCTATGGGATCAGAGGATCCTAGCCATGCTCTGGCAATTTCAAACTTGCTCCACAGAGCGATATGAACTAAATCCTACAAAGGGTTTGAGAATCATATTAGTTGAAGGAATGTATTATAAATCACTTGTAGTCCTACTGCCCTCTCCTAGCCTCAAGAGATAATAATGAAAAGATAGGAGACTCCCGTGGAAGCGCACCCTTATCCGCTTGCACCGAGAAGGTGGAACGAAAGGCTTCCCTCAAGCCCACAGCGATATCCTTGGCCAGCCGACATTGAAGGCAAGGCTTGAGACTGCAAGATGTGGTTGTGATTTGTCAGCACTTATAGGAGCGTCACGGGAGGTTCCAATTGTCTGATGATGGCATTCTCATCTCATCAGGCCTTCGAGTGCTCTTTCAAGATGTTTTGGAATTTGTTACCAGACTGATCTGAGGTTGATTTCTGCCTCTGCTCTTTTCTAACTGAAAGAGCTCAGGCAGGTATTGTAACTTCTAAACATCTCAGTTCAATTTTTTGTAATGTGATAATAATGATACCTAAGCCGCGGGGTGTTGTCAGAAGTAAATGAGATGCCATTTATAAAGCACCCATTGTTCATCCGGGCACACAGTAGGTATTCAATAAATAGCAGTGATTATTATATATGTCTCTTCATTCATGGAGAGAGAAAGTGAGATGCATAAAGGAAACTCAGTCGATGTCTCATGAAGGCATGCTGTCGATCGAAGAGTGAGAATCAAAGACTTCGAACACTTGCTCTGAGCCAGGGTTTGTTTAGAGACCAGGAGCATACAAGTGAGATGTGCTGGCATCTAAGTGATCCTCTCAGCCAGTGTGGGGACTCCAGAGAAAATAAGAGGCTGTTTACTCTAAGTTCTTTGACTGCTGGCAACCTCCCAGCTGTAGCCTGAGAGCCTTGGGCAGAACTACAGGCTGCGGTTGTCACTGCCAACCTGGAGAAGCAACAGCACAATTGGATCCTTCTCTTGCTGTCTCTTGGCTCGAGGCAGGGGAGAAGCAGAATGTCTACATGCAGGGAGGGAGCAGCATCAAGGGGACAAAGAGCTGGGCTCACAGGAAATTTATATATCCCTTTTACCCGCTCTGCTCCTATCATTAGTCCATTAACTACCCTTTTACCTGGGCTCCCCTCCTGAGTAACTCAAACCCCAACAGGCAAATTTTTGCAACAAATATGTCAAAGACACTGTGTCCAACACAATAGTACCTGTGGCCTTTGATATTAACATTACTCCCTGACAGAACTTTTGATATTTTGATTGCTTTAAATGTAAACCTGTAGCCATGAGTGTGATCTGGAGGTGGAGATGTAGCTAATTATATCACCTTGAGTGCTTAAATATTCATGTGTTAGAATTTAAAAATTTTATAGTGAGAAAGTGAGTCTTAGAGGTCATCCAGACCTGAACTGCCCAGAATGGTAGCCACTAGCCTCATGTGACTCTTAAGCATTTGAAATGCAGCTAGTCCGGATTGAATGAGGAAGAGATGAATTTTGAAGGCTTAGTACAAAAAAATAGAAAAATATCAATTTTCAACATGATTACATATTGAAAACGATATTTTGGGTATATTAGGTTAATAATACATATGATAAAATTCATTTCACTTCTTTCTTTTTCCTTCTTTCAAGGTGGCTGCTAGAAAATTTACAATTACAACTATGATTCACTTTGGTTCAAAGTATATTGGACCATGCTGTTTCAGACCCAGGCCTTATTTTATAGATGAGGAAACTGAGGCTCAGTGAGGTGATACCTGGAATCACATACGATATTATATTAATGTTCTGCCAGGCTAGATGACCACTTCATGCATGTTATAAACTTTAAGTTATTGCATCAGATATTTTAAATTACTTTTAGTTTATATTTATGTATGTGTTCTGTTGTGCTTAAAATTGTTATTTTCTTGAGAAGCATGTAAGATGCCATCCACTTCCATCTGATAATAAGTTCTAAGTTCAGACACTTGTATTAAAACTTATATTTATGCTTTACTTTTATTCATAATTTTGAACACTTATTATCGAGTTGTTTTAGTTGAAAATTTTATTGAGATGATTGTAGTTTCACAGGCAGTTGTAAGAAATAATACACAGATCTTTTATACATTTTGCGCAATTACCCACAATGGTAACATTTTGCAAAACTACAGTATAATGTCACAACCAGAATCTCAACATTGATACATTGCATCAATCTTATTCAGGTTTCTCCAGTTTTGCTTGTATTTATTTGTGCGTCGCGCGCGCGCGCGTGCGTGTGTGTGTGTGTGTGTGAAATTCTTTAGAGTTTCATCACCTGTGTAGTTTGTGTAGCTACTGTGACAGTCAAGATGCTTGAACAGTTCCAGCACCCTTATATCACCGCACCAACCTGTCCCCTACCGTCTTCTTCCCTAACACTAATTAGAGTGATTTCTCTCTATTTTTCATTGTCAAATTGTTTTACCTACTCTACGGCCTGTTCCTTCCCATATAAATTTTAGAACAAGCTTGTCTATATATAAAAATAAAAACCTTGCTAAGATTTTAATAGTCACTGCATTAAACCTATAGATCGATTTAGGAAGGGCTGACATCTAGAAATTGTCTCAGCTCCACAAAGTCATCAGTTGTGGAGTGCGGATGGCATGGCTCATCCTTCTGCAGTCTGTGACATCAGCTGGACATCAAATCACCTCTGTACAGGTGCTTTTGTTCTTTTGTTTGCTCTAAAACACAAAGAACCGACTGTTGAAGAGGAGACTATAAGCAAACATTCAGAGGATATAAGTCTTATAATTTTAATGAACCCCTGGTTTGCTGACAGATCAGTCAAATGTCCTCTCACCAGAGTATTTATATTTATGATAACAACTACATGGGGTATTAAATTAAAGATTTATATGCCATATTAAGCATACAGTAAAAGAAAGTACCTAGCAGGTGAGTTTTTTATGACAACTTAGACTTTAACATTTGGCCTTCTGTCATTATTCCAATGATGGACAACCATATAAAGAGATATATTCCAAAGACGGCGGACGACTATATGTATAGTGCACGTGTATTAGACCATAAAATTATTTTGACATTGTTTTTGTAAATCATATCCTGGGACTTTAATATCCGAATGTTGTATATAATGATTTCCACATATTAATTTGCATAAGCATCCATTGGGGAGCTTTTATAAAAGCTGATTTTGTGGCTCAATTGCTAGAAATTCTGATTCAGTAAGTCTGAGATGGAGGCCCAAAATTACACATCATGTTTCACTAACACCCCAAAGACTTTCTGTGTGTGGTTGCCCAGAATTTTACAAAATCAATTTGCATTTTGCGAGACAAACAAATACTATAAACTTGTTGTACAAAAGAGAAGTCTCTCATCTCCCCTTCAGACTCCTGGATGCTGATCCCCTGATCATCTGCTTTTAACTCCTAGCCATTTCATTTGGCAGCTACACATATTTCTAAGTACTATGTTTACACTGCTATGTCTTGGGTTTTTCTTTGATATTTCCTGTTATGAACAAAGGAGGCTACAGTTCACTTCGAAACCACTGACATTTCTTCTTACACCCTTGTCAATCTTCTAATGCTGTATAATCACAAATTTAAAAAAAGGAGAAGTCAGTATTTTCACTATTACGCTTATTTAAATCTTCTCACAGCTGAAGCATCCAATAAACTACTTCATTTCTCAGCTCTTATTCTACAGGTGATATTTTTTTTTTCAGTTGTTTCGTTTTATACATATAGCTATCACATTTTTTCCTCCATCTCTCTCACAAAATCTTTTTCAAAAAGGTCAAGCACACAGAATAATAATTCTGTTTTTTTCTCCCCTAGACATTTTTTTTATGATAATGGCTGAGTGAAGGGTGCTCCTGGCATCTGGTGTGTGGAAGCCAGGGGTGCTGCTAAACAGCCACCGGTGCACCAAACAGCTCCCACAACAGAGAATTATCTAGCTCCAAATGTCATTAGTGCCAATACTAATAATGCCTTATGTAGAGTGATGAGGAGGCAAGGTCCCAGCTATTCTGCTGAGTTCTCCTACACAGTAGTGTATATAGGACTTTATTTTCCTTTTACCAGTCGATTTTTACAAAGAAAAATTCTCCAAACTCCTGCTTACCTTAGGGGATTTGAATAATTCTTTAGAAATGCTATTACGTAGTACAACATTCAAAAAGCATACTTATATTCCATTAAAATGTTATGTACTATAATTTATTTCTAAAAAATTCAGTTCTTTACTGTAGATTTCTCTTTGCCATTCCCCTGCCCCCAAAATGAAAACAACCACGCTCTGGACCTCTATTCATCTACCATTGTACATTTCCTAAAAAGATTCATAAATTCATTAAATTTGACCTTTTTATGAATACTTGCATGCTATTTTCCAAAAATAAATATGTAAAATTCTGGTTTCTATTGCTTAATTCTATCACAGTAAATACAATGAAATGTGTAAACACAATAAAAAGAATCAGATTTCAGCAAGGACACTGTAAACTTTGAGAACCTTAACAGTAACATAGATAAGAATATTTTTGCACAAATATATATATTTTTGCATAAAATATATGTGAGAAAGTGTTGTTTAGCCATTAGCACTGAGAATTTTAAATTAATGACATAGGAAACTACTAATTTTGAAACATACTTGGCAACAGTTTTCAAAATAAAATATGCATATATCCTTTGATCCAGCTATTCCATAATTCCAGATTTGTAGTATGAGCATGCCCCCCCACATATGCAAACATACATGTATAAAGATGTTCACCATGGTTTTTGATGGCCGACAAGAGCTGGAAACAGTCAAAATGTGCATTAGTAAGCGATGGGTGATTTAAAGAGCACAAATTGTTCTTGTATGCAACGCTATCCACTGCTGTCATTTAGAAGAGCGGGGAAGATCAATGTCTGCTGATAGGGGAGCATATTCCATGCTTGTCATAAGTGCCACAAGAGTTCCCGTATTGTTAATTGCTTTTAATAACATAGACATTTTTTGAAAAAATAAAAAAATGCATGAAACTGTACCTGCTTTTATCTCTGAGGCATGGGAATAGGAGTTAAGATGTGACAAAGTTTCTACTTTTCAATTTAGTCTCTTAGGTGCTATTTGAGCTTTTTCTAGTAAACATTACTTTTTACTATTAATGAGAAATTACTTTCTGTAAACTTGGCTGTAGTGGTGGTGAGGAAAGCCTGGGGGACTTTATGAATCTAAAATTTAGAAATGGACACAAAATCAGTGGGGAAGACACTTTAGATGGACAGAATGTGTACAAAGGAATAAAGACATAAAAGATGATAGCATGCTCTTAAAAAGAATATTAAAATATGAGTATGGCACCCATTTTTGAAATATGTTTCAAAGTATTATTCTTGAGGAAAAAAACCAAGTTTGAGCTCAGTATTCAAAATCAGTTCTGACATTTTTTATCACAAATTGACTCAAGGGGTATCTAGACTGGAGAAAAATAACTTTCTTCGAACAAAGTAGACCTGAATATTTACACATCCTTTTAAGTCCTGCACTCACTTTGGCCCTTTCGACTGTTCAATTTATTCAATACATGAGCCACACGTAGGTGTTTGAACCAAGCAAATAGTCAATAGAGTTGCACGTTGATTTTATATCATTAATAAATTAGAAATAAAGCATTTGAAAGCAAAGAACATAATGGCATTTTTAGCATATGCTCAATAACCTTTTAAAAAATACTCCCAGCCTCTTGTTTCTGGTGCTAAGAGTGACTTTTAAATCTGTTAGAATTCAGAAGCTTTGAGGACCACTTGTTTGCTTCTTAGTGTGGAGCTGTCACAGTGAGTGAGAATAAAAGATCCTTGGGGACAAAAGCCATAAAGCTGTTTCTCAAAATGAAAGAAAAAGAGGCAGAGCACTAAAGATGAGGAAGTGAAGCAAAAACTAAGCTTAAGAAAATAGGACAAAGTGAGGAAAAATAAAAGAGAGGGAAGATGGGAAGGGGTGGACCAGAGACAAATAGGCTGGGAGATATTGGCCAAAGCGATCCGAGAAGGCATTAAATTATGCAGCTGGGGCCTAAATATATGCCAGGTTAAGCCTAATGAGAAATGCCATCTGATACCTCTGATCTTAATTCTCTCTTTTACTTGTTTACTCTAATTTTCAACAAATATATCTCGAAGTCTTGTTAAGTGGTATGGAGAAAAAGAAGCATTTTTCTCTGGAATATAGGGAAGGTATTGGTGATTGGTGGTGGTGGTGGTGTAGGAGATTCGAGAGAGAGAAAAGACAGAAACTATAGTGTGTCCCCAATTTACCTCTTTAAAAGTGCTGCTGTGGGGTCATCATTCAATCATCAGGACTTCACAAAAACCAACGGAGCAGATGATAAAGGAGAGAGAACAAAGGCTTAAGGAAAAGCAGGTTTGGGCAAAGGCATGTCTAAGAGACCTTTCCACGTTACATCTGCATTTCACTAGGCTTCTCACAGAGTTCTCAACATCAGGCCTGAAAAGACAGTGGTTTGTCTGTTCGCTGTTTGTTGGTGTAACCTAAGTGCATCAAAAATGGAAAATACAGTGGAATTATAGTGGGACGAAAAGTGAATTTATTTTAAGCAAGACAGTCTGGTAGATAGACATCCTCTGTGTGCTGCAGTAAGGATGCTGTGGGCAACAGTCAGTCGCCTTCAGAGGCCTACTTGGGAGAGAAATCTGGAAGCTAGAAGATGTTTTGGAATCTTTTCTTCCAGTTTTGTTGTTTTCAGAGATCTTTACGGACTCCCAATCCACTAAAGTTTCTCTATAAACACACTTACTTCCTCATTATTTTTGCTATGTCCATTTTTATGAAGCATGTATCATACCTTTCTACTCTGATATTGGCCAAAGTGATCCTGGGAAGGAATTAAATTATGCAGCCAGGGCCTAAATATATGCCAGGTTAAGCCTAATGAGAAATGCCATCTGATATCTCTGATCTTAATTCTCCCGTTTACTTGTTTACTCTAATTTTCAACAAATATATCTTGAAGTCCTGCTAAGTGGTATGGAGAAAAAGAAGCATTTTTCTCTGGAATATAGGGAAAGTATTGGTGATTGGTGGTGGTAGTGGAGGAGATTCGAGATAGGATGGATGGAGAATTTAAAAATAGGATGACACTTAAGCTGAGAATTGAACCATAGTCCTGATTTTATTCTGTAGGAGCTGCTTAAGGAAACATTGTGTCTGACAGTAATTTGGGAATCAGCAGATATCCTAACTTGTATCACTCATAGACATGGGCCAATGTTAAAAGAAGAAAAAGTATACATGAACGTATAAATACATATGTACATATTTTTTCTGCTTATATAAATAACTCATGCTCATTATAGAAAAATATAATGATAAAAAACACTAAAAACAAAAAAAAAATCTCTGATCAAACCCCATCACAACTAATGACTATGAATTTTGTTTTATTTCTTTATAATGTCTTTTCAAGACATATCTTTTTAACCCCCATTACTGAATTCTCTCTCTCTCTCTCTCTCTCTCTCTCTCTCTCCCCCCATATGTGTGTGTGTGTGTGTGTGTGTATATATATGTTCATATTTATCTTACATTACTAAATACTATAAACTATGCTTTAAAACTAGACTTGTCAGATTTAGCAAAAAAAAAAAATACAGAACACTCAGATCTATTTAAATTTCATATAAACAATGAATAACTTTTTAGTTAAGTCTGTCCTATGCAATACTTTGGACGTACTTATACTACACAAATTTTTCATTGTTTATAGGAAATTCAAATGCAACTGAAAATCCTATATTTCATCTGGCAATCCTATTTAAAACACAGTGATTGCCACTTTAAATGTCTTCAAAATATTTGATTATATTGAGATGTCATAATTGAGTAGTTATCTATTTCTTCTTTGTTGGTAATACGTATTTTTAATTTTTTCTCCTAAGTAGTGCATTTTACATTATTTCCCAAAAGAGATGCCTAGAAATGAAATTACTAGGCCTAAGGGCAAGAACAAGCTTTTTGATCCATGATCGCAATTGCCAAATTATACTTATTTTCATCTTCCTTTTGCCAGCATTATAATTACTTTTTATAATCCTAGCCAATGCAGAAGGTGAACAATAGCACATTTATTTTACACTAAACAAGATACATTTAATGTGATCATTTATGTTAAGATATTACTGTTTCATAATTTACATTTTAAAATAATCAGTCAAGTTCTACTCAGCCACTCAGACCTGTGCTGCTTCTCCAATCGATAACCTCATAGTTAGCAGGTGGCCAGAATCCTATTCAGAATCTCTCCATATTTCACTCATCTCCTAAGTTCAGTCTTGCCTTCTACCAATCTCTATGACATAACCAGAATTACATTTATGCTACAAATTCGATCATATTTCTCTACTGCTTGAATGCGACATCAATCTTCTCCCTGTCACACCATTATCAATGGGATCATATTTAAGTGCCTTTCAGACATGCAAGATTTTCAATATCTGGCCCATGTAAATTCCCAGCTCACTTTCTACCCATTGCATATCAAATTTCAGTCACATAAACTAACTCCAGTTCTTCAAGTGCCCCAAGCCACGTGACATATCCGGGTCTTCAACAAATACTTCTCCCTCTGACTGTAATGCCTTTTTACCTCCAGTTTGTCCTTTGGGGCTTGGCCAGACCACGGCCTTCTCTATGATCTCTCTCCTTCTCAACTGGGATACAGCTGACCTCACTTGTCCCCCTTGCTTGCACTTTTTCTCTCACCAGACACAAGCTTCCTGAGGGCAGGGACTGCGCCATGATCAATGGGTCTCATGGTCTAGTCAAATGCCTGGAACATGGTAGATAATCAAGGCCACGATAATAAAGCTAATATATTAGAGCACGTCAAAATTGTCAGGCACTCTGAAAAGCCTCCTTTCTCTGTATTAACTCATTTTGTTGTCACACGAAGCTGATGAATTAGGTAACATTATCTCCACTCATTTTACAGGTGATGAAAGTGAGTCCTTGGGAGGTTAAATAACTTGTTTTAGAATATGGCTTGCAAGTGCAAGAGCCAGAATCTGAGTTTTGAACTAACGTTTTCCTTATATAAGTGGGTCAAGGACAAAAAAAGTTTGGTCTCTGTCATGGAGAATCTTTTCGTATAGATCAGGAAAGAGACATACATATGGCAATATTGCTGGTGTTCCAGGGCAATGTATGTTGTGGGGGGAGGGGGAAGAAATGACCATGGACTCAGAATTTTGAATTATAGCTCTTGGTGTTTACCTAAGATGTGCACACAAGAAGAAATGAGGGAATATGACCACTTGCGAAAGCCGGTTCTTAACATGTCAATTGTAACATGTCTCTTTTGTATGTCAGTCTATCAAGATTCCCTCGGCCCAGTGCCACAGAAAAACCAAGGAAGACTAAACCCAATGTTTTCGTGGGCAGTCAGAAAAAGGCTTCTGAGAGGAGATGAGATTTAAGGGATGTTAAGGGCAACAAAGACTCTGATAAGAATAATGTGAAGGGCGTTCTAGGGACAAAGAATGAGGTGGGACCTGAAGCATATTTAGGGACTCATAACTAAATGGTTTAAATAAAGTGAAAGATATTGAGTAGAGAATTAGAAGACAAGTCCTGGAAAAAAAATATTTGAGTGAGAAAGGGTATTAGAAATCACTTCATTCAGCATTTCCTAAAAAGAGCTACCAGGAACATGGTTTTATGAGGATGTTAAAAGGCATTTCATAAATTGTATTTCCTAAAGTAAAGTAAATTTGTCTGGTTTAAACAAATCCATAGAGTTTTACATGTCAGGACTCTTCAGAGATTATAATGTGCTAAAATCTCCTGAGGCCCACAGGAAAGGGATTCAGAATCTCTATGTTTGAGAACTCAGAGCTCAGAGTCTGACGTACCAGGGTTCAGATCCCCACTCTGATTCTTACCAAGTATGTAACCTTGGAAATAATTCTTACTTTTCTAAGTCTTGGTTGGTTTTCTTATCTGTCATTTATGTAGACTTATGAGGATTGAGTAATACAAAACATTTATAGGGCTCTTTGTGTCTGATGCAAAAGAAATCCCTAACAAATGTTAGCTATTTTATTTATTATTCATCGATTCCTAATTTACTTGGTCAGAAAACCCTTTTTTACTGTGAAGTATCTAGCAGGACAAAATCTCTAAAATATCACTGGCAAATATTACTCTAGCTCAATATTGTTCATGAGAAATTTTGGAATCAGTTTTGAAGAGCATTGAATGTCAGGGTAAGGAGTTTGATTTTATTTTATAAAAAGTGGAATTGTCCAGAGAAAAAAAATACGTTGAAAGCTCTATTTTAGGAAAGTGTATAGCACGGATGAGATGGAAGAAAATGGAATATGGGCAACCAAATCAGCAGGTAAATGCAATAGTGTTTTATGTGGACATAAGAGTCAGAACTGGGGTGGTAGAAAATGGTGATAAATACGATAGACACCATAGAGTTACAGGTGGAGAGAACTTGGCAATTGATTATCAATGGATTGTCTGGCGTCCATATTTTATAAACCTCAACAAATATGTTGATTCATGACTATATTGTAAAAGCCTATCATTTCAAAGGGTCAAATAGGATTTCCAAAACTACAGTTTATTAAGAACAGTCATGGTATTGATTTTGATATTTTTCCTATCAGAGTTTATATATAATAGTTCCAATTTTTAAAATAAAAATGTATGTGTTTAATTGGTCAATTTATTCTTTCCATGTCCTTCAAAATAATTAAGCCTGCAAAGAATAGATGTATTTTTATCTCAGCACCACTTTATCAATACTCCTTTCTAGTTATAGCCTGTTTTTCCTGGACATTTGAAGACCAGGTTACTATTTAGTGCCTCTGAAATTGGCTCAAGAAAGCACTTTGAGTTTGGGGGCCATCATTTCCACCAGGTTTTCTGGTACAAATTATTAGTCTCTTTCCTCATTTAGTGATGCGCTGAAATCAGTAATCACTACACATTTCCCAGATGTCAAGAGAATCTCACCCTAGGGTAAATGGAGAGCTGGATTTGGCTCCAGTGTGGCTTTGGTTTGAATCTCCTTCTGCTGCTCTCAGTGGTACCATTTTCTATTAGTTCTCACCCCTATTGGTAGATCTCAAATCCCTTTTGGACTCAGATGCAATGGCAACCCAATTACATACTAGACCCTTCATAGATTTATCAGAGTTTAATCTGCTTACTGTCTTTGGAGGCAAGAATTACTGAGTCCATTTTGAAGATAAGAAAAAAAATATCTCAAATATCCAGTGGGATGATGGCACCTGGCTGAATCTAAAGCTAATACTCTGACTCCAAAAAGCAGTGGTGGCATCTCTTCATAGTGGAGGTCCCCTGTCATTGTACATAACGGCCTTCCCTATGAGGTTTTTTGATAGTCTCTGCTGAAAAACTGGAACAGTCTTTTAGAGAGCACAGAGTTGTCCTGGACAGCCGCTCAGTGCAGGCTCCTACCTGAGCTGCTACTGTTCATGAAAAGGTGAGAGATTCCTTCAATGGACACTCTTGTCAATTAGCACAGGGTCACCCTTGAGGGGTTTCGTTTTTGTTTTCATTGCATAGTTCTAAAGGGATGGATGCAGGGAGACACACACACACACACACACACACACACACACACACACACTGTTGGCCAAAATAGTTGTCAGGTTCTCCACAGAAACAAACAGAATCAATTAGATGTATGTCTTTGTGTGTGTGTGTGTGTGTGTGTGTGTGTATATAGAGAGAGATTTATTATAGAAATTGTGGTTATGTAGCCAGAGAAGTCCTACAGTCTGCCTTCTCAGAGCTGGAGAACCAGGAAAGCCAGTGGCATAATTCATTCTGAGGCCTGAAACTTGAGAATCTGGGAGCTAACAGTGTAAGTCCCTGAGTCCATACACCCAGGAACCAGAAGCTTCAATATCCAAGGGCAGGATAAAACAGATGTCCCAGTCAAGAAGGGAGAAGAGGATTTGCCCTTCCCCTACCTTTTGTTCCATTCGGGCCCCCAAATGGACTGGGTGATGCCCTCAACACTGGTGAGGGCAGACCTTCTTCACTCAGTCTACTGAATCAAATGTTCATCTTTTCCAGAACAACCTTCACAGACACACACAGCAATATTATTTTACGAGCTATCCGGGCAGTTGAGTTGACATATAAAATTAACCATTATACATGCTATGTATATATATACACATATATTATATAGATAGATAGATAGATAGATAGATATACCTACAATGATGTAATCATATGTATATATATCCTATATATGTATATAATCTTATATATATCCTATATATATATCCTATATATGTATATAATTTTATATATATCCTATATATGTATATAATCTTATATTTTATATATATATATATATATATATATATATATATATATATATATATAAAAGATATGATGTTATGTTTATGGTTTGTGTGTGCGTGATATTTCCTGACAGATGTTAACCACTAGGTACATGGGTGCTTTCTACAGACATTTGGACTTAATGTTTTTATATGTAAAAATATTGTTCATAATACTTACCTCATAGGACTAGTGGATCATTTCATATGACAGCTTATTGAAAGTGCTTAGCGAGATACCTGGCAAGCACTGAGTAATCAGTAGCTGGCAATACTTTCTCTTTCCCTTTCCTTTTTCTTTATATCAAGTATATTATTTCCCAAAAAACTATAGCAATGTATTTCAGTCTCATTGTCTCAATTCCTGAATGCTGAGATTATCTCGATTCCACAGATGCTTTGACGAAATCAGAATCTACCCCCTACCAGTGTGCATTTTTCATCAATATAGTCTTTTTTTTTTTTGTAAATTATATTCAGCTTGTGTGCTTTTTATGCTGCTTTTTCTGTATACTTCTTTAGTATTCACATCTCGTG
Source organism: Pteropus medius (assembly GCF_902729225.1). Taxonomy (NCBI): domain Eukaryota; kingdom Metazoa; phylum Chordata; class Mammalia; order Chiroptera; family Pteropodidae; genus Pteropus; species Pteropus medius. The sequence goes on from NW_024355205.1 coordinate 28,798,510, forward strand.
ATGCTCACATTGCCCTGGAAAGGGTTATCTGTTGGAATTACACTAATGTTATCTCAGTACTATTAAATCATATAGTTGTGCTTCTCTGTAATTTATCTAATATCTTCTTTAGGGTTCATTCGGAATCAGAGTCAAAAACTCATGTAAGCATGCTTTATTTCTTAAGGAATCTATAACATTTTAGAAAAGTGTTCATTTAACCACATACATGAATTGAATAAGTAAAGTTTGATTATTCTTTTAGCTTTTGGAAAATAATTATGGTTCATCAATTCTACTTCCTAGAGGAATCACTGAACCAAGAATATGCTATACATGATAAATTCCAATCTATTTAATAACCTGCAAATTAAAAAGAGTTAGCTCCAAGGAATGCAAATAAACAGGCTCTGAAAATAAAGCTTAGTTAACACAAAATGAGACCTTCTCAAAAAGATACATGTAAAAGGTATACTTTGAATTACATTTAGAATAAAAACTTGATAAAATATTCCTAAAGCGTATCTCTTAGAAATCTATATCTCCATAAGCCATGACAAAGATCAATGTTTATTTATGCATTTACAATGAAAGAAGTATTTCCTTTCTCTTCTGAAGCCTGCAGAAAGAAAATACTTTATAGCTCCTTTATATTTTCTAACTTTAAAATTTCATTGAAGTTAGCTGAGGAATAATGCAGAGATGTGGTCTTCTTTGTGAAGAAATTTTAATCCTTAATTAATCATTTCTACAAATCTATTGCAGAAGGATCTTTTGAGGATTAATGAGAAAATATTTCAAAGCATATTCTCATTAATTTTCAGAATCTTAGATAACAGGCATTAGATAAAATGAGAAGGATTATATTACTATTATTCACAACAAGAAAGCTAGAATATCAAGTAATTCCTTAACTAAATTTTATAGGATGAAATATATAAGTCATAAAGAGTTGGATGATTAAAACTAGGTGGCACCCAGTCCAAAAAGTGATATCTCGTACTATGTTGCAGATGGTGAATTAGATCTGCTCACAGCTTTACAATGAATCATACTGGCAATATTTGGTGGTAGATATATCTCCTATTATTATTTTATGTGGTCAGTGTTGTCTCGTATGTCACCATTTTATCCTTAACATGATTATTGAAATAAGCAAGGTGCAACCCAACTTAAAGGATGTTATTTTGTGGTTGTGTCTAAATTAGTTGAGAATCGTTAAATCAAACTTAAGAGTAGTTTAAGTGAACACAAACACTTTGTACATAGGAAGTATGGGGAGACATAGAGATAAGGCAGTCACCTTTTGTAACTTCCACAACCAAGTAAAATCAAGCCTGGCAAAATATCTTCAACAACAACAACAACAAAAACAATTAAGGGTATAATAAAAGAAGTAAGAAAAATGATTTTGACTATAGATAGAATGTAGGAGATTACTTCTGTCTAGGATATACCCTGGGAAGGCTTTTTGACATAAACATATGAACAAGATTTTTAAGCATAGAAGATATTGCTGTAAGAAAATGTGGAAGTAAGCATATTTATCCTTGGAATAAGTAAAAGCAGAGAGGGAGGGAAGTACAACTTAGAAAATAGAACTAGTACAAGAATGGAGAAAGTGGTCCAACTAGCAATTAAATATCCATGTTTGCTTGGATTATGGGTAAGAGGCAGCAGGCAAAGAGAGGCCAACAAGAGCTGCTAAGGAAGTGGTGGGAAGATACACTCAACAGGCACATACTGAGCGCCTCTTGTATGCTAGGAGATGGGCACAGGAAGGTAAAGAAGGTTACACTGCAATGTGAATGAGGCTATGATGGAATTAAGCAAAGGGTGCTGTGGAAATGCTCGGGAAGAGCTCCTCATTTGGAAGGGGGATGGACAGAGCAGTCAAAGTGAAATGGAAGATATCAGGGAAAGGAATGGAGTTAAAAGACCCCAAAGGTGAAACAACAGATTCAGCCACTGAGTGGTTGAAGGAAGAGATAAAGATCAATCTGAAGTTCCCCATCTGAGACAGGAGGGTCTAAGACTGCTAATGCCATAAACAGAATTAGGAAACATAGAAGAAGAAACAGCTTTGAATAGAAGACGGAGGGCTCAGCTGTGGACATGTCATGTTTGAAAAAATTGAGGAAAACCTATCCGGAAGTTCTCAAAACAGAATTGGAATTGGTGGTCTTGAGTTCCCCGGGGGAAGTCAGGAAAAGAGGCTTCTGTATGGGAGTCATCCAGGAGAAGCTTAAGAGTAAAACAAGCTGTCACAGAGGAAGAAGAGCCAGTGAAACAGATTCAGAAGGCACTATGTTACAATAGGCACAAAGTTAGACAAGTCACATCCTGGAAGATGACCGGATAGCTCAGTATTTGTCTGGATATACCTAAGCATATCTGACAACTTTAAGAGAATATTTTCCTCTCTATTTTTCTTTTAATTTGGTGTATTTAGAATTGATTCCAGAGTTTTCTTATCTTCTTAGAAACTTATGATTGTCACATTGATTCGTGGTTCCTGTACTAGTGCTTTTTCTTTTACTCTAAAGTTAAAACTACTAGAACAATTAGCCCTCCCAATCTTCTATCTAAAGACATCTTAAGAACAGTAGCTCATTAAAGAGTTATTTTATTCCAAAGAAACAGGATAATAACGCCAAGCAATTTTGCAACTGTCTTCAACTTATTCCCCTTAGATGCAAGGTAATAACAACCTCTTTACACAGCCCCTGTTCTCAGAATATTTTTAAAAATAAATGCTCGAAGTCAAACAGGAGATAAAGGAAAACTCAAGCAAACAATCTCAAAAGCCTATTAGCATTTAACCTCTTAATATTTTTTGGTGAAAAGACTTTACATGTGCAATTGTTACAATAATAATTTCCTAAAGCCCTCAGGGAACCTTAATATTATAGTGGAGCTACAGATTTTCAAAATACAATTTTTATTATAACCTTAATCAGGAAACAAAATTACTCATGCTTCTCTGTATTTTAAACATAGCAGTATTTCACCTCTAATGTAATCAAGTATTGAGGTATTAAATACAATTAAAAACTTTACATCTATATTATTAAATGTATCATTTATATTTCTTCCACATTGACAAGAAGTGAATATTTTCCCTTTATTTCTCAAGAAAAAAAACCAACAGAACAACCCCATCATTAGAAAAATCTTTACTAAGTAATTTCATGTTACTTTGAATCACGACGATTGTATTTCTTTGCCAAGAAAATGTTGCCAACTTCAACTGTGTATTAAGAATAATGGCCTATGATCAGAGAATCTTATTACCTTCATTCTCCCTTCCTTCCTGTTCACATAGGAAGTTAAAAGACTCCCCTCCCACCCCCACCCCAGTTTGAATTTGCTTAGCTCTACATTCTAAGTGGAAGGTGATATTCTGGAGACTGGCCAAATACTAACTATATATAAAAAAAAAACACAGTTCCAAAGCCCAACTTTATTTCTGGTTGCTGTTGAATTTCCCCATTTGTTGTTAAATGTGCAGATTGCAAAGTAGCATATTGTTCGTGACAACTTTGCACAATGGTGGAGCGCTGCAGATGGCGTGTCTTTTCAAATATGATAAATGCCTAATTTAGTGCTGATTTGTGGCAATCAGAACAATGCTGCAAGCTCTTCAGGCTCACGGATGTCTTTAGAGTGGATCCGGGGGCAGTGGATGGGCTCAGGCCCACACACGAGTGTGCGACACAATATGGCAAATGTTACCTATTGAAACTCAAAGAACTCAAGCTGGAAGAGACTACTATTCTTATAAGTAAGCATGTGAAATTCCAGGAAGATTAGGTGATAAGGTCAAGGCCTTTTGGGCTGGTAGCGTCCTGAGCAGAGGCCACTGGACAATACCAATGTGATTTATTTTGAGATTGTAGTGGACCACAATCTCAACACTGAACTTTTGTAGAAAAATCTAAGCCTGATTTGTCATTATAACTAGCATAAATCCTGACATACTGTAAATATCACAAGTATTTATAGAATGGAAATGAATTAAAATACTCTGAACTATCTGTACTTTTTGCTAGTATTCTCTTCCTTGTAATGGCTTGATCTTATTTCTTCTCTAATTAGTGCCCAGTCTATGTGCCCTGAGTGCTAGATACCTTCCTACTGGTCTTAGAATGTTGTTTGGGTGTATGATTAGTTGTGATTATTAAAAAGATTAAGATAATTGGATTAAAAATAGTATTTTATTTTCCTAGGGATTCAACTATAAGGCAGAATTGATTAAAAAAAAAAAAAGTTGACTCTACAGTCTAGAAATCCTGTATTCAAAGGAAGAATTAAGAATCAGAGCGGCTAAGTGGCTTGTTCTAGACCACACTGCAAATGAGTGTCTTATTCCTTGTGAGGATTAGATTTGTCTAACACCTGTGTCTGAAACTTTGTTGGAAAAATTACATAAAAATATCTTGCTTAACAATTACTAGGTTTCTCATTTTATAGACTAGGAAGCCAGTATCCATAGAGCTTAAGGAACAAGTAGAAGGCTGCCTGGTTGGCAGGAAGTGAAAATGGAATATAAATCAAGATCACCTGATTTCCTCTCCTTTTCTCTTTCTACTACATCATGACTCCTTTGGGTAGAGTGGGAACTCATTCTTCTTACATGAGTTTAAGTCGAAGCAGATATCTATATACTTTGCTAGTCAGGAGTTTCCTAACAGGTTATTAAAAAAACAAAACAAAAAAAAAATTACGTGATTCTTAATTCAGAAAAAAAAAAGCAACAACACTATGACTTCTTAAGTGGTATATTTTCTATTTTCTTTCGACCACCATTCATTAATCTAGTTCTTTCATTTGTTGTTGAGCCCCCATGATAAGGTACATATGATGTGTGAGATCATGGGAATTCAAAAATTAATAAAACTTAGTCCTTGGGGTCATGGAATTTGTAGAATAAAAAAGAGAGCACATGGTTGGGGTGAGGCTGTTTGGGGGAAAGGCTTTGGAGATGAGAATAGAGATAAATAAACAACAATAACAATAAATAATGAAATTAGAAAGAGTCTCTAGCAGGCATCTTTAGGTCATTTAGGAAGAGCTGGGAAATTTAGGTGGTTTTACTCTCTGGAAAAGGATTTATCATACCTCATGTATGATAAATACCTGGAGGATATTTTACAAAATATCTTCAAGAGGATCGGTTGACTATCATACAAATAGCATGATTTTCACTTTCTTGATTTAATTCCTGTCTTTCACGTACAATTAATTCCATGGTTCCCTGATTAATTAATACTATGTTATTTCTAGGTACCTTTTTTTTTCTTTTTTCAGCTTTTGAAAGAGATTGATTGGTCCACCCTTAATGTATTTCTCAGTACTCACTAACTACAAAGCTTCATTAGCTATTTCCTCCTTTGTCCATTCTCCTTCCCCTCTATCACTGAGGATATGCTTTTGCTTAGACATGTTTCATAATCGAGAAGAATATTGAAAGAGAAAGGGCTGCTGGGTCGAAATTGCTCATGATGTCTCCCTCCCAAGTCTGTTCTCTTACGATCACACTATGATTTATGGTTTGGCTCCTGAGAGAAGAACCACATGATGGAGAAGCTCCCCATCCCCCCCCCAAAAAATGATGACTCTCAATCCTATCATCTCATCCATAAGCTCGCTTCATAGACTTCATAGACTTGTTTGTTCACCACAGGAAGCAATTTACTCCAGTGCACTCTTCACTCAAGTGTGCTAGAACATCTGAAATGTCCTCTGACCATCAAGGTCTTGCTCAAGCCTTGAAGGTCCAGGTTAGATCCCACTTCCTTCAGGAAAGCTTGCTCTCATTGTCATATCAGAACCAACTGACCTTTCACTTTTATCCATAGAATGTGACAAGGGTGTATAATTAGTATTTATAATGATTTTACAAATTGTGATGCACCTTAAATTTTCATTCAAGATATATGATTTGATTTCGATCACGAAATGGTATGAGAAGGCATAATAAGTGAAATAGAAGCCTGGTGAGTCCAATAAAAATAATAGGTTCACTCTTGACCTTTAGCAAATAAAGAATTCTCAAGTAGATGAACTTGCAGTGGTTCCACTTCATTAAGTTACTCAGCAATGCATCAACTCATGCTTGTTTCAAGAAAGAAAGTCATGACTAACAGGAGATCTCAATACTGGCCTCTAAGGTCCCAGCCTGGCCACAAAGGACAGCAGGGCAGTTTTTTCTTCAAATGGAAAAAGTAAAAAAAATAAAACATAAAAGCTCCTTTGACCATCTAAATTCAGATCTTGTTTAGATACACAAAAGATACTCAAAAAAGTATTACCATAAGTAGTTATTAGGTTATAAAGAAATCAAGGTATAATCCTGTGACATTATACTGAATGAAATTACAATGGTTTGGTTTACAATAATTTAAACATTTGTTAACATTTGTGCATTTCTTCTCAAAGCTCACTTTCTTTTCTTTTCTCATTACAAAACATTAGAACAGCCACATTTCAAAGGCTCTCAAGTTAGGATAGCTACATTCTGCAGTGAATACCAGAGAAACCGTAGAATAAATACAAACAAAATACTTAACCCAAAGCCAATCAAAACACCCCCCATGGGCTTTAACAGGCTTCCTTCAGGCGTGACTCTCCCTAAAAGTGGGACTGCTTTATACAATCTATCGATAAGAAGCTTGAGACAGACAAATATCCTATTGGCTCTCAGATATTGCTCCATTTTAAACAGAGAAGCACAGCGTCTACTATTAAATAGGAAATTTTCTTTGTAGTGTGGTTCAATTATCTGTCAATATCACTGCTCTATAAGCTGCTATGAATAAAACACATTATTTATATTGAAAGTTGGAAGAGCAGGCAGATGAATGAGTTTTCAAACATTCATGCTCTCAAAGATTCCGACACATGATGTCATCTTCTAAACATATACCTTTGTCTGTTATAAACTCTTTCTTTCCAGAATGCCTTTTAAAAGAAATCTCATTTTACTGTCCTATTGTAAAAATGTTTTTGGATTAAGCAGAGTCTACTTATACCACTTAGCATTTCTCTTAGTATGATAGAGAGGTAGAATATCTTGGGTGTATTTTTTTTTTTTTTCCTACCAGGTGCTCATTTTGACATCCTACCCCCACTCCTCAAGCACTTATTATTATAGCCAGAGAAACAGGAGGAAAACTGATGGTAAAATCAGGGACAGAGTTACCTGAAGGCCACTCTCCTCTCAGTCTGTTATTTGGTGACAGAATAAGTATAAGAAAAGATGAGAGTAGGGGTCAGTTTTTCTAACCTAGCTGATAAAGTTGACACACTCCTCAGCCACTTGTTAGGGTCTCCTGAGACAAGCTGCATTAGTAGTAACAGCCGTAAACATAGTATATTGAGTGTCAGATATTGTGTGAGTTATGAAATAAATGACAGCAAAGCCTATTTCAAAGATAAGAGTGCATAGCCAGTGTAGGTGCAGCTGGAGCGGTTAGTTAGGGGGAGGAAAGTAGTAATCATCTCCATCTTAAAGGTAAGACACCTGGGATTTAGAAATTAAGTAACTTAGCCACTTAAACTGGCACTAAACCACTTGCTTTTAACCACTACCCATTGTTGTATCCTTAAAGTTATGATTCCTGATTGCTGGTAGGAAACCTTAACTGAATACCTAGGTTTCACTCGTGGAGGATTAAGAAAAAGCACCTGTCACAGAAAGTCCTGGTTCACTTAACATTAGTACTCTTCAAAATTATTCCAAAAAAATATGGTGCTCTTGACTAAAGAATTTCAACATCATTTAAACTATTGAAAAAGTGCTCATATTCTGGGTTACACTGAGGGAGCACGAGCTGCATTTTGACCAAGAATTTGCTTTGATGGAACCCTACATGTGTGACAGAACGGTCATCGTCTGGTTAAAACAGAGACTTCGACTTCCTGTTCTAAGCATTTGCTGGATGGATGATAACTAAACGCAGTTCTGTTACAGGTTTATTTCTCATCCTACAACACTGACCAAGCTACAGTTACTCTAGAGTGGGACTTAGATGGGTAGGATTATTTTCAATAAATCTCTTTCTAGAGATCTATGAAAATTCTTGAGATACAGGATGATGAGGGGAGGGGGATGTGGAAATATAGAATTTAGTCTTGGATTAGATGCAATACCTATTTTCCATTTAGAATTTTAATGAATACTTTGTCTTATGCAAGTTATTTCAAAGTAGATATTAACGAAAAAGTAGGGTGAAGGACAAATATTGCCAAAATTTCTACCTTGGCGTCCGTATGTGGCTTAATGTACTGATGGTGGCCTACTGTAAATGCTCTATCATTGTCAGCAACCTGTGCTATCTCATATTAAGCAATAAAACTTAGAAGGTGAATGAACTGCCATAACCCATCCATCAAGAGCGTTAAAAGCTGTCATCAGTTCAAACACCACCAATTACCTAAATTTATAACTGATATAAACAGGAAAATCTGAATTCAACCTTTAAATTATTGCCTTTTCACCATTTGGTCTTCTTTATCTTCCCCATTAGAGTCATTGTTAGTCTAGCAATCTTAACTAATTCAGAGGAAACGTCAGTAGAAGATCAATGTATGAATCCCTATGGCCTATTTGATGTTAAAATGTTCCTTTTATGAAACAATTTCCTATAGATTTAGAATGTGTTACTGCCACAGTTTTAGACTGACCTACAAAATGCCCAGTAAACAAAGCAATTCCTTCCCTAATGACACGGAGTCAAATGGACACCAGATACAATTATTTTTAAAACTTCAATTATAACGCGAGATTGGGGGAACAGAACTTAAGTTCAAACAGGAAATGTTTGCAAGTTTCAAGGGATCATAACTAATATAAATACATTTTTTCTTTTATCCAGAGATAAAAACACGACTGTCTCACCTCTTCATCTTTTTCTCAGGTTGACTTTGTTCTGTGTGTTTGCACACATTTGCAATGAAAAACACTACTGGTATCATTTTGGAGACATAGAATCGGGCCGATACCCCAGTATGTTCAGTATGTTCATTGCATAGGCTGATAGTGGGAGTCCTTTCAGGAAGAGAAGCATTGCAGTGACCTGAACGTAAAGATGGAGGAGTGAGGCAGGAGATTGTTTCCTATTGAATGCCTACTGTGCACCAGACACTGCAGGGAACTATGACTTACCTACTTACAATGGGTCCTCTTAAAACCCTTTTTTGTTGACTTATTATCTCCTCCCTTATCACTAGGTTAACAGAATTCTAGGCACAATTGACAGACAAATAAAGGAGTGTATGCATAAACATAAATTTCTATATGTGCACATATATTCAGAAACAAAGAGAAAGAATTGTGATTTGTGAGATCGTTGATAACAAAGCCTTTTTCAAACTGAACATAGGTACAGCTGGAGCAGTTAGGGGAAAGAAAACATCAAATGAAAATTAAAAATATCTTATTAGATTTATTTCAAGGCAGAGCTTATTAAAATTCCTTTACTCTGTCTTCTCATTTCTTTTTTCACCATAGGCATGTGAACTTATGCCAGTTGTGTGGTAGTTTTATAACTATTGAGGAAGATTTTCTGGCTAAATAGTCAAAAGTACTTTGATTATAAATTGGACAACTTAGGAGGTTACATTAACTCTTTCATGACACTGCAAGAGTCACTGGAGGACTATGAATTTTGAGAGCACTACACATTCATTTTGTTGCTTCCAAAAAATTTCAGATGTTTTCCAATTTACTTCCCAAGAAGTGACTTTCACTAATTTACTTCTTGGGAAGAGTTTGGGCATTGGGAGTTTCTAACTCAGTAACCCAAGTCATTCACAAGCCTATAAATCCGATATTCCACTTTACTTTTAGTTATCTAGAATAAACAGTGAGCTTTCCCGTGGGACCTCATCCAGGTCTTCACTTTCATGAAGTGACTAACCTGGGAGTTTTAGACATTGATAGGTCAAGATAGTAAACAATCAAATTAGCACAGCTCCTTCTGCCATACCAGGATTATCACTGGGGACTGTGCGAGGATACCAATAACAAAATATATAACCCACAGTGACTTAAACACATTTGAGGGTAAGTTTTCTCATATAACAAGAACTTCAGAGGTAAAGGGTTGCTTACATGATTTCAACTGCTCACTAATGCCAGCCTGGACCCAAGTTCTTATTATTCCTCCTTTACTTCCTTAGCATGTTTACATTTTTTCTTCTACTACTTATCTCATGTGTTGTAAGCTTTAGCAGCTCCAGACATCTCATCCATGATTATAGCAGCAGGGGAAAGCAGAAAAGATCCCCAGTGAATGTCTGCTTATATCACATTTTCCAGAATTATACATATATAAGATGGTCAATCCAAAGAAGACTGAGAAAATGAATGTCTACCAAGGGCTAGATATAGAGCTTTCCTGAACAAAATCAGGGTTTGTCTGCAGAGAAGAAGAGAAGAATGGCATTGGGTTGGCAACTAGAAGTGTTAGGTGAGCTATGGTAAAAACCAACTCCTCAAGTAAGGTGCCCCAGAGGATTGAGGAACTGATAAGGAACACCGCTCTGTATCTCCATTTAACAGCCCCTCCCTTCTTAAGGTTTTATTACAGACTAGTTCTGTATTTCTGAGAAACTGTGGCTTACTAGCTAAGAAGCACCCCAAATATTCCTAACTCCACAAACAGAACTATTCCATAATTGACAACTGATGTGCATTGAGTAGCCTGGCACCTTTTTATATATACTTCCAAGCACAATGAAGCAGGAATCTGTACTCACCAAAGACATCCACCATCTGGTCACCACTGTGGTGATATTTCAGATTAAAGGAGTTTATTTTCCTGTATTCTTTGAAGAACAGGTGGTTGTTTTGATCTTCCATCATTGAGAGGTTCCTCTTTTACAAATGGCAACTCAAATAATTCCACCTTATTTTTTTGTGACTCTCTCCTAAAGTCTTCACAAAAATGCCCCAAATCTGTTAAAGTTTTCACTTCTCAAAATAACCATAGAAAATTGACTTCTCAAGAACAGGAATCTTTGCAAGGACCTCTACGAATGAGGCAACCAGACATCTAACATCTTCTCACTTAAACTGAAAGTAAAACAACTTTTTAAAAATATATTAGATTTTTTTTTAACTACTGAATGTAAAATAAACTTTAGATAATGATTGAACTGAGTATATATATGTGGCAAGGTAATACAAAATGGAAATATTATGATACAATGAGAGTAATATTTTTTCTTTGCAATATTTTTGTTTAAAAATGTGTTTATATGCATTTTCAACTCCAAAAAGGTACAAAATATTCACTCATTTTTTTCCTATTAAAAAAAACCCTTTATTTCTAAATCCAGAATGAGTACTAACACCTGCTATGGCACACTCCAATTAGGATAAATCCAAAATGACAAATAAAGTCTTCATCGTTCCATAGAACTTTCTTAATTCCTGAAATCTTTGCTTTTCTTTGCTTTTTCTCTCTCTCCTTTTCCTCCTCCTCTTCTTTTTTCTCTTATTCCAATAAATGTTCTGCTATATAATAGACATTTAACAGTGGGCTATGAAACGACATTGTACTCTATAAATCTTTTATTCATTCGACAGAGATTTTATAAACACACATGATCTAAATTACTAGGAAATAAGGAAAATCATCCTCTATTTTAGAAACCTTCTCTAATTTCCATGGCTTGTGCAATCCCCCTACCCTTGCCCAATTTAAAATAGTTTGTTTCGTGAAAGAGCAAATAAAAGAAGTGAGTCAAATACTGATTTATTTTGTATTTTTATGTCTTGTTTTTAGGTAATTTTAAATGCACTTAAATAAAATTATCACCAAAAAAAAATAAATAAATAAAAGCTCAATATAAGTCCATAATACATGTAAATCATAACTGTAAAAATTAATAACATATATTTTGAAAAACTGTCCATTTTAGAGGTTTTTCTTTGAAACACAAACACAAATTCTACCTTATCAGTGCAAGTTGCTACACCTCAATATTTATCTTTCATTTGACAGTTAATCATATGACACCTCTTGTTTAAATTATATCTGGTATCAAGAAGTATTTATTTATTCCTTATCTTTCCAATTAGAATGCAAAATTTACAAAATATTCTGATTTTCCTTATGCCCTTCACCCAGTGGGTTCTCAAATGATTACAAACTCGTTTTCTCAAAATTAAGTTTCTTTAAAAATGACAATCCCATTTAGTGCATTTGGAAATTACCTAATATAGGAAATCAATATGTAAAGTACATCAGTCTTTGACTCAATTCCTAAAGGATTTTCACCATAAACTTCCTTTCAAGTTCTTGAGTTTTATTTTCTGCTGAGATTTCAAGTTTTTGAATTTTCTTTGCAGAGCTCGTTGTGTATTCTCTTCATCAATACTCAGTCTCAAAGATTCAAGGAGCCAGCCAATAATTACTACGCCAACTAGCGGAAATCAGGCCCACATTTCTTTATGTCTGTGTAATTATAAGTACAGCTGTAGATCCGTGTTTCATCCAGAAAGTATGATAATACATATTGTGTGATGCTAGGATAATTGTAGTCCAAGATGAAATATTTCAGAGTTAAGATGTCAGTATTCTAACAGGAAGTAGCTCTGATTTTGCCAATCTGGTCTTAGTTGTCAGCTTCTCCAGATATCTGTAGCCGAGACTATAATTGATAGGCACACGGTATAAATGCCACACATACACACACAATCATAAAAACATAAAACTATAAGAAGATGACTTTGCTACACAAACTAGCAGGAAAGATTTGAAGATAAAGAGAGCTCATTCATATACTCAACGATCGGAAAAATATAACAAAAAAGTAACCAGCTACTCTGTTCCTTTCTTCTAATCTGTAGCTCATACGCCACCATCCTCTGTAAAATCCCTATCTTTATCAAGAAGCTATTCATTAACATTGAGTGTCTAGAATATCTTAAACTGATTCACACACAGTTTCTGATATAACATCTCTTTTGACATTTAATTCTAAAATTATCTAAAAATTCATGCCTCAGTGGACTGTGTGATACATTAATAACTTCTGTCAGAATGAAATTAATCATTTTTAGATTATTTTGATAAAAATGGTCCTTTCATTCTCTTCAATCATCCCTTTTGTGGGAAAAAAAAAGAAAATCTCAAGCACTTAAATCAGTCATGAAAGTGAAATATCTCTGGAATGAATCAAATCATCAGTGTCATCAAGAGTTTCACACAAATATCATACATAAAATATTTTCATTTTATGAGTCAAACATGGAAAGGGAATGAGTCTACACTCTGTATAGGAAGGCGGCCAAGAGCTTTATCAACTTTTAAAATTTGAATTTCATTCTGTTATAATCACAATGGTAGCATGTGTGGTATGCACGACGCAGTGCATCCAGAAAATGGTTATGTCTAAATATTCCATCCCTCCTTTTTCTGTGATGAAGATTTGTTTTCAACATCATCAATAGCTAAAGCGACGCTCATCTGTGACCATCTGTTCTTATTATAAAACAGTAGATTTTGGCAGAATTTTCAATCATTGAGCTTGTTCAAATGTTAGAACACCTGTTTGATCTTTACCAAATGAGACCTTTCAGATGTTGAATGTAGGAGGGAGGTCAGGCATAGGGAAGGAAGGGTTTCACCATTTCCTTTAAATTGGGGAACATTAAATAAATGAATTTATTGATTATCCCTTATTGTTAGAAAAAGTTATGGTACTAAGTGTTGAACACTATGATTATAGTTAAATGGGGGGAAATGCAAAAATATATTTTTGATCACCAATACCTGAAGATATTTTTATTATCATTTACTAAATACATATTCATAGACTAGTATCAGCACATAGTGGATGCTAAATATGCATGTGCTTAATAAATAAAAGTGTGTTTAATCTTCATAAGAGTAGGATTTGTATTAATATTTCCATTTTCCAGATGAATAAGACTGAGGCTAAAATAATTTGCAGAGCTGTGACTTAGAGCTTTGTCTTCATGTGGTTTTCCATTAGACATTGTGAGTAACGTGGCCTCAAATTGTTTCCTCTATTAGTAACTTCTCAATAGATGCTAGAAAGACTAGAAATACCAAAGCCAGGGAGTATGGGGTTGGAAAAGCTAACTAGGGGATGCGACTTTTGAATAGTTTTGAGTGCAGAAGTTAAATGTGTGATAATCCAGGAGTAAGCAAAGGAGGCACCATGAATTCTTGGAAAAAGTATGTTCGCTACGGTAGCGCTACGAGCAGGCAGTGAGAAGAGATGTTTCTGTTTACATAAAAGGAGGGAAAATTGATAGCTTTGAAACCTATAATTGGGAACTTGAATGTGACACAAAGCAGAATTGGGAAAGTGATTGACATGATTAAAACAACAGTAGTGAATGAGCACTGCTGCTGGGTGAAGAATAGATTAGCAGGCCTGGGACACCTGGCTGCCTGGAAAGCTGGCACAATGGTACCCAGACCAGATCTGTCGCTGATGGCACTGAATTAAGCCAAGACTGAGAAATGCTATTAAGACAGAATCTACAATTTTGAGCATGGTCTCCAGGCTCCTCTCTACCCTTTAGAAAGTCCTGATGAATGATGAAGCTTCCCATTTTGTCTTTTAACATTTTGTCTTAAAACATAATCTTTTTAGTGTCATCTTAGTATATTAAATTTATACGTGAACTAAAATAAAATATTTTGTTTCTGTTTTGTCATTGAAACACCTCCAAAACAAACAAACAAACAAATAAACAAACAAAAAATAGCCTGGGGTGATTTTAAAAATAGAAGTAATTGTTGAAATTAGAGGGAATTTTAAAGATCATCTTGCCTAGCTGTTTCATTTTTTATTTCAGACAAGAACATTGGGACTTAGAAAGTGATTTTATCCATTCATTCATTTAGCACAGGTTCTGGAGTCAGACTCATCATAAATTTGAATTTTAGCTTTTCATTTATTATCTGGCTAAGTTTAGAAAAGCCATTTGAGTTCTCAGCTTCTTCATCTACAAAATACATATATAGAGAGAGTGCAATAATCATTATAATCAGAATAAACATTATTTTTCAAGGCATTATTGCATGGCAGTTAATGATAGATATTGTGGAGCCAGACTGCTTGGTTTTAATCCCCAACTCAAGGAAAATTTGTACCAGCTGCTCATCTTCCTGTGCCTCAGTTCTCTACTCTGTGAGATGGGATATGTTTATCTATATTTATATAGCATTAAATGAAATATATATATGTATGTATCACCACACTTTAGGCCAATAGCGTTTAACGAATCCTAGCTATAACTATATTGCTATTGTTAGCATTTTCATTGCTTTGCTTAGCACCCACTATGTGCTGGGCACTGCATCAGATGTAGAATATACATAGAAGGAAGACACAGCTCCTTCTCTCAAGTTGCTCAGAGACTAGGCCGGTAACATAAAAAGACCACAACTATAATCTAACGCAAGTGTTTCCACGGAGGGTTTCTCTCTGTCTTTCCTAGAGATTAAAAGGCCTGGGTGAGTAGGAACAAGTTTCTGTAGGTGAGTCATTTGAGTTGAGTTTTGAAAGATGAGTAGTTGTCAACAGACCTTGGAATGAGGTGAAGGAAGATTTTGTGTGTGTTGGGAGCCTGGGGAACAGAGAATAGGTCATTTAGAAAGTCCGTGCTTAGAGTTAGAGAAAATCCAAGGGTTGGTGACAGCTGTGTAAGGTTGTTGGTAGGTGGCACATGAGGAGAAGTGAGAGGTGGAGATGAATAGCTACATAGTGACTTCATAAATAAGGTATTTGTTAAATGCACTACTAAGTTATGCGCTTTTTATCCAGAAGGCAATGAGGTACAATGAAAGTATGTCAATCAGAGGTATGGCCTGATTAGATACTCCTTATTAAATATTGATGGATGCCCCCGGCCCACTTATGAATATATGGATACTGCATTGCCATTACCTGTTGATTGGGCTATTTTTTCTCCTCCTGCCATATAGTAAATTTCTTGAGGACAATAACCTGTCTTCTGTTTCCAACATCTCTCATGATACTTGAAAGAAGTAGATACTTCATTAGAATAGAATGAATAAATGAATAGAAAATAAGCAAAAATTCAGTTAAGAGTCTTTTTTTTCTCTTTTATTCACACGACTTAATAAGGACTAACAGTGTCAGGGGCAGGAGACACTGAAAGGAGCAGGTTCAAGCGATATTAAGTAAGAAAATTGGCAAATATTGAACCTGGAGATTGATTGAATTGAAAGCAAGAAGAACTTATCTAGAATGACCTACAGATTTAGAGTTTGGTCAATTCAGTGGATGAATATCCTGGTTAACAGGTAAAGATAATGAGTTTATTTCTGGGCAGGTCTAATTTAAGGAACTTGTGGATCAAATGAAGAGATCTCTAGAAGGCAGGTGGGTGGAGAGATCTTCATGCCTTTAAACTCAGAGTCCACTGCGCTCTCCCCTATGTGATGATTAAAAAAAAAAAAATCCAAACAAACCAGAATGTTAAAATAATTTGTACATATGATTTTTTAGATGGTTATAAAATCAAAAAAGATATATGTCTTGACATCTGTCTAGAATGCCTTTAAACCCATCTTTATTACTGAAAATGATACCCACCCATGAGAGTCCAGGTTGAATAACAAGTCTTTAAAGAAGGCTTGTCTCCTCCTTCCAGATAAAATCATCACACACAGAGCATTTGATTTTATTTTGTCTTTAGCACTTGTACCAATGTATTCAAGCATTCGCATTCATCTGCCTCGAATAGATGCAAGATAGTGTCATGATTACTACCGTGGGCTTTGGAAACGACAGATAAGGTTTTAAAATGTCCGCTTCGTCACTTCGTTGAGTAATCTGAGGGAAGCTGTTCATCCTCTCTCAGCCTCAGTTTTCCTCATCTGTTAAACTCAAAGGACAACACCTACCTTGCCAAAAAGAATTGAAACCCTCCACCCTTCATCACACTTAGCATGGTGCCCTCATCTTACCTCGTTCCCTCTGTCCCAGCCACGCTGACCTCCTCACCGTCCCTGGAGTAACTCACACACACTCTTTCCCCCTGGAGTATTCTTCCCCCAACTCTCTGCATGGCTAGCCCCCTCACTCTTTTTCAAACATTTTCACAAAAGTCATCTGCTGTTGCACAGCTATATTAGAGAAAACACTGCTGAGTTTAATATGACACATGCAAGCGTATCGACAAAGGCTGGAAAGAAATTCACTCCAAAGAGAATTGTATCAGGGAGGAGAATTATGTGTAAAATGCTCCCCTTGTACATTTTCACCTTCGATATAGTTTTAGCATTTGAAACACATCTCAGTTTCTCAGTGAGATCTTCCCTAGGTCTTCTATGTAAAATTTCAATATTACACCATAATACTTTATATTAACCTTTTCTGCCTTGTTTTTTTTCCTCCTAGTATTCATTGCAATCTAATATGTACTATATTTTACTTATTTTTATTTGTATACCAAACTAGAAAGTAAGTTTCATTAGGACGGAGATGTTTGTCTGTCTTATTCATTGCTGTATCCCCAGTTCCTAGAATATTAAATTACCTGGCACGCAGTAAGCACTCGAAAAAATCTTTAAATGAATAAATTACTTACGTAAATCGCTTAGCATAGTATCTGGCAGGTGCCAAGTACTCCTGAAGCAGTAGCGGTTATTGTTACAGATTTCAAGACCTTTAGAAGTCACGAAATACACTGTGCTCATTATCTTATTACTACAGGAGATACTTAATGGATGACTGAATGAGCGAACCGATTAATGAAATGTAAAGGTTAGCTGCTTGGGTCGCTATTGGTGATGTGGCGTTGCCTCTGGATCAACACGTCAGAGGTTGAGAGACACTGGAAAGTGGAGTGAGGTCAGCAGAGCAATTGCTGTAAACCTGAGCAACTCCCCACCTCGCCCCACCCAAACTCCCCTCATTTTTAAAGAGTAGGTTATTGTCAAGGGCCCTTTGTAGCTCTCAGAGCCTCTGAGTCCGTGGGTCCCAAAAGCTGAGGCAAAAGGTAAAATCTGTGACCTCTTTAACTTTCTTTTAAAATCAAATGGCCTCACAGTGAATGAAAAATAAATTAAAGGAATCAGATTATACAACGCTTTTTTTTCATGAAGATGCACATGAAACCAGACACACACACACACACACACACACACACACACACACATACACACAATCTTGACCTAATAATTTAAAATTTTTTTTCATGCCTTTGTCTCAGTGATTTGTGACAAGTGTGAAGCTATTTCCAACATGTTATTAATGACTTATAAAGAGGAAAGCGTGTCTGTCAAAACTAAGCTTAGCTAGTCTGGTGGCAGGCAGTGCCAAGAAGCAGCGTGAACTCTAAGTTTAAAATACAAAGAACTATTGATCTTGACAGTAAAGAATGCCTAGAAGATGAAATTGATGTGGAATGAATCTGATATTGAAGTATTGTCTTAAAATCTTGGGAAGCATGATAGGAAATTCAATTGTGTAACCAAAGGGAATTAGAGAAAAGGAACAATTTGGTAGCAATTGTTCCTTCAGACATATATTTTCCCATGTAGGTCAAGCTCACTTGGCACATAATTAGTTACCCTGGTTTCTCACTTCTTCATTTAATCAATTTCCATAATGATTTAGCTTAATGATTAGAAAGTTTTGAATTCATGTGAAATCCAAAACAAATCAAAAAAGCTGTAGAAGTAATGTGATTCCAGGTTACAAAAAAGAACTTTGTTCCAGGACTTGGAGAGAGTTAGTATGACAACTTTAAAGCTCCGAGTGAGAATCTAGACACTGCAATGGGAAGCCATGACCCATGGGCAAGCAGTTTAATCTTAGCCTTTTAGGTCCTTTTGCTGTAACACGTGAACGCGATAATTCTCAGCCCATTATTGTTGTTCTGAAGCATAAATAAGATATGCCATTGTGTCAGGCACATATAAGAAGACAGATTCATTTTGACTTCTGTTTGAGTAAAACTGTCGTTTAGCTCATAGGATGGAACAACTGTGCAAAGCCAGGAGGAAAAATGTCTGCAGTTATATTTTAGACATGAAGAGACATTCTTAGGAGGGTTAGGTTACTTGCCCTAGACACCAAGAAGCAGTTAAAATTCACGTCTGCTGATTTTTGGCTTAGCGTTCCTCTTAATTTAACCACTCCTAGGTTTTCCGATAGTCTATTCATGGGCGAAGATATTTTTTCCCCTTTTCTTTCCCAAAGGCCTAACTACACATTCAGTGACCTATTTAGGCAGCAGCTCCTATGTGCTAGGCAATCTTCTGCCAGCAGCAAGCTGTAGAAGAAAAGTCTCTGCCTCATGAAGCTCATACTGTGGTGGAACTGATTCGTTCCGTCAACATTCATGAGTGTCATTGCATCCTAGGCACAGTCTAGGAACTAGAGATTTAACAAGTCCTTGTCCTGACCTTGTGGGTGAGGAGACTACCAGAGAAGGCCTAGCGAAGACGTGGCAGGTTAAGGGTCTGCAGGCTCGAGCGTGTGAAGGATGAAGTGGGTTAGCTCAGCCATAATGTGTTCAAAGCGTCTTCCCGAAGATTCAGACCAATGCGCTTGGTCTCCGAGTATTAGAGGATAATCCAGTTCCCTGAAACCCGTGGGAAAGATTCCACCTGAAGGAGGAGCTCCTCGTTGCTTCAAAAATTAGTGTGTTCTGTTTACTAGCTAGAAAACAGCGTACCTGCTGGGTTATTAAACTATGGGGGTTCTCTGAAGTTATTGGGCTTCTTAACGAAAAGGAAACTAACGTACTTCTACATGGTGTGCTTTTTAGTATATTCAGAAATCACATAGGTGGGTTTGTGCATGACTTATGGGCTGAATATGTGTGTCTCCCCAAAATTCATATAGGAAAGCTTTCACCTCTAATGTGATGATGTTTGAAGGTGTAGTCTTTGGAAGATAATTAGCTTTCGCTTAGGGTGGGGTCCTCATTACAGTATTAGTGCCTTTATAAGAATAGGAAAACAGAGAGCTCTCTCTCTCCAAGACCATACACCAAGGAAAGGCCACGTGAGCACATAGCAAGAAGGCAGCTGTCTACAAGCCACACAGTAGGCGCTTACCAGAAACAGAATCCGCTTCCATCTTCGTCTTGGATGTCCATCCTCCAAAACTATGAGAGATGAATGTTTGTTCTTTAATTCCCCCAGTCTGTGGTATTTTACTGTAGCAGCCTGAGTAGACTAAAATAATGATATACTTTTTTTTTTTTAATGGGAGTCTTACAAGAAAAAAAAATGTATGAAAAATTGCGCATTAGCAGGCAAAAGTGATGGGGACACAAAGAGATATTCAGAAGTAGGTCTTATATACTTAAATTAATATGAAAGTCAGCAATGGGAAAACTTATTTTCAGATACAGTGAAAACATACTCATACAATCTAATGTCTTCTGCATATTCTTACTGTACTGTAACATATTTGGGCCCTCTCTAATACAATTTCTAGCTGGTCTTCTTTAGAATGATTTATCAAATTGAAATGTAAATTAAATTTTGAAATCTGCTGAATACATATATAATTGCTCAAAGTGTCTTAAAATTACTGCAAAGGACTAAGCATTAACAATACCCAAATTTGTGGTTAAGTCTGGGGTAAATCATAGCTGTTAGTTTTTTTTTTTTTTTTTAAGGCCTACTAAAGTTTAACTATGATTAAGTCTATAGTCCTGGAGTACCTAAGGCTTCCTGATATGCTTTTGTACAATAATCCTCTCTAAGCCTGGCTATTAGAGTAGCTTTCTATACTTATGCAGGTTTGTCTGACTGCCCTAATTTATTTTTTTAATCTAGTCCTCAAAGTTTTCCATGTAGATTTTTATTCTTGTCCTGCCATCCTGATACACAATCATGTATTTGAGAAAGTACAGTGTCTATAAAAGAGGCACGTTACTTAATTGTTTTGTTTTTGTTTTGTATACTTTACTTTTACATAGTCAACATATTTATATGCCATCCCCTGAGTAGGTAAGCCTAGTCCAGTTTTTAATCTCTTAGGACAAAATTTGAGGGAGAACCTCAATGGACTGATTATAGATATGTCATATTCAGGCATAATCAAGGCAAATATTTGGGGACATCTGGGTGGCATACACTACATTCTTCTTGTGTCAGATCTGACCCAGCCTAAAGTAGAAGGAAATGACACAGACTTGCTCACTTGAACTGATGCTGAAGAGAGATTGGCAGGGCATGTTAAGAACTGACTCCGCTCATGTGCAAATCACATACCTAATTAAATGCTTATCATATGCCTGGTACAGGAACATATGGATTCATATACTTAGCAAATATTCCTTAACTACTACTATGTATTAGGCACTCTGATGGGTGCTGGGGACACAAAGTTTAACCTCATATATTCTCTACCTAAGACCACTCAGCACTGGGGACATTCCTTTTGCTAAAAGTAAAATAAAATAAAATAAGATAAAATAAAAATCCAACTTTTTTTTTTAAAACTGAAATTGAAACTGTTTTGAGCACTCAGGAGGTGAGTGAATACTCTGCAGAATCAGCAAGAGCAGGTACTGAGAGTCTCTTGCTCACCTTTCTGTTCCCAGTTTAACCCAATCCAGCACAGAGGAATGAGCAGCTCAGTGTTTATGAAGCAAACGGATAGACTGATTGATCCACATGTTCCTTAACTATTCAGTCCACATTGATCCACACTTCTCAGAACTACTACCATCCGCTTATGTGGAGTTGCATTATTTCATATGTGCTATTCTCCTTACATTGATTAGATTCACCAATGAAATCATATGCTTCTTGTGCAGAGACCTGTGGAAAGGCCCGTCTAAACTCCTCAAAGCATAAAACACATGGCACAGTGGCGAGAGACAATCTATCCAAAGCTCAGACCAGGAAAAGTTGACCTGAGCCTGGACACTGTGATGTCCCAAGACTTGTAACTGACAAAAATTTCTCACTTCAGCTCTGTGTTAGGACCTCCGCCCCTCAAGGCTCTTCTCTGGGAACTGCCTACAAGATTCCTTTTGTCTTCTGTAGCATTCACTGGGCCACCTCCTGGCTTAACTGACAGCCAGTGGCGACTCTGGAGTTTCAAAGGGTCACCGTGGAGCAACTGCTGCTGCAATTGTGGGGCTCCTGGAGGTCCCCTCCCAGCATCCCAGCAGTCTCATGATCCCAGGAGGTGAGACATAGTGGAAAGTCAGGCAGAGTCAGCGTGCTATGTTTTAAACCCACTCACTTTAAACCTGATCAATGCAGTGGACCAGGCAATTTGGGACATGGTTATTTGCTTACTGAATGGGACTAAATTTTGGCTCTTTTCTTACTTAATCAGGGCAAAGCACTTGGGAACTCAAACATGAAATCATCTGTTATCACACACTCCAGCGTTTCCATTTATGGATTAAAGAGCAACTTAAGTTGAATTACACTCTCCTGTTCCAGATTCACTAAGAATGAGAAGGACAGGGTCATTGCAGGGCTATAAAATGCAGAGATGGCAAAATATCTTAAACAAAGGACTTTTCAAAATGAACTTTAAAGAAATATACCTTTTCTTATATAGTAGTGTGTGTGTACACGCGCGTGCACACCTTTCTGGGATAAACAACAACAACAACAACAACAAATTCTCTAGAAATAAAGCAATTTAGAGGAATAGCAACTGAAAAATGTACTCAGTAGAAAATAAAGCCAATTATTTTTCATCGACGTTATGGAGTATCATTGGAAAGATGTGACAAAGAGAAGATAATTTCAGTTCATGCTATGTATTTCAAGTTCTTCTCATTCTACAACTTATTGCTGAGTGCTACATCAGGCTTTGTCTTAATGAAATATAATCCTCAGACAGCAGTGAGACTATCTGAGAAAATGACATATTTTATATTGAATACTGTACAAATCCAGTTAGATGATAGAAAATAACTTCTTAAATTATTTTAAGGTACAATCTATGTAACTTAATGTTTCAAAAAATAACAATAAAATATTTTATTTAAAATTTTTTCATAAGTTGCTTTGTTTTCCAGTATGGGCAGTATTTAATTTTTTTTTTTAGGTAGAATGACACTTGTTATTTTTTTCTTTTGACTAAATTGTATTCAATTTTTTGTTTACCTTTATTTTATTTTGGTGTTACATTTTACATTTACTCACATAGGCTCCAGGCTATAGGCTTACAAAGAATAAAAATGATGATAGGTAAAAGACGAAGAAGAAGACAAAGATGATCTAAGAGGGAAACTAAAAAGACAAAATGGTTAATATAGTTCAGACAAAAGGTTAAATAATATTTAGAGAAAATTATTCTTTACAAATTAATTTATCTTTAGATGTATTCGATAAGCTTAGAGTCTTGAATTATCTCAAGGATATTCTTTCTCCCAGGTATTCCACTAGACTAGTTGTTATTTCTGATGAAAAACTTCTTTAGGACTGGCTCACTAATCCATATGAAATGTTAAAGTTTTGACTGAAACATATTTAATATTATATGGTGCTTACTACAATTAAAATAGAGCAAAGAATAAGATTTGGTGCATTCCTAACGAGTAACGTATTAGAAACTTGAAAATCCTTTGCTTCTCCTTCAGAAAATAATCAAGAATGAAAATTATAATTATAAAATAAAGGCAGAGCAAAATAAACAAATCAGATCTTGAATTTCTGCAAAGCACACAGCACGCACATTTCAACAATCTCCTTGCTATAAGTTTGCATCACTGAAATTTGATAATTCCTGAAATTTTTTACTACTTTTATATAAAAAAGTGATTCAATAAAATCCATCTCAGTGGAGGAATGAGAATTAAAAGTAAAATTCAGAGTTCTGTAAAATTTTCATTGCTCTTTTCTGCTATTTTCTATCTTTTTTGTTTAATTACATAAATCTTGAATACTCAAATGAGTATCACCCCAAGAAAGTACCAGTTAAAATTTCTAAATTTTTTAACAGAATCTATGTTCTAGATTATACAAGAGTATTCAACTCATTACATAATAATTGACTGCTTGTCATATTAAAGGAAGTAACAGATATGTTCTATAAATCATAATCCAAGGCAGACTATTTCAATGTATTTTATAATTATTACTTTTAGTAGCTCAGACTATATAATTTATATTATATAAATTTTGCAATGAAAAACAATTGAGAATTTAAATTCAGCTAATGCATTTTAAATCAATTGAACAGTCACTATGAATTTAAAAATTTTTTTAATTTATTATGTATAAAAAGAAATAATCAAAATGCATCGTATATGAATGAAAATGAGAGCTAAACCTCACAGAACAGGAAGCTGAAGGAGAAAATCCGTCCCCATTGTGCCAAAGATTTCCACTCTGTCCAAGACCTGTTATTGAATTCGAGAACACAGCTTCAAAAGAGTATTGGAAATTAACAGCCAATAGTAGTAATTTTAAAATTCTTACTTCGGTGTTAGAAATGGTGCCAGTTCAATCTGTGTTAAAACCCAATAAGATACAACTAAATGGATGCACAATTATATTTAGGTTTTATTATTCTATTCATTTAAATAAAGATTCTACCTCTCAGTGATGTAGAATCTTTATAAATTAAACAAGTTCAAGCAATGATCTCTTTGGTCTTGTTAAATATAATAATAGTTAACATTTACTGGGCACTTACAATGCAGCACTGTTCTAAGTGTTTTACAAATATTAAAAAAAAAAAGCATTAACATTTGCTAATCAAGTTTATATACAAAAAAAGAAACAGAAATGTTTCCGTTTTTCTGTTTCATGAATTCATGCAGATTTTATTCACTCATAATTTATTAAAGTAATAAAATTATCATTAAAAAATATAATCAAAATAATCAATTTTATTATTTCCTTAAATCCCAAATAACTACATTTCCTAGATAGCAATCTGCCTTTCCACCATCTTCCATTTTCTACTGTGACTTATCTCTTTTCCCATTTCTCCTCTTCAATTACCAGTTTCTTTCTATCTCATCCTGTGTCGTGTTGGCTAAATCTACCCTGGTCTAAATTCCTGCTGGTGTCTTCCTCATAGTTTGCTAAGATCTGCAATATTGCAGGAAGGCGACTGAACAGGAAAGATTAGCTTCAGGAACTTTCTACCTACTCTTTCCACATAAGGCAAATTAGAAATCAAAGTATAGTCCTCAAAATAAGCTTCCAAAATGTGTTTTTAACCTCACATTACTTCACGAATTGAGCTGTTACCTATGAGGAATCTGTATTTTATAGTGTCCATTCAATGTGATTCATTAAGATATAGAATTAAATTATATATTTCTGGAATGTTATAAGTAAGTAACCAGTATTATTTACCCGTTTAGTTAATAAGGACAAAAAATTACAATTCGATTTTTCTCTTGCTCAAGATAATATGGAACCTTAAGCAATGAATAAAATTTCTCTGTTAACAGTGACATTTTATTTCATTTGACTAATGCAGATGTGACCTCTGCTCATAAATTATTCAATGAAGTGGCAAAAGCTTTTCAAGATATTTCTCTATAGAATGCCTTTGGTAGATGAATTTTTTTCCTAAATGAACAAATTACATAAGCTTTTAGTTTTAAGTAGAGAAAATCTTTACAAGTATGCTTTAAAAACATAATTTTTTAGTAAAATTAAGCTTCATTTAAAAAACCCTTATCTGACTTTGTTTCACATTGTGTATACATTTTCAGAGAAATACTTCTTTAATAAATAATCCGACTTTAAAAAAGGAATTATTTCTATTGTAATGAACAGCTACCAATTTTTAAATCAAATTTTCTTATCATATTTAGTAGTGATCTTTAAAAGTTACAAAGATATTTAAAGACGTAAAAATGATACATAATTTTATTGGCTGCTTCATCTCTTCTTTATTACTTTATAAAATATTTAATCAAATTATTGGCTATTCTGTGAGATTTTATAATGGTTAGTGCAACAGAAACAGAAGTAAATTTTCTGAGAGAACTTGATAGTTATTAACATATATTTATGTTACTAAAATGTGACTGCAAATTAGGTGAAACTATACTCGAGATTGACATTTTTTTTGTAATTGTCAAAATCAACACATTGGAATCAAAATGCTTTCATTTAGTTTATTGAAATCTAAGCTAAGCAATTATATTTAGAAAAAAATTAACTAACAGTTACTTTGTTAAATGTAGAGATAGTTTAGTTCTCTAAGCCTAAAAATTCTGAGGCGTTGACAAAATGCTTCCTAAAAAATCACATAGGCGTTTATTCTATTAAGGGATCTGTAGAGAAGTGGGGAGACCCCCAAGTGATTGGGAAATAGCAATATGGAGCCAGCTTTTAAATATTTTTTATTGAAATAATTGGAGATTACAGACCTACTAGCATAACTTTAATCCCTCAAAAGATTAAGAAATGAATCATTAAAAAAAGACATTTAATTTCTAGGCCCTTAGAGAAAATAATACCTTAAAGTAGCAGGTTGAACACCTGTCCAAAAATACCCTAAAGACAAATGCTGGCCTTGAACAGACTTTTTTAATAAAAGATGACTTTTCAAATCCACTGCTTAAACTTTAGAGAGGGATTCTTGAGAACTATAATAAACTTTCGTGACGTGTGGCAAACCTGGTTTTTCCCTTTAGATTTTTCTAAACATGTGGGCAATCTTTCTATCTAGTTTTGTTTCCACTGACATCTATGTGGAAGTCAACCTCCCTTAAGTGAAAATAATCTTAAATTGACTTCTGTCATTTTGGGGTGTCTGAAGAGGGCAGAAATGACCACTGTACAAATTTCCCTAAACTGAGAGTGAATGATGGCTGATATTCTCCCCTCATTAAACAAAGTCCTGGTAGATTTCTCGTTGACCTTGTGATACTCTATAATACAGAAAATTGAATTGGGATTAGAGGAAGTTGATGTCTGAGAGCTAGAAGAAACAAAGATTTAATACTGCAAAATATCAGTTCAATGGGAATTAGCCTTTTTTTGATGTGTAAATGCCTAGCATATAGTAGGCTCTTTGCAACTAATTATTAAAAGATGGCTTGTATTATATCTCATACTCATTTTCACATGAAGCTTTTCATCTGGGTATAGTCATTTTAGGTATAGCTCCATTTATCCTGACAGTGTGTGGCTATAACCTGTTGTAGAATACTGCTTTTCTCTTAGCTCCTGAAAAAGCATGAATAAAGAAGCCATCTAATTTTCTTGTTATAAAAGTGATTTCATTGTTTAGGAATAGATTATCAGAGGTCTATATTGGCAGAATAGTAAACCCCATGTCCCAAATATGGATGGCTTTTACAGTATTTCAATTATCATTTAGAAACTCTATATCAAGTGAACATGAGGCACCAATAATAACAACAACAATAATAACACAGATAGGACTTTCTGTGCCAATATTGTTCTAAGGGCTTAGCATATCCTAACTCATTAAATCCTTCCAGTATTCCTGTGGTAGTTGCTGTGATTGTTACAGCTATTTTATATGTGAGAAAAATCTAAATCATAGGGAGATTGAGTGACTTGCCCAAGTTTATGAAGCTAAGATGTGAAAAAGCCAGGATTCGAATCAGGCAGTAGGATTTCAGAATCTATGTCATTAACCACTATTATCTGAAAATGTAGACTCAACATATTTATCATATGTAAATAGAAGAATATTCTACAAAATAGCTGATATGTAGTCTTCAAAATTATTATTGTGGTTAATGGTAAAGAAGTCTGAGGAACTGTTATAGATTTAAGAAGTCTAAAAGACATGGTGACCTTCTGCAGTGAGAGGTCCTCAGTGACGTCATGCACCAGGAAAATACCACTAAAAGGATCTTAATGGGATAATTAGAGAAATTTGAATAAAATCTGTAAATTTGATATCATTTCATCAGTGTTAAATTATCCGATTTTTTAATAATTATGATTACTTAAGTGAATAACCTTTCTCTTTAATAAATAACACTAAATAATTTAGAATTAAAGGGGCATGATGTCCTCAGCTACCACACATATAAAGCGCAGCACAGCGCCTTTACACACACACACACACACACACACACACACAGATGGAGGGAGTGTAAATGACAAAGCAAATGGGGCAAAAAGTTAACTACTGGTGAACCTGATAAAAGGTATGTGGCAATTTTTGCAACTTTTGTCTATAAATTAAGTTATATAATATTTAGTCTAAAGCCCTGGATACTGAGAGGGTAATAAAAATGATTTATTCGGGATTTTAATACCTTGCAAATATTTTTACATCGTGACTATCAGGTGAAGTTGTACCAGAGGTTGAGAACTGTCTGAAAAACCATTAGCAAAAAGGGAAGATGTCGATGACACGTCATCCTTAAGAAAGAATGTGCAATGTCCTCCCCAAAGTTTTCTTTTAAGCCAAATCAAGTATTACCCACTAGTCTATGCTAGTGAAATTGTATCGTGTATCTTAAACAAGTAAATGTGTTAGTATATAAAACTATATAAAACACATTTACTTGTTTAAGATACTTGACATAATTTTACTTCGCCCGTGACTCAAGTATCAAGAAATAACACTTTTGTTTGCATGTAATTACAGACATATGTGTTTAATAAATATTTTTATGCCAGAAAGCCACCATGTATGGAGATTACTTTACGAAAGTGAATTTTCCTGTTCTTCCCACTTAGAATTCCAGTCCAAGTCACCTATGTAGCACTGGCAGTTTGGTAAGAGCACTGGCTTCAGAGGACTCGGTTCGAGCTCTGGCTCTGCCACCAACTTGCTATGTGACTATGAAAAATGACCTCACTTTTAAATTTTGAATATATGAATTAGAGTAACCAAAATCTAACTTGCTGTGCTGTTGAAATTCAAAATGGATAACTCTGAAAAGTACTTGGTACATATTAAAGGCATAATATATTTTCAGTTTTTAAAAATGTATATGTGTTCTCAGAGAAGTAAGAAGAAGAAAGAGTTTTGAGAGAGAGCATGATAGACAAAATATCCACAATTCATGGTTTTGCTAGTGTTAACCCTTAACAATATTTAAATTAAAATATATTATTCGTGCTTAAGCATGACATGAGATAGTTTTTAGAAGATCTGAAATAAGATGTAAATGTCCTCATGACAACCTAGAAAAGGTGAAATACATAGAATGCAAACTGTCATAAGATTTAAATTAATGAAACATGGAAATGCTTTTCGTAGGTATAATTGCCTTGGCTTCCAACTAAGGCATTATTGAACCCAGTTAAATCTTTCGATAGTCTGAATATTAGAATATCAGTTATGATTTTTTCATCATTTATTCTCTTTCGTTGTTTAAAAATTATACATATACATAAAACTTACAAATGATAGCTGTCATTCAAATGAAATATATATTCAATACTCATAAGTACTAACAGGCACTATTGATAGTAGCTGTAATTGCCATTTCTACTTTCTCTCTTGCTGAAATAACTCAAATTTTGTTCTGGCACTGAGTGTCCAGGCTAAAGGGATAAACATTGCTTGATTTAAGGCAGGATTTCTTAACCTTGGATACTGACATTTTAGATAGGATAATTCTTTATTGTTGGAGGTGTGTTATAGGGCATTTAGTAGGCACCCCTGGCTTCTACTCAACAGCACTCATCCCCCAGTTGTGGCACTCAAAAAAGTCGCCAAGGCATGCGGTTGCAAAATCATCCCCATTGGAGAACCACTGTTTAAGTTAACCATGGACAAGATAATCGTAAAAATGTTACCTTCAAGTTCAAACTTCACTGATCTGCTGTTCCAACTCTGGACTAACAACCACCATACTTACTGACCTGTTACACAAAAACTCTAGGTCTCTTCCTTCTGGGAACATGATAGCATTACATTTTCCTGTTCTTAGGTCCCTGGAAGTTAGATGTGCTTATGTGACTTGCTTTGTCCAGTGCTATGTGTGCCATTTTTGGCTAGAATTCTTTGAGAGCCAATTCCTCCCATGTTGATAGCGTCTACACCTGCTTGGGTCCTTAAGCACCATCCCCCACCCCCCCGCATAAGAATCTCTGACAATCATCACAGAGTATGTTGCATATATAAAACTAAACCTTTGTGGTTTTAAGCTACTGAGATCTGAGGGTTGTTCGTTACAGCAGCATTACTAAACCTAGTCAGACTGATACATCTAACTCTAAAATGCTTGCTAAATAAATAAATATCTGTATTTTAAGCTATTTTTGATTGTTCTTTAAAAATTAGGATTCTAAGAAAACCCTAAATAATACAATATATTTGTTTATTTTTTAAATTTCTTAAAGAAATAAAGGTGGTGCACCCAGAATGCTATCAAAAGTTGACTATCAATTAAACAATGAAGACGTTAAGGAAATACAAAATTCTGCATGCATATGTGCTCATTTTCAGTCCATATATTCTGTGAACCCTTTTCCATGCTGTATACATGCATTCAGAAGCTGCTGCAGCATACACACACACACACACACACACACACACACACACACAGACACACACACACACACACACACACACACACAATGCCTCTGCCCTGTGGAAAGGTAGGATAATAAAGTGCAAATATTGAGGTAGAATCTGTTTCTCTTATCTATCAACAGAGAGTTATAGAACACATTCGGACTGGCATTTTTATATCCAACCAGAGCTCTCTCTATTTAAATATTTGATCATAAGTCATTTACTTATAAATAAGATGCGCAGTTGTTGTAAATGTATATGCACAAACCATTTAGTGGTTAAATTTAAACTTTGCATAACTAAATCATTCATTCATGTGGTCATTCGACAATTATTTATTGAATGCTCACTATGTAATAAGTACGTTTTCATATATACCGTCCAGTTAGTCTAGGTTTAAATATTAACTCTTCCTCCCACAGAAAGTTAACATATTCATTCACTGGAGATCAAGATAGCTAGTTCAGTGTCTCAGCACTGCTATTGTTGGTATTTACTGCTGGAACAATTGTGGTATAAAGTTAACAATAATAGTAATAAAAAGAAATGCCACTACCATAGGCTTTGGAGCTAGACCTGCATGAGTTTAAATCATGGTTTTGTCCCTTATAAGCAAGTTACTAACCTTTCTGAATTGCAATATTTTCTCTGGAGGGTCCGTGGCAATTAAACGATACGATGTCTCTAAAACACTCAGCCCAAAAACCTAGCAGGAAATGGAGGCTTAGTCAAGGTTTCCCTTTTCTTCACTGGATCCTGAAAATCATCTTTCAACTTTCTATCATTTTTTACTCTTTCCTTAGAGAAAGAAAACACTCATTAAGAGTTTATAATATACTCTAAATCTATACTTTTATACTCTAAAACTGAAAAATTAATTTGATAAAGTTAAAAATTACTGTCACATCTATAAAAGGCTCAGGAGAACTCTGAATGGGTTCATGTAGGCTTCCTTATATTTCCTATTTATTTTTGCAATTTTCTTATAATCAGTTATCTAGATTCCTCTCTTTAAAATGTGGATATAAATGCAGTACATAGGAAGCTATACAGAAGTAGAAAAGCTTGATACTAATATTTTCACAGAGAAGTAATGTTCAGGATAGGAAAAAAAAATGTCTCAAGGTATTAGTATCCATATTATAGTGCTGTAAGAATTCAATGAGATTATACATGCAATGCAGTACAGTCCTGCGCACAGAATAGACACTAAGTAAATGGGAGCCTATTATTTTTTTCCCATTAACAACTCAAAGTGAGAGACAGAAGAAAGCATGTTTCTGAAAAAAAAAAAAACAAACCTATAAATAGGACAACTTAATAATCTAAATTAGTTCATTAGGTAACATACATTACAAGACTATTAATATCCTCCTATTTATTTAAAAATAGAGGCTAACATCCCCCTAAACTTTTATTCGTGACCATTGAGAGAGAGAGAGAGAATCTATAAGAAAAAGACTATTTAACAAAAGCAATGGAATAGCAGCAGCAACTGAGTAGAGACCAGGAACAAACAGTTCTCTTGATAGTAATTCATCTTATTGTGACTAAATCACTGCTTGCACATCACAATAAGAAAGTCAAAGTCGATTAAGATTTCAAGCTTTAAATATCATTGAGTTTAATATATGTAAACCCAACGTTCCTGGCTTGCAGCCTTATAAAATAAATTGACATAATTGCAGTCAGTGGCATAATAAAAGGAGGGTTACACATATATTCGCAAAGATTGGTTTACTCATAACACAAAAGGTGTGCTTGTGTGTGTAAACTCTACAAAATAAGCTGGCGTTTCATTGTATATCACAATCTCAGTTCTTCCCAGAAAAAGCGATGCTGTGTGTTTGCCTGCCAACCAACATGACTCTGATATTTTCTCATTATATTCAACCTAATTAAGATTTTAGACATTTTGTTTTAGTTGTATCATTTAGCATGTTTTTGTTTACACACCTAAATACTTTAAAAATGTAGATTGAATTTTAACATAGGATGGAAAAAGATGTTCTGTTTTGCAGGCAGGAATTTCGTCTGCCTTTCTATCTGGATATTCCCAGGGCTTGTCTCAGTGTCTGGACCCCATAAGCTAAACAGATCAATGAAAAGCCCTCAAAGCATAAGAAAATGCAAAAACAATAAGAATGAATTCTTCATTGGTTGAAAATATAAAGCTTCTCTGGTCCTGTCATATTTTCATTTTATTAGACAGTTTAGTGTTTACTGTGTACTGGGTTTGAAACATAGCCCAGAATTCTCTCAGGTATATTTGTATATATAACCAAACCCCGTAAGAGTGTACAAAATCAGTCTTTAACTGTTAGAGAAGGTTTACTGTATATAAATATTTAAACGTATCTATTCAAATTCTGAGAAAGGTATAGTGTTGAGAGGGTATTTGACCATCAGACCAAACAGAAGTAAAAGCAGAAAAGACTGAGATGATGAGATAAAAGAAAACAAAAACAAATGATAAGAGCTTGGTAGGACACAACTAAAAATCACCAGAAGATATTTAAAATATACATAGAAAATATTTAAAATACTGTAGTGTTTTTAATATTTTAAGTGGAAATCTGAATAGTATACAACCCCTCTAAAATAATTATCAGAAATAGAACATTAGGGAAAAAAGAGTAAGAAATAAGCCAAGAATAATAAATTTGTTGATATGATTTTAAAGAAACTCTCATCAAAATGATTGAAAAAAATAATTGAAGTACTTATCAGTACAAAAAAGTTATTGAAATTAGAAACTAATTGATAATGGAAGTAGCTTTATATAAATTTAATATATGTTATGCAGTTATAACATCTCAATGGTGTAGGGATTTTTATTATGTCTTATGAATATGAAAAGTGAAGCAATGCATTTAATGATTTAAACTCAGTTCTTGATTTTGGATTTCTCATGTCGATCCAAGTGAAACTTTTTTTTTTTTTTAATTTATAAAAATATGTTGGCTTATTCTGTTGAGATAGTCCTATTTGGTTGATTAGTATCTTCCTGAACTTTCTCTGGCTGAGTAAAGTCAACATCCTTTCCTGAGAATCTATAGCAGCCTGTGGCTGCCACAGAGCAGAGGCACAATGTGTATTTCCTGACCATGTGAGTGATGTGGGAAGTAAAATAAAAAAGTAATTTACAACTCAAAAGCTTCTTGACTGATTAAATAAGCAGCAGCTATCCCTTGTCTTTTTTATTCTAATGTACCATGTCAGTAGAAATTCCAAATAGCTAAGATTAAACCATCTTACTCAAAGTGATTTTCTTTCCAAATGGCTTCACGACTTTCTGAATTAGTTTTTGTAAAAATGAAACACCTTCTAAAATGGAAGTCACATTTCTGAGCTGTGGAGAACCTCTTTAGATTATAGAAGACAAAAAGAGTGAACTTACAGTAAATAATTTAACAAATGGAATCTCTCTGACAGGAATTTAATACCCATTTCAAATGAACCGTATCTTTCTTGATGTACCTTCACCTTTTTAGGCATGATTTTATTGGTTATAACAAGAATTTTTTAATAAATTTATTGCCACAAGAGAGATTTAATGAAGCCAGGCCAAGTCTCTGAATTTCTGATGCTCAGGAATATAAATATTTTTTTCCTGAGCATCAGAAATTTAGAGACTGTAACCCTATATGTGAATGACTTTCTGAGAATTTACAGCATCTATATTTATTTTGTGACTTTTTTGAGGCATAGAGTGTATTAAAATATGAAAACTGCCAAAAAATTCAGCAATTTTGATTTATCACTAATTGACTCCGTGCAATTTGCCCAACTTGCCACACAGAGTGAGCTGTGGAACTGAGATTTTAATGTACAAAATATTAATAATTGCCATCTTCTATTTCTTCATATTCACTAATATATATTATATCTCTTCTATTTAAGTTGATAGACTGAAGGCAAAAACTAACTCCCACATTTTATTCATAGTATGCAATCATGCAGGAGAGGGGTGTCAATGTTTATTTATCAGATACATTTACTAAAGTGCACCTGTCTTGCTAACTGACTGAAAAATAAGCAAATGAATAAATAAATGTCAAGAAACAATACATATATTATATTACTAAAATGGCATTTTAAATAAAACCTAGCTGGAATGATTCTATGTAAATGTGAAATGTCTGATATACATATTAAGTGGCACAGTTATTTTATCTTTATGGTTTTATTGTCCTATCCAGAGATGTTTCAGCCCAGTTGCATCAAACTGTCTAGGTCGGTGCCCTTGCAGAAAGCAGATGGTACACTCACAGGGGGTAACAGAAAACTGTTTAATGAAGGTGCTCTTCATAAAGTGTGTGATAGGTGAAATGAAAGGTAAGGGATAGTAAGGCACCTCGTAAGTTTAACACGAGCTGTAGACCACCACCAACCTACCTACCCCAGAACTGAAGGAGTAAGGGGAGGGAACACTGAGACGCTTAGAACTTTAGGAGAAAGGCACTCGAAACCAGCTAAGACCTGTGGAGAAGGAACTCAGGCATTGACAACTCACGGGGAATCAGCAGGGAGGGAGTCAAGGAGACAACTAACTGAGCCACATTCTGTTCCTGTCTTCCTATCCGATGCTGTTTTATAATGACCAAAAACAACACAAAGCCAGAAGGCAAGAGAAACGTTCGATACAACTTCTAAAGGTCAAAGGAGGTTAGAGAATGGTGGAGAATGGATTTGGAGAGGCAAACGGAGCACACCCATCATAGCCATTGGAGAAGAGAAGCTCCTATTGGAAAAAGCATGGCTCCAGTGATCATGGAAGATTAGTACATATGCATGCAGAAGATATATTCCAGGCTTTCTACAAGATGTACTACAGCTATCTGTAAAGTGGGGGTAAATCGCAGTATGTTCCATAAGTATACACGTAGACAACAAGTTCAGGATGTGCTATGCTCTCTCGGTAATATGAGATACAATATTGTGAGCCCTTTTTGTATTAATTCTTCATGGAGCAAAGGCAGTATTCCCCATACAATTTATAGGAGAATCAAGAGTTTGCCAGAACACAGTGCTTGTTGTCTACCCAACTTCACTGAGCAAATTTAAGAAAGTCTCACTTGACTTGTTCTTAAATTATATTCTTAAACGGCTTATGCACTCTTATAAAGCATAGGTTGTGTAAACCTACATAGTGTTTTGAAAGGTTCAATGTGTTAAAAAGAGTCAACAGTCAACCTTCAGCAGGACAGTACTTATTTTGACAGTAGATATTGAGTAGTGAGGATCTCTGTTGGCTTAATTTGTGAAAAAATAAAGTTGTGAGTTCTTATTGGATCTGACCTTCTCTGATTCCCTGTGTTCTCTGACCAAGGATGGCAGTGGAGTGTGGGAGAAAAATATTACAAAGACGAGAGAACTCTCCCAGATGCACAGTAGGATGAGAGTCAACAAAGATTTAGGCAAAGAGAAACATTTTTTTTAAATTATTTTTTTTGGGGGAAGGAATTCCATATTCTGTCCCTTTATTCATAGATCCTCTGGGGATGATCAGAACATTCTATTTCATTCCTCTATGTTTTCAAAGAGAAAATTTTAATCGTATCTGGTGACAATAGCTCTTGGTGACATAACCGGTCATGTATCGCAATTTTAATCTAAGAAATAGTATTATTTTCCCCATTGCCTAGAAAGGGTTATGAGAAAAAGGATTATTGCACACAAATACACACACATACACACACATACAAATACAAGTCAAACAAAAAGTGATGGTAAAAGATCTAAATTGTTGGTGAAGGCGCTCTCTTTTCCAACTCTCGAGCCCATGCATGCTGTTCCACTTGGAGTCCTCCACCTTGTTTCCTAGTCAATTTGCACTTCTCTTACAGATCTCAGCTCAATTTTTTTACCTTGGGAAAATTTCTTGGACATTCTTAAACCTTGCCAGTTCTTCCCATAAAATGAGCTCATAGCCCTGTGACCCTCTCATTCATAATATTTTTCACGGTTTACATTTAAATATTTATTTGTAGAATCATCGATTCAAGTCTATGGGCCTTTGTTACACTGTGAGCTCCATGAAGGCAGGCTGTCATTAGCATGTATGCTTAGTGGCCCGCACCCAGTAGACAGCTCAAAAGACAGGGGAACCATCGAGTGAGGTGCATTCTTATGCACAATTTGGTACCTTACTGCAGTGTCTGCTTATGTTTCAGATGGACGCGTTCTTGGAAGAGCTACCACAGGTGCTGACAAGGGAAGCGTTATCAGAAGCTACGTCCCTGACTCGCGTACCACAGTATGTTCCCTCTGTACCGTCTGGGAATACGTGATGGCTGTTTGACTTATTTATTTCTTTCTGGAGCAAGA
The DNA here is from genome assembly GCF_902729225.1 of Pteropus medius. Taxonomy (NCBI): domain Eukaryota; kingdom Metazoa; phylum Chordata; class Mammalia; order Chiroptera; family Pteropodidae; genus Pteropus; species Pteropus medius. Next base: position 28,835,257 of record NW_024355205.1, read on the forward strand.
GTTCTAAAGCATCTGCACAAAATCTATGAGATGCTGGGCTGGTTAAATTTTTGTTGTGGGGCTGTCCTGTGCATTTTGGGGTGTTTAGCATCACTCTTGACTTCTGCCCCCTAGATGCCCAACAGCAGCTTTCCCATCCCAAGTTGAAAAAATGAAAATGTCCCAGACATTGCCAAGTGTCCCCTGGGGGACAAAAATCATTCCTGGTTGAATATCAGTATTCTAGAGGAAAAAGACAGATTCAAATAAATATATACAGGTAATGGAAAAGCGCTTTGAAATCCTAGCTCAAAAATCCTAGTTTTTCCGTTATACTTCACAGTAAAATGAATGATTGGCATGTTAGTCTTCACTGCATGGCCCACTAAGAGCATTATTAATTCAAATTGCTGCCATTCTTAATGGTATTATTTTACAGTTTTAAAAATATCTTAATCTGTAATAATTCCCTAGGGGTATTCAAGTAAAAGTTGAGTCTTTGTTAATCAAATAAATTAAGAAATAATAGTCCAGCATAGGTCAAACTTCTAATATCTAAAATTTCATTCAGGTTCCTTATACTTTTAATGAAGATTTCTGAATTTGGTTATGTTTCTCAGCATATGAGCTCACCTTAATATAGCTACGCAAATCAATGTGCACCGAGAGCCTGGAAAATAGAATTAGGCAAAGTTCTAAAAGAAATCTAGTTGGAGTAAGTTGAGAATTTTAATTTAAAAGCTGCTAATCACAACACTGTTCTTGTATTTTTTCAGACACCAGATGCTTACTGCCCTAAGGTAGGCCGGGACTGATTTTGAAGGTAAGTAGATTTATCTTTTCTTCTGATGATACGCTAAAATAGTCCTGATGGATGATACTATTGTTCTGTACATAAAAGTGAATGACGCAAAGTTTGGCAATTATACAAATATAGACTATCCTGGCAATTAAATTGGACGGTATAGTCACAAAATGTGTTGTCTCTTGCTGAGTTAAATGCAAGCCCATTCTCCATGGACTTGATTTTGTGCATGAAATCTGGCCTCAATTTCCACATCACTAAAATGGTTATATTAGAGGTAACTACCTTCTACTTTAGAGTAACAGTGAAGATATGGCATACATACATGAATATCATATGATACATGTCCAACACATAATATTTGCATTTTAAAGTGAACTGATAAAACCACTAACATTTTAATTTTGAAATGTTTCCTATCGATCTGTTTATTTCTTTAACAAATTCCAAACCTTATGGGAAACGTAATTTCCGTGGATTGAATAAAACTGATTTCACAATTTTCTTACAGATGTATATCTTTCTATTGTTCTTCATATGCTTGAATAATTTAATATACACGTAGGTTTTCATTACAGAGATGGTTATGGCTTTAACAATGTTGCACGGATACTATGAATCTCAGGAAACACACTCCTAGAGAAAAAAAAATCCACAATAAGTATTAGGAGAAACCCAAATATACTTGTTTTTATTTTCTTTCCTCTCTAATCAATGTTCTTCATGCCTACATGTTAAAAATCACGTTTACCCAAGTTACTCTTTAAAAATAAATGGAAACAGCTCTTCGATTAAAAACAACTAAGGTACAAACCCATTACCTCTGCTGCTGTATTCCTCACTTCTGTTTTTAACTTTATTTTAATTATTGAGTCCTGCATTTCCCTGTCCCAAGCAAATCACTTTCTTAAACAGACTTTTGGGACAATATGTAGAAAAGATTGTGGATTTTTTTTTTTGACCAAGGGATCTTAAATATTAATGTTCAGTACATAAGATCAGACTGCATGACATATGATGGTTTTCCCAAATATACACTTGCCAGAAAAATCACTCTTTGGACTTCGTGCTCCTGATTTATATGATTCTGTGCCATTTTGGTGTGTTTAGTGTGTGTGTAAATGGGTCTATCTACAAGAAATTTTATAATTTTTTGCCTATGACTTTTTTGATATATGCTGTTTATAGATTTATAAAATATAAGTGCTAATTTGAATGGTCATGAATTGATTTGGAATGTGACATTTTCTCTCTTTCAAAAGCCCTGAAGAAATTGCTTTTTGCCCTCTGTCTTGCATATTAATTTTCGGTGGAAATGCTGGTTTTAAGTGTTTCATAGGCAGCTATATAGGGAAGTTCTACTTCTGCATGATTTTTTATGTACTAAAGTCACACTAATGTTCTATAGAGAGGAAACGATAATGATTGTAAAAAATATTTGCAGTGATAAATATGCAAAATAGAAGAAAGCTGTTAAGAACTCAATTTGTAGCTCACCTTGTCATTGCACAGATGTGACAGGAATCTTTAGCTTTATCAAATTATTTGTATCTCAAATTATAAAGAGTGGGTTTGGAAATTAAATATATTGTGAACTTTTAATGAGTGTTTTCTTTCTCCCAGAAAAGAGGCAAGAAGTTCTATAAAAGGTACAGTTGTTATGTAGGATCCACAGAGAAAGCCCCAAATCTGAGACTAAAACACACAATGTTTTGGATTTTATTTGCTTGTTTTGAAATCTGAAAAACATTGTAGAACTCCAAAATACAAAATCTAAAGATTTTTGGACAAATGTGACTTTCAGGACATAGACTAAAAAATAAAATTTAAAGTTGCTTTCCTTCATTCTGTATAGGCAATGGTCTTGTTCGATGAAATAGTCTCTTACAAAGGTGTGTTCGAAAGGCTAAGTGAAGAAAGAAGAAATGGAAGCTTTCTTACTGACTAGGATATGCTAAACAGATTCTAAATAACAACCAATATAGCAAATGGCACAGTTAAGCAAATATAAAATCTAAGGAAACAAGTTAGTATAAAAATAGCAAAAATTATTTTCTGAACTATATATAGATATATAGTTGAAACATTGACTTCATGAGACAACACGTTTTATTTTATGTTTACTGTAAGAAAGAAGAGCTTAAAATCGACTGTTCTGAAACCCAAATCAACATGGGGGTAGGTGGACTATTCTGGTTATGTCATGGTTTTATAGGTGATCCTATAGTGGGTATAGTTACTAACTTATCTTAGAAATTAAGCGAAAGATACACTATTTAAATTCGATGTCTCAAAGAACTTTATTTTTCTTTTTTTCCTCCTATATTTTCCTTTTAATGGTTCAGGTTAATATTTGAAGATATTCACAGCCTTGTTTTCCAGTGTAGACAAATGTATATCACCCATTGTGCATTTTAATGTGATAAAATCTGAAGGATTTTTTGAGCAAAATTTTGGCCCTACTTCAAAGTGTTTCATCCACGTAGAAGTGAGGTGGTCTATTCAAGAAGGTATCTTGTTTAGGTTTCTTAATTTCATAGGAGAACTTCATCCCTACCTTTTAAGATTTATGATCTGCCTTTAATCAGAAATAGACACTTCACCATGATCTCCTAACCCCTTAACTTTCTTCTGTTTACCTTTCAATAAAGCTCAGATTCAAGGAACAATACTGATGCATGATTGCGAAGTGATATATAGATTCCCCTACATATTATAAATTCTAATTTGGAATCAAACCCATCTACTTGAGAGTTCCATACTAGGATGCTTTGCAAAATTGTTGTACAGTTATTTTGAGCACTTAATAGGAAACAGATGTATGGAACACATTCCTTATTTCATCATAGGGATGTTATCTACCATATCACATTATTTCCCTTTATCAAGATCACAGAATGAATTTCCTTCATGTTTTTTTTTTAACTGAAAGATCCTGTAACTTTTCTAAGCTACTAGACTCTCTGAAGTTTATGATTTGTCCCATTTCCTTTCTTACTTCAGCTGCTAGAAACTTCATTTAAAAATCTCTGGCCCACTTTTGACATCTTTTCTAGGACATCATACTTGGCTTTATCTTATTTCACCTTTACCTCCATTTTCATTATTGTATTTGTATCAGTTCACAACATAGGTATTTATGTAAGCCTTTGGAATATTTTTATAATAATACAAGCTATAAATAATGAGAATGGATAAATGAATTAAAAATAATAGAAAGTATGTGAAAACATTAAACTTTATCCTATGAAGGAGAAAAAAAGGCCAAATGTTACTTTCAAAATCCAAAAGTTAATTTGAAAGATTATGTGAACAAAAGTCAGTATAGAATTCAGAACTAGGACAGCAAATTTATATTATTGTGCTCTACAGAAATTGTTTACTGATTTGTTTTTTATAAGCATCACATTAATCATTTATCCCATCTCACTTTTCTATATCTGTATGAGGTGGGAAGGTGAATCTCAAAGTCCCACAGTATGGACTGCCTTTCTGATTTTTTTAAATGACATTCTCAAAGAGCAAATGATTGATGTTACTCCTCAGTGCTCCTCCTTTGTATGCACATGCATTTAGCCTAACCCAAGGCTAACACGCACTTGAATCATTCCAGTTAAATTAGGGTAATAAAAAATATAATGTCGGTACCCACTAATTATTCTAAATTGTTAGGCTATATCTCACTCATTTGTAATTGCTATTTTTAATTATTTTCTAAGAGTGCTTTCAGATATGAAGACATTTCTGAACACTCAAGTAATTGTAAAGCAAGTTGACAAGAAATGCCCAGGTAACATAAAGTTCAAAACAATCTAAAGTTACATACAGTTTAATACATTTTTGTTAATATTTCTCAACTGATATTTTTTTCTAGATGTCAGAAATTCCCTAGATTTTAATCTCAATAATTTTCACCACCTAAACCATGCTTCATGTCCATTTTCCACGTTTCCTCTCTCCTCAAACTTAACTTCTCTACAAAGAGCAACCAGATTTAAATAAACCACACCGATTAGTTCTGTGATCCTTGTATTGTGGAACTTTTCTGTATTTTATTGGTCGATTACAATTTCTCACTCATTCGAATATGGCTTTTTAACTCTTCTCAACTAAGTCATACGAGAAAAAGTTGCAAGAAACTAACATCGAGGTGCAGGTTAGGAATTGTGGCTTGGCCACTAAGTATCTTCATCAGCTTGGTTTCTGTGGCCTCAGTTTTCTCATCCGTCAAATGAGAAAGTAGGATATGAAGGTCTTTGAAGGCCCTGCCTTGTCTTAAGAACTATTATTTTTAATTTATTTATATGATATTTTCTTTGTGTATATATTATATGTAATTTTTTGTTTATGTATTTACATGCTTTCTATAGCTTATTTATAAGGACTTCTGGGTCTGATTTCTCTCTACTATTCAGCTATAATTTCTAGAAGAGTACACTGCATATATTAAGCTAATAATACATGATTATGTAAAACAATTTTGTTATATTTTCTATTAAAATACTGTTTTCCCCCTAAGATATTTACTTTATAGTTTAATATTGGTGATTTTCAGACCAATTCTCCGCAGATGTAGCAAAAATAGTATCAAGTCTTTCATATTAATTAGGCCCTGGGTAACCTGTTGTTCAGTATGACCAGCAGGAATATACTCGTAGGCCACAAAACAGGTGTTCTGAAGCACGTGTGGCCTTAGAACAGTGTGGAGACATAGCACGTTGTCCCTATGTCTCTCCTCTCCACCTTTCCTCCACCTCCCACGACCACCAGGTTCAGACAGGGTGTTTGTCCCCACTGCCCTTGCCTAGTTATTCAAAATGCAATGACAGTTTTATATATGATTTTTCCCCAGGTAGAATAAATAAAGCACAGAGCAAAATATAAATTGGAATTTTAATATATATGTATTCATATATAAATATGTATTTTTATATAATATTATAAATTATATATTTCGTAATATATCATAATGTGTATAATACATAAAATAGATACAAATTATATAATACAGAATTATGACATATAATATGTCATAATTCTGTATTATATATATGCACAGAGAAAGAGACACCAGTCTTAAAAACCTAAGATATCTGTTGCAAAAGCCAGAAACTGCAATTTAAAATGTTTTATTGTCGCTTCCGCGGTGGTTATCTTAATTTGAAAAGCGTTACTTTAAATATCACAACAGTGTTTACAGCCTGAGCCTCAGAGTTCGGATAAATGTGCTATACTGGAAAGTTCCAGTACCCCGTTTCCCTTTCTTACAATTCGGAAATTGAGGTAGGAGTTCAACAGAACCCTCAGACTTGGGAAAGGCCGGTGGCCACATGCAGTTGGATGTTCTGGGACTGGACAGTGTGCTAGTGTCCGCTTGGCCTCTCAAGGTGCACTAAGGAGTCAGAGGCATCATGTGACTGAGCAGAAAGGGCATGAGATGACAACCGGGGCTGAAGGTAGTGTAAGGCTGGGTGCAGTCGTGTGAATCGTGGATTCCTCCTTGAGGAGGTGCTGGATAAATAGCCCTCTGGAGAGACCAGATGGAGAATGTGCTAAGTCTCAAAGAGTCAGCAGCCCCCAGGTGAGTGGAGGTGGCTTCCCCATCAGCAGATGCCAGAGACTGAGAAGCCAATACCCAGGATGAGACAGGACAAGCTACGCCATGGTGTATGTCCTGGAGGAATGGCAGCAAATGTCTCTCCCTTAAAGACAGGTGTCTTTGGTCACTGTAGAGAGGAAAGAGATTCCTAAAACTTTTCATTTTAAACTAAAAGTGAGGGCCTTAATGTGGCCCCAGGGGGAGAAAGGGCTTGTATGGCTAGTCAAGTTTAATTTCAGGGAAATGAACAAAGTTCCATTTCTACACAAGTGATACTGTGGATAACAGTTGCATGTCTTTATGCAGCATCCCAGTTCAAACCAATGGCAATAAAGCAGAGACAGCACTGTAGGGGGAACCCCGAATCTGTAAGGATTAACTGGTGCGCCATGCACCTGTTCAGCAAGGATGGCATGTTTGTATCCCAGTCCAAAGTATGAAAATCATATAGTATGGCCTATACTAGTTTCTAAGCATTTTCTATTTTAACACATAAATTTCATCATATGTATTCTATTTAATAGATCCTTCTTTCTGAGTCTATACTATTCTTTTCTCCTGTGGAACATTTAGATGATTCACAATTGTTAATAACAGTTCTTGCCAATTCAGTGGATGTGTATAGAAACAGCCTTAGGGTACAAATATATCCTGAGAACAAAAGAAACACACACTGCCCAGAATTCAAAAGGCACATATTGCCTTTAGACTTGAAAGATGCCTCTATCTGACTTATCCATTACTAGGAGATGAAGTACAATAATATCTTTTACAATATGAACATAGACAGATCATCAGAATGCGACTTCTGTTTATGGATTACCAAAACATGCAATCCAACATTTTAGAAGCTTAAAATTAAAAAAAAAAAAAAAGAAAAAGAAAAGGAAGAAAAGGAAACCCTTGAAAGTTGTAATTGAATCCTCACAATACAAGAAAACTTGATTTTCACTATTCTTTCCCCATTTTGAATTATAAAGTACTTTTCGGCTCTGGGAATTAAGTATTGACTTTTTAAAGGAATATTTAGGCACTTTTACTAAGAAAAAGAATCCGTGCAAATAGTTTGCTATGAGTATTTATTCAAAGACATCAGCACTTCATGACTAATAGAGTATGTTACGATGCTTGAATCAATATTCAGAGTTAAATTATATTTAAGTACAAAAAGCATATAATAGTTGAAAATCTAGATGCTAATGAATAGAAAGAGCTAATGTCTGATTTTCTACAAACTCATTACAGAATTCTAAAGAAGACGTACAACCATCACATTTTATCAATAGCAATTTTTATATAAAGTTTATTTCCTTAATGATTTTTCTGACTTGTATGCTGTTTTCTCTATTTTAATGATACTCTTAGAAAACTCTTTATGTAGCACATAGTATGGAATGGACAATAGCTTTTCTGTTTCCCTTGATGCAATTTGTTACAGATTTTTATGTACTGCAGAGTAGGTAAGAACAGTGATAGCAAAAGAAACCTTTGTATGGGTTGTTTTTCTTTTAATAGACTTTATTTCTTTATTTTTAGAACAGTGTTAGATTTACATAAAGGTTGGGAAGGTAGTAAAGAAAGTTCTCATAGACTCCATGTCTAGTTTTGTCTGTTATTAACACCTTTTATATGAGTATGAAGCATTTGTTAAAATTAATGAACCAATATTGATACACTGTTATTAATATCGATATTTATTCAATGTCCTTAGTTTTTACCAAATGTCCTTTTTCTGTTGCAAGATCTCATTCAAAACACATTACATTATTACATTAGGCTCCTCTTGGATGTGAGTTTCTCAGACTTTCCTTATGCTCTTTTCTTTTTTTTAATGACCTCGACGGTGTTGGTGAGTATTGGCCAGATATTTTGTAGAATGCCAGTCTATTAGTACTTGATGTTTTTCTTGTGATTAGAGTGGGGATCTGAATTCAGGGAAGGGAAACCAAATGAGTAAAGTGTCATTTGCATCCCATCACGTCAAAGGTGAATACTATCAACGTGATTTATCACTGGCTCTTCTGCTTGGGAGATTTCTCTCTTCTCCCTTATCTATCTATTTTCCTTCCTTCCTTCCTTCCTTCCTTCCTTCCTTCTTCCTTCTTCCTCCTCTCCTCCTCCTCCTCCTCCTCCCTCCTCCTCCTCCTCTCTCTCTCTTTCTTTTTAACTCTTTCTTTCTTTCTTTCTTTCTTTCCTTTCTTTCTTTCTATTATCTATCTATCTATCTATCTATCTATCTATCTATCTATCTATCTATCTATATTGGTATGGACTCATGGGCAATTTCCTTTTTAAAATTTTATTGCTCAAATTATTCCAGCTTTGGCCATTGGGAGTGAGTACTTGGTGACTTTGTCTCTTTAACATATTCTCATCAATGAGATTTTTTTTGAGCACTTCCTTACTTTTCTGACACAATAAGATGGTCCAGGATCACCTTGTATATTTCCTTCTTCAGTCCCCAAATTGTCCATTTCTCTAAGACTGCCTGAGTTCCAGGCGTGTGCTCACTGTTACTGGGACATCATTGTTTCTGGGCCCTTTTAGCTGACAGAGCTAGGAAATAATCATAGGTATAGACTAACCCATTTATGGCTTGAGTTTTAATCAGTCAAATAAAATAGATGTTTTGCCTTAACATAGTCTATAATCTTGAACACGCTCAATTTAATAAACAATTAATTTTAATATATTCCTTTTTTACCTCTTTGAAGGAAAATTATAAGTAGTAATAAACTGTCAGTCTGTAAATTGATGACTGATGACAATAACAGTTAATCATTAAATGCCTATTAAGTAAAAACAAACAGATACATTTCTAGTATGAAAATTACATCGTTGAGCTCCTTTTGAGACATTATTCAGTAGAAATTTTAAAGACTATTGATAGACTTTTTCGTGTTGTTTATTTTGTGTTTTGCTTTCCCCAGTCCGAATAGCAGTAAACTAGTAATTCATCAAAAGATATAAGAAGGCCTAATGTTTCAAATTCACTTAGTTAGCAACACACCAAATAATATATTATAGAATTTAGAGAGTTAAAGGAAGTATTTTAACTATTGAATTGTGTTTCTGTGTGGTTGATTTGTGGTCAATAGGAGTTTACTCTTCATGGAGTCAACACACTGTTTCTTAATTCCACTTTGAAACTAATCTTACTTTGTATTTAATAAATATAAATATGGTAACCTAGCATTATACAAAATTACATGCTTAAAAAAACTCTTAATACTCAATAAGAACAAAAAAAGTGAAATATTGTCCAAGTGACTTGGGAAAGTTACCCTAAAGATTTTTATTTTTTTTAATAGTTCATAAATAACATAAATACAAAAGCAAATGTTTTTACCTCTTTTTGTTTTTTCTCTAGAATGAACCATTTTTCCAATTGACATTATTACTGATATTATAGTGTTGATGTAATAAGATGGTTAGTTTTTGTAATTTGTTATGACAACTTGATCTCAGTAGTAAATCAAGACAAGGAATTCTTAAAGTTCATGTAGCTGATATACATTTCTTTTAATTTAAATCTTTCCATTATTGTATGAACATTTACCATTGAGAAAATCAGCTATGCATTTAAAAATAAATAGGTTTAACTGTAAAATATAGATAGAACTTTAACTTATTACAAATTATATTCCTGAAAAATATATTATAAATCTAACATAATTTTTATCTTTAAAACAATGTAGATAGTCTTGAGATTAGCATGCTAAGCAAAATAAGTCACACAGAAAAAGTTGAGAATCATATGATTTCACTTATATATAGAACATAAAAACTAAAAGCAATAAATGAACAAGACAAATAAATAAAAACTCATGGACACAACAACAATTTAGTTGTTACCAGAGGGAAAGGGAGAAGGGGACGATAGATAAGGGTAAAGGGGTCAAATATGTGGTTGCAGAGGGAGAATGGACTTTGGGTGGTGAGCACACAATGCAATATACATATGATGTATTATTGAATTGTACACTTGAAACCTATATAATTTTATTAACCAATGTTACCTCAATAAATTTAATTAAAAAAGAAAACTTCAAATTAAAATAAGTAAATAAATAGTCAAAAATAATGTTAAAAAATAAGCCGAGTGAAAAAAATCCAGAAAATGGCCCGATATAACATTTTAAGCTAGTAAAAATTATATACCCCCAGAATAGTTATATAATTTTAAAAATGTTTTCTACATATAGGGAACAAAAAAATATCTAAACGTTTATATCTACTCTTGAAGCTTTATGGAAAAGTTCTGAATTAGGGCATGGACAGATTTTTAGTTAGACTGGAGAAGCAGTAGGATGTGTGACCATGTAAATTTTGATGTATGTATTAAAATTTCAGTGGTTTTATTGACCAGTGTTTTCTCAAATATATTCCAAGGGACATGAATTTAGTGGGACATTAATACTTGTAATTCAAGTCAGAGTCTTCTGATTGATAAAATGTGGGGAAAAAATATGGGAGATACTGGATTAAATGAAATAAATAGTTTTTTTTTTATGCAGAATTACAAAGAGCCTTTAATATATAAACCCACCTAATGAATCTTTAAGGGAAAACATTTCCCCACACTTACTTGACCAGTGAAATAAACTAGTCTCTAAGGCCAACAACACATGTGTGTGTGTATACACACATACACGCACAATTAGCAATCTCAAGTTCAGCCAATTAGAAAGAGGCAGTTAAAAATGTGAATGCCCTTTTACCTGCACCTCTCTGTCCCTCTTTTTTTCTAGTCAAAATAACGTCTGAAAACATGTAGGACGTAGATAATATTTTCTACATTATATGAATAATTGCCAGTGAAACCATAAAAGAGAGTTGAGAAGCTATGGGACTCACCACCACCACTACTATATCAATCAATTCTCTCGCAAAACAATTCCTATTAAATATACAATCTAATTAAATAAAACAGTGTTTGTAACAAGGCTTTCCCTCAAAGTTGATTCCCTTCCTTCACCCCTTCTTAAGGAGAAATTTGGGAGATTCCAAAGAAAATACCAACTGTCCTTTTTTGCTAATTGCCTAATATATACTTTGATATAAATCACACTGACTTTAATATATGTAGTTATCTCTGAATAACTAAACAACAGTTCATTTCTCTTATATTTGATTTCAGGTTAAGTGTATATACAAGTTCATGCATAATACAGCATAATTTTATGCAAGGAACTTGAAACTTGCGATGAGAATAGCTAGCTTCAAGTTCCAGCATTTCTATTAAGCACTTGACCTTAGGCAAAGCCATCAAGTCATGGTCTTCTTAATGAAAACTACAGATTATAAATCATATAGGAAAAATAGCTACAGCTTAGGTCTACGTAGTGTAAACATTAGGCCTGGAAAATGACTGTTAAAGAAAAAGGTGAATCACACAGATAAAACAGTAAGGCAAGAAAATCTACTCATTTGGAGAAATATGTGAACATTAGCCAGGCACTCCCTTTTCATCTTGCCATCAGAGCTTCTCTCCCAGATTTTTCATGGGTCAGTTGGAGTGAGCACCAATGTGGCCTCTCAAGTTAGACAGATATTTCTAAACTAAGGCAGGAGTCAGCTCCAGGTTTGGCAGCATGAACCCAATGTCTATCTTCTATGCATTTAGAGACTTGAACCCATTCTTTTTTGACTATGACATTGATATGATAAATCAATAGCAGAAGATTAACTGAAAACTCTCCAAGAATGATATTTAAAATAAAAAAAAATTGTCTACATTAAAGGCCTGGTATAAAATTTTAGTAGTAACACATATTATAAACCACCAGAATATAAGCTTCAAGGGGGCAGACATGTTTGTTCATTTTGGACACTGTTGTATATCCTGCATCTAGAAGTGTCTTTGGCTCATGGTCTGGGAGTAAGCACTTAATAAATATTTGTAAAGTGAAGAACAAATATTAGAATTGTGATAAAATTTCATGATTAAAGATTAAAGTTGTGAGTTTTGGTACATTCAAGCAAAAATATAAATAAATATGGAGTAAACATTACTTGGAACTTTGGGAGTCCTTAGGATTGAAGATTCAAAAATGATATTACAGCCAGCTTGATAATTGAAATAAAATACATTTGAACCTCTTTTAAGGAAATAAAAGCATTTGGACAATTACATTGTCATTTAACTTTCACACATGTATTTATATGAATTTCCAAAATATTTATCTTTATATGCTATATTTATTTATATAATAGTATTATATTATATGTCTTTATTGTTTTTTTTTTTTACAATTACAAAAATTAGTTTGTTTGATCCTCTGCTGTTATCTAGGAAGGCAGAAATCATTACTACTATTTTACAGGTGAAGAGATTTGGGCTCAGAAATATTAAATGTCTCATGAAAATATACCACAGCAACTATAAAGTCCCTGTTCACGAAAAGGATGTGAATAGTTCTAAAAAGTAAAAACAAAACAATAGAAAACAATTAAAGTGGCCCTTGAATAATATGGGTTTACTGGTGATGACCAAAGTACACTCGAAAATCCACATATTACTCTTGACTCCCCCAAAACTTAGTTGTCCCTCAGTACCGGGGAGGAATTCTTTCTTAGAACCTCCAGAGATACCAAAATCTATGTATGCTCTAGTCTCCTAAACAAAATGGCATAGGTCAATGCATACAGTTAGCGCTCTGCCTATATAGTATGCCCACTGCAGATCAAAAACAATACAGATATTTATCGAAAAAAATCTACATGTAAGTGGACCCGTGCAGTTTAAAACCTGTGTTCAAGGAGCAACTGTGTAATGCAGCTAATGTATTCACATACTTTTTAAAGCAGTTTCAAATTCTATTTCATGTATACTTACCAACGACATTTTAGGTTGCAATTGTTTTAATTCAATTTTTTTTACATGCAAAACAAAGTCCTGGTGAGATTGAATAACTGTCACTGAGATAAAAATCTAGTAAGTCATGGAGATGGAACACAGACCTGTGTTTTATGACAACAAATTATGTGTTTGAGAGCCTGGCTACCCACTACTTAACTCTTAAGATTATGCTTTTACCAGCACTTCTATGATTGCTGATTGTGTATGCTGACATGATGTATAACAACATACTATGTAAATTAGAAATATAATATATCTGCCCCAGAAACTGTATATGCACATGGAATTTTTCAACTAATGGTGGTGGGCCACCATTTACTCAGGTCACTCTGATCCTCTCTAATAATTAGATATTAGGTATCAATTGGCTCACCATGTGAGAAGGTCTTTCACTGTAAAATTCAGGGTGCGTGTGCGTGTGTGTGTGTGTGTGTGTGTGTGTGTGACATTAACTGGCTCTTAACATCCATTGGGGTACACAGAGAGGCAGGAATGACCTCCATATCCTGAAGAAAACTCCCAGGAGCAGGCCATATTTCTCTTCTATGCAGGCTGCTGGGAAGCCTTTGGAATGTAGCAGTAATGTTTAGTGTGCCTCCATTTCTATATCTCTAAACCGTAAGATTATAAACTTTTCAACAAATATTCACAGCATGTGCAACAACCATGCATATGCACATACTCAATGGCCCTTCTAATATTTAGTATGCAGGAAATTTATTTTAAATTTTATACCTTTCATTCACTTTCCTCGATTAACAAAATTTAAGCAGACACTCTGGCAAGAAAAGTAGACAAGTAATTAATCCATTCAAGCATTCAAGTGCCTTCTCTGTATAAGTAAATCGCAAAGTGCCTGGCATTCAGGATATTTTAAGTTACTAAAACATGTTAAAGTTAATAATCAAGAGCCTCTTTTTTTTGGAGTGGGGGTTAGTTAACTAGTTGGATAGTTGGATAGTTGGTGGCTTTTTTGGAAGATAAGTAAATGAGAGATAAAAAATGCATTTTAAATCTTCTCTTTCCTTCCCTTCTCTCTCTCTCTCTCTCTCTCTCTCTCTCTCTCTCTCTCTCTCTCTCTCTCTCACACACACACACACACACACACACACACACACATTGATTCCCCAACTCCTTTGATATTTTGTGTTCAGTGTTGAACTTAATTGATATAAGAAACTCACTATAGAGAGGCAGGTTTCCGTGGAGCTAAAGCTGTTTTCCATGGTGCTGAAATGTTCATTTAAAAGTAAGGATGGTCTGTAGGTACATACAGAATGAAAGTCACCATGCCAACCACAGGTCACTCAGAACTAGAAAGAGTAAGACATTTGTACTGCATGTAGATGACATCGGGCCATGCAATTTTACTTTTAGCTTCCACTTAGAAAAAGGGTCTTTTTCACTTTGAAAACTACTTTTGAATAAATGAAGGTGATTGCTTAGAGTTTGGATAAATTATCAGATCAGTGAACATACATCTTAAAACATCCTTTTTCACCACCTCCTGGATTCCTTTAGATTTAGGGAGTGTAGGGGAGGAAAATGGTGCTTTAAATTTGTTGTACAGGGAGTGGGGCTGCTGGCTGGCATACTTGCATCTAGTATGTCTAGATTTGTCTCTTTAAAAATGTTTAGGATGTAAGCAAAACACCAATTAAGTTAATAAGCACTCATCATTTTTTCTGTATTGTTCACAAGAATTTTGTTACTGCAGTCTCTAGGGTTGATTGCATTAAAAAAAATGGGCCATTAAGGCTAGAACATATTTATGGTGAAGGATATTTTAGTTATGAGTGGGACCTTTTTTTGTAAAAAGAATACTTTGGGACTCTTAATAAACAGTCTAAATTATCCAATAAAATACACATTATCATCACCTATAGTGCAGAAAAATGTCTATAGAAAAATTAGTACTCAGGGTCTTTTCTTTCCTTGAAAATTAAATCCCATATGCCTAGATAAAATGATTTTCAAAGTAATAAACTTCCACATTTTTAGAAAAGTAAGCATGTTCGGTGGCAAGAACGAGGTTCTGAATCTTTGCAAAGATGATCGCTAATTGCAGGTCAAACCTAGGACAGATATTGAGAGATTTCTGCCTCTCAGGGGCATTTCTAGGGGAGTACCCAGCACGGTTCCTTGCACCATTCCGTCAGTTCCTGGAAAGGGTGTGAGTTAGAAGTCCTCAGAGCTCAGGACTTCAGGCTTGCTGCCCAAAGTGGGAGACTGGAAAAGCTGAGAGACCCGTGTGGTGTCACCACAACACCTGTGGCTCTCTGCAGCACAGTTGGCTGGAGAAGGAGAAGGACAAACTGAGACCAAGGTGATAGAAATTGGGTTTAGTTTGAAAGGGAGAACATTAAAGAAGGCGAAGAGCTTTTTCAACCCATAAAAGCAGCCCAGAAATCGCTCAGTGCCTCCGCAGACCAAACGTTGGTGGTTTGTGCTGTGCATTTAGGTCCACCGAATCCACATACTAGAACCACACCCTCCCCCACACACACCCCAAACACACACCACAACCCCACCACACACACACACACGCACACGCACACGCACACGCACACACAGGCGCACGCACATTGTCCTTGCTTAGCCTTGCCTAGGCTGACCCGGGATTCCTGCATTCAGCTTTCCAGGCTCTTTTTACCCTCCCTGAGATAGAAGTCCAGAGTCTCCCAGGGAGTTCCATTGACTGTGGACTAGATCACGCTCAGTGGCAGGCAGGCTGGCAGATTGGGGAGCAAATGGGAAACTTAGGTTCCGGCTCATAGAGCTGACTGATCATCCTCCCCAGTCCTTGAACCCTCGATCAGAAGTCAGATCCAGATTCTGCCTTATAGTGGAACCCTCCAGACTTTGGAAGTCCGTGTGGAAAAACCCAACTTAGGGATGAAAACTTGGAGGCTTGGGCTAGCAAGCTTTGGGAAATTCCCACGTCCCTAGTGGTCCCCTAATTCTATTCTTGAGATTAGGGCATGTGTGTGAGAACCTGGAACCCGGGTTGCCAGGGACTAGGGCTGCGCATCTGGACCGCCTGATACCCACCCAGACGCTCAGGAGAGCGCATCCCCGCATCCAAATCAAATGGCTGCAGCCGCTCGCGACCCCTCGCCCAAGCAGGGTACCAGCCCGGGCGAGCCTGGACCCCTGTATTCTTGCCCGCGTTCCTGGTGCCCAGATTGAAAAACCCGCCAACCGTACCTAGCGGGGAAGCCCGGCACTCGCCAGGAGGGAAGCAGTGACGCGGCTTCCCCTTTCCCGGAGCCTCCGGTGCACGCTGACCTCCACCACCCCCAGCTCCTGTCCCCGCGCCGGCGCGCGCTGCCTTGCCCGGGACCCGTCGCGCCCGCGCTGGCCACGGGGAACGACCATGTCACCCGAGCCGGCAGCCTGGAGCGCTCCCCGGGGCTCACTCACCGATCCTAAGTACTTGCGGGGCGGTCTGGGGGAGGACGTAGCAGAGGAAATAGAGGAGTGCCCAGCTGGTGTCCCTGGACCAGAGCCCGGGCTGGATGAGGAGTGTGCGGCGCTCCATCTTCCTAGCTTCTTAATTCATGCCATGACCCAGCCACTGCCGCACGCCCGCGAGATGCTGCGCGCTCCGGCCGGGTCCCGCCTCATCCTTCTGGGATGCTCGGCGACTGCACCCCGAGCGGTCCCTTCGGAGAGAGATGAGAGAACGGACGTGGGAACGCGGAGCCGGATGGCTTTGCTGGGCTCGCTGGGGGCTCCTGGCTTCAGCCGCTAGCCCATCACTGCTCCTCTCTCTCCTCCTCCATGGGCCGCAGACCGCGGAGGGTCCGCGCGCACCTGCTCCAGCAGCCAAGAGACCTGCTGAGGAAAGTTGCTGCCCCAATTTGCGGGAATGGCTTCCTCATTCGTCCTCTGGTCGGACTCGAAAGTGAAGAGGTAGGTGGAGCGTGCAGTGAGAAAAGGAGGGGAATAGGGGAAAGAAGGTGAAGGAGGAAGGAGAGAGGGTCCTGGGTGAGTCGGTGCAGGGGCTCTAGCGAGCAGGATGAGCTCCAGCAGGTTGAGCTCCAGCAGGTTAACTGGCATCGGAGCCACGCTCTGGCTTCTCTCAGTCCTTGCTTTCCTCCTCCCTTCGCTGGCCCCACCCTTTATTTACTGCCCTCCCCAACACCACTGATCAGACGCTCACACACGCACACACGAACGAACGCACATTCTCGCTCTCCCTCAACTTTGCGCTGTGCTGCTGGAAAGTCGATTGAGAGCTGCATCCGCAAGGCAGAGAAAATTTAACCTACTGGTCAGAGCAGAGGCAGCCTCTGCTGTGGGCGGTGAGTGGCAGAGGAGCCTCCTCCGTAATCTTCTATGCTCCTGTTAGGGGGTCTTAGAGATGGCCAACTAGGATTCGTCCCATCACTTGATAGAGAATCGCCTTCTCAGATGTCAAAATTTCAGAGAATAGCAGAGCTCCTGTTTTAACTCTAACAAGGATGGAGATGAGGAGGAGAGGCAGAAAAAACAATCAGTACTCAAAATATTAGAGCTGCTTTTTTTCCGTTAGGACCAGAGATAATCTCTTGTAAATTGCTTCCATTTACACGTGCAGGTCTGGGAAAGAGGCAGCTTCCAGCGCTGCTTTTTTTCTTGATTTCTTTTGACTGTCACGTTTGAATACTGGAAGATGGGCTATTTTAGCAATCTAGGTTTGAAGACTATTTCTCTATAGAAGGACAAGGACACTTCCCTGGGGAAATCATCAGCATTTGATCATTTCGGTTTAATTTCCTTTGAGCTTTGTGGGGAATGTTCTATAAAGTGTTTGCTAGTTCTGCTTTAACATTCATGGACATTTTTTTTTTTTATAAGTATGGATTTTGGAGAGTTGACCTCAACTGAGTCAATCCACCTGAAAAACATGTCCACAGATATATGAGCCTAGATTAAGAAACAATTTTCAAATAAATCTAATGTATCTTAAGATGCATTCATTCATTCATTCAACAAATATCTAAGAGTGTCTTGCATGTGGTGCCAGACTCTGCAATGGAAAACATGCACTATCCATCCTCCAAGAGAGGTCATAACTACGCTGCTGGATGCTGGTCAGTTCATACCTCAAGTAGTGTGCTTAGTTCTGGATGCTTTGGGATGAGAGTTGACAAAACAGAAAACCCACAGTTAAGAAGAAGGGTTTATCTGGACTTAGGAATGCATTTTATGTATAGCTTGAGAAAACCAAGAAGATTTGGGGGCATATGCTGGTTATCTTCAGAAATGTGAAGACCTTTTGTGTTAAAAGAAAGAAGTCTTAGTTAAATTTGAGGAAATGAGAAAAATAAGAATATTGGATGAATGTTGTAGAAGAGTAAATTTCACTTCATTTGGGGGCTAGCGTTTCTAAGTCAGAAAAGTATCAAACAATGGTTTGACCTACTTCGGAAAAGAGTCAGACTTTCCATTTATTCATTCATGTATTCATTGGTTTATTCGATGCATATTTGGGTGCCTAGTTTGTGGGAGGCATTCTGCCAAGGCCTGGAGACACAGCAGGAATATGGTCGCTGACATCATGAAAGTAATAGATATTTAAAAAGTGTGATGAACTTACAAATAATGGTAATTTGGGCATGAAGAAAAGGAGGAATTTAACCTTATTTAGGAGTTTAGGAAGGCCTTGATAACTCAAAGAATGGGTAGTTTATAAGTAATTAGTAAGCATTTATTAAAGTGAGAATAAATATAAAACTTGTTAGAAGATTTATTTTTAAACCTAAAGATTTGCTTTAAGCATCTGCAGCTTTTCATTTTTTTCTTGATACGGCTAGGACCAGCAGATAGTAAATATTGCATGTCTAGATGCTGAGAACCCATAGTCTAGAACGAGGTCAGCTTTTGAACAAAATGTGTTTGAGTTTTGGTTTTACCTAATTCTAGTTTTGTAGCCCGGGTTAAATTGCTTTCTCTCTCAGTAGTGGAGATCGTTGGTGCTTACCATTATCCAGTTCTCTTTCTCTAGACACATTAAAGCTTGTACCTTTTTAGTTAGGTGTGATGATTTGATTATTTTTAGCCAACAAAACGTGAGCGGAAATGGTATGCACCAATTCTGAGTGAAAAGAAAGGCAGTGAAAAGACTTCTCATGGCCCCTCAGGACTCTCTTCTCCTGCCGGAAAAACCCTGAAGGTCACAAATTCTAGACGTCACGATGGAAGTAGCCTGATCCTTTAGTCACCATTTGGAAAGGAGAACTATTCAGAATTCTCAGACCAGCAACGCAGGGGACAAGTCAATGACAAATCAGTTTTGTATTTTAGATCTTGAGATGTGTTTGTTAATGCAGCATAACCTACTCTATGCTGACTGATAAATTCTTTAAGACTCGATGTCCTCATCTGTAAAATGAGAATAATAATAACAATAAGGCCACTGAAGATTTATATGAGCATATAATATAAAAAGCATTTTCCATAGGTATAAAGTATTTTTCAAAGCTCTTGTTACTCCGCATATATTACTTCATTTGTGGTAATTATTTTCTTGGGTAAATAAATCTATACATGCAATTTTCGTTTAAATATGCCTCAGATGGCAGAGACTAAAATGCTTTCATAGGAAATGAGTCAACAATATTGGTTCCATTGATCGTATAGTAATTGTAATTAGTTCGATGCTGTTTAAGGAAATTTTATTATTTTTTACCTGCATTCCTTTTGGTCTATGATTAAACAGTTCTATTTGGTTGTCAGAAATAACAGAAAGATTGCATTTCTTGAAGCAATTTTCTTAAAAAATATATGCTACACTTAAGTTGCTTTTCTGTATCATCTGCAGAATTCTGTAGAGCTTAAAACTGAAAATGATTTTCTTGTTAAAATGCTTTCCTCCACCACTTATGTACACAGGCTCATGGTGTTGAGTTACTCATGAGTGATCAGCCGCTGCTGTTAATTTGTTTCACACTTTTTAGGACTATATTTTGTATATATATGCATCTAGTTATTTTTTGTCCCAAATGATTGTGTTAACCACTCTAGGTTCACAGTTTTCATAGTGCCCTCTTAAGAAAAAAAATGTCTGATGCCACGCTGTGACATCCAAAAAATGTCTTTTTCCCATTTCCCAAAACTTAAGTTTAAATGACACACCATGGTTAATAATGCAGCAACAGAGTAGTATGGAGCATTGTGCTTCCTACGAGATTGGTGACATTACTTAGGTATCAATCCATTTAAAATTACTTAACTTTTTAGATGATAATTAGATACAGAGAAAAATAACTTTAGAATAAACAAAGGAATACAAATCTTGTAATTGTGTTTTCAAAATGTGCTGAATATACCTGAGTATATTTATAATGTTACCCAAGGCACTGAAAGCAAAAGTTCAAGTGGCTTTTAGCACCTCCTGAACTGTGAAGGTGATTAGAATCAAAATCCTCATTTCTTGGCTACTTCTTTATCTGTACTTTTTTCCCTACGTGATGCCATCTGTTTTTAAGATGTTACATACCTTTAAGCCAAGGAGCTCCAAATTTTATCCTTTGCTCAGAACTTGCCTCTGAACTCCAGATTCATGTAGCCAGTTCTAATTGTTATTTCTAACTGACTCGACATGTCAAACTCTTGATTCTGTGCCATATCATTGTCCTCTCCCCAAGCCTTCTTCCAAATTTCCTCATATCGATATGTGGACCACCATCCATTCAGCTATTAAAACTAGAAACTCAGGGCATCATTTTCTCCCTTTCTTTTCCCTCACGTGCAGTCTATTTACAAACACTATTGGTTCTACCTCTAAAATGTATCTTTAAGCTGCTTCCCTGCAGCTCCATTGATGTCATGCTAGCCTGGGAGTTCTTTCCCTCAAAACTTTTGATTTTGGTTCCTAAAATTATTTGTCCTGTGTGTTGTAAGATGTCAGTAACTTCCCTGGAGTCTATCCACTAGATGTCAGTAGCACCTTCCTCCCACATTGTGACATCCAAAAAATGTCTGCAGACATTGGCAAATGTCCCCTAAAGTACAAAATCGCCCCTGGTTAAGAATCACTGCACTTGCCCAAGTCACCGTGATCTTCCATCTGGTCTATTATAATAGACTCTTAATTGTCCCCCTTCTGCTATTTACCTCTTTCTATCCATTCTGCCCATCTGATCTAAATTAGATGCTCCTGTTAATTTTCCTCAAATGCCCAGTTTAGTTCCCTCATGTTCTTGATCAACTCTCTGGTTATTTACTTTATTATAAACTCAGTGATGTCAGACTACTCTCTCATTACCTGAAATCTCAGTACTTAACACTGTGCCTGGCACCTAGGGGGAACTTGATGAATACTCATTAAATGAATGAGTGCATGAATGAATGATATCTCATAAGCCATAAACCTATAATTCATAAGTGTATATTTGTAAGTGTATATTTGTAAGATGGAACTAAATAATGAGCTGAAATTCTCTTGATTTTATTCAGAGCTCCAGCATGGATCAGTTTATATTTAGTGTTATACTCGGGACAGTAATAGAGTACACTGTATCTAGCAAAACTGGAGTATAATCTTACGTGTGATTCTGCAGATTTTAATGAAATGCTATATGGAGTAGAGGTTTCTCTTAACACTTCATTTTTCAACACCGTTGGCTATCATTACACACACCTTAACGTTTTAGTATAATTTTTATGCTAACACTGGTCCATTTGCTAAAGTGCCATGGAAAGCACCAGCAGTAAAATCTTTGAAAGAAAAAAGAAGTGCCTTATTTATTCATATTTTTACATCCTGTCGTAAAGAAATTCAGTCACGTGAAAGGTCTGAACCAAGCTAGTATTTAGCTACCTTGATACATAAGTGAGGTTCCTCTAAGAGTAAAGAAAAAGACCCAGGCTGGGCCCTCAGGAGGTAGAAACCTGGGTCCCAACCTCACCTGGTCACAACCTGGTCACCAGGCCTCAACCAGAGCATGGAGCTGTTAGATAACGTCTAAAAGTCAGTGAGGACGAAGGTTCTCCATGTCTCCTTTCAGCTCTAAAATCCATTCTCATTAAGGAAGGGCTCACAATTCTCCTCTGTTCTCTTTTGGTTATAAATAAGCTTTTCCTTAAGCTAAGCAACATTTATTTAGTGCTTATTATATATGCCAGGTACTGTTCTTAGTGCTGTTATGTGTGTTAATGTACTTAATACTGAGAGCAACCTTGAGAGGTAAACACTACTCTTCTGCAAGTTACTGCTGAGGAAACTGAGGCACAGAGAGGTGAAGTGACATTAGAAGTCACACCACGAAGTGACGGACTCAGAATGTGAACTTAGACTGGTTCTGGAGCATCTACTTTTTTTTTTAATTTAGGAGAAATTTATAAAACATAAAATTAATCATTTTAAAATGAATAGTTCGGTGGGATGTAGTACACTCGCGATGTTGTGCAAATCCCAACTCTCATTCCAGTGTGTCTGGAAAGTCATGAGTGAGACAGAAGTATTCAGGGCAAACTCAGAGACACAGTGGCTACTTAGACCCACTAAGAACTGTGGGCTGTGGTGAGGACTTTACTTTTAATCGGGATGGAATGCGGTGAGAATTTACTTTTAATCTGGATGGGCTGCAGTGAGAACTTTACTTTTAATCTGGATGGAATGAGAAGTCATTGAAGATTTTGAATGGAAAAGTGACATGATCAGGCTTATGTTTCGTTTTATCCTGTTATGTTTTGTTTCAGGGACTGTACGAGGTATTAAACCCACAGTGAATAGATTTAGTTCTTGCCCTTCTAGAACTTCTGCAAATAAATAGACAATTACAAATTCTGTTGGTGATAACAATAGCTGAGTTTTATAATTTCTTTAAAGGGCAAAGTGTGCAAATCCAAAGGGCAGAGCTCAAGGATGAATTATCCCTTCTTGTAAATCCACAACCCAGACAAGATACAGAAGGCCAGGTCCTTCTCAGCTACTACCCACCCCTCCCCCGTTCTCACCACCACCTTGACTTTTAATGGCAGAGATTAGTTTTGCCTGCTCTGAGACTTAACATAAATACAGTGTATTTATTATTTTGTGTGTTTCCTCTTCAAATTGAAGCTAACGTTTACAGAGCCCTTACTACATGCGAGGCATTATTTTTAGTGCTTTACATGTTAGTCGCCACAACCTTCAGAGGTTGTTATTAATATTACTGTCTCTATTTTACGGGAGAGGACACTGAGCCACAGAAACAGAATGCAGTCTCCGTAAAGGAAAGCAGAAGGATGCAACAGATTTGAAAAGCAGAACTTGCTTTGAAGTAGGACTTTCGGAAAGACTATTCTGCGGAAGTAGCCTCCATAACTTGCCCTAAAAGGTAGTTGGGAAACTGAAGAGGGAAGAAAAACATTACAGGCAGAGATAAGGCTCTGCCGTGAGAAGCTCCCAACCATGTAAAATTTTAAAATAAAACCCGAGTGGCTAACGAGAGCTGGAGAGAGGGTGGCACTGGATATGACAGGAATGTGAGCAGAGCCCAGGTCCTCCAGGATGCTTATCAGCCTTCCTGAAGACCTGAGCATGATTGATTCTAAGAGTGTGTGAGGCCTTTGATCCAGGCTCTATATTTCCTGCCTATACTCATTTCACTTTATTCACCCACCCACTGCGTGCTTCATGTGCCAGAATCATCACCACCTGCTGCACGACAGTATCAGCTGCTCCTTGCATTTGCTTCTTTCTGGTGGTCCTCCCCATTCTGCCTCTCCGGCCACGTCACACCAGATTCGCTTTCTTCCCACGTGTCTCCTGTCACACTGGTGCTCTTCCAGTCCCCAATCATGCTCAACTCTTCCTGTCTCAAGACATTTCCCTAAGCTGCTTGCAGCACCTTGAATATTTTTTTCTTCACACTTTCGCTAATGAAGGATTATTTGTGCCTCATATCTTATTCCTCAGACAGACTGTCCTTGGGTCCACAATGAAAAATAGGTCCACTCATTTTACTATTCCATTGTGCCCTGTACTTTCCCTTCTCAACACTATCGCCAATTTTAATTCTTAATTCATCCTTTAGTGTTTCCCACCCCTTCTAGATTGCAAGCACCAGGAGGGCAGGGTCTATGCACACAGTACTGGAGCTCTAAGAACTTTCAGAGCCTTTCTCAACTCCTGATATGTAGTTGAACCTCAAGTCATAGTCGTAGACTGATTGGATTTGAATGCTTAGCATGTCAAGAGGTCGAAACAGATCCATCAGACACGACCAAGAAAGCTCGGTTCAGGAAGGGAGGTATACAATGGCATCTCTTGTGTACATGACCAATGTATTTAAAGTTTCCTTAAGGTTTGCTTTTGCATAGGCTTTTAATAATCATTATTTGCAGCACTCATATATGCTAAAATTATTTCAGTTTTGGAATGATTAAATAAGTGCACAGAAACTTTAAAGAACCTGTTAGAGAGTAATTGCCTTTAAAAACCATTACAACATTCTAATTTTTATTCAGCTCAACCTTCCTTATGGATTTCCAATTTAAGTCTCCTGACAAAACACACTAAGCTTCTTCATATTTAAATCATGTAAATTAAACCATGTTTCTAATTATTACATCTTGGTTTAATTTCTTTCCTTATAATATTTTACTGGAAGTGTCGTATATTTTTTAAACTATTTTTTTTTTTAATTTACCAAAGAAATACATGCATGTAATTTTAAAAGTTAGGTAGTTAAAAACATAACACAACAAATCCTCCAGTTACTCCTCTCCTGTTCTTTTAGGTACTATGCCCAGCATTTACACATCCCATCTTTCTACGCAAATACATAAATAGTTCTTGTTGGTCGGATCACATTGAGGTATTATCTACCTCCCTGTCATGATCCATGAGATTTTAACTCTTAACACATCATCCCATTGGCTTTCATTTCTCCTCTTAATATCCTAAGATTTTAGGCTCATTCACTATTTTGGGTTTATATCGAATTCTGCTAGCATGGGTCACAGTTGAGAACTGTGTTACGCTGTGATTACATTTTCCTCTTATTCTTCATTCTCCCTGAATTTCTGTCTTGTTTTCTTTCATTGGCTTGATTTCTTTGTATCTCCCATTTTCCATAGATTCCAGTAGCCTTTTTATCCAATTTTCACAAATTTGCTTACATTATTTTATTTTCCCTTGGTGACGTCCTTCATGGTGGACACCTTCATTTTCTCACCTTGTCTACTAGGCTTTCCCTCCTTAAATACAACTATCATTTAGACATTTTCATTTCCTGTTTCTCTAGGCTATTTCTGTTTTGTTTTGTTTTGTTTTGTTGAATCTCATGTGCCCAGAGTTCTGAGACTTCCCTCTCATCTGACACCAAGCAAAAATTTTGAAGATTCCCCAAACTACCCTCAAGCTTGACGGTTTGCTAGAATGACTCACAGAACTTACTAAAAGCTATTATGCTCATGGATACAGTTTATTATAGAGAAAAGATACAAATTAAAATCAGCAAAAAGGAGGCACATGGGGCAGAGTCTGGGAGGGTTCTGAATGCACAGCTTCTGTTTTTATCTCCCCATGGAGTTAGGGCCTGCTACCCTCTTGGTGTTGACTTGCAGCCAAATGCATAGAATATTGCCCATCAGAGAAACTTACCTGAGGTTCGATGTTAGGTTTTTATTGGGGCTTTGTTACATAGGTATAATTGGTTGCTCACATGATTGAAACCACTCTCCAGGTCGAGTGATACCATGTGACCAGTTTAACCCCTAAGTCATATGATTGGTCTTTCTGCCATAGCCAGTCTCTACCATAAGACTGTCAGGTACGATCAGTCCCCAAGCTAAATAAAGACAAGAAGGTATGACAGAGACTACCTCCCTAAACCCAGGGAAAAGCCAGAATTCTCTGAGCAAGGTCACTTTCTTTACTACATACATGTAGTTCTTGGCTTACTTTCTTGTTTTGGTAGAACAATTTTCGAGAAACTCTTTTATATATATATATAAAATATATATATATATTTAAGAATAACAGATTATCAGAAATGATGATAGTGACAGCCCCTTCTTTATATGGCTATTTCTTGAATTAATACCACTTGAATCAGACCTGGTGGCCATCTATACACGAGTCACAGATCCCTTCCTGTCATATCGCCTTCTCCATCATCTTGGAGATTCTCATTTCCTTTTGCCGATGTTTTATCTCAGGTCTTTTTCGTTTTTGTTTTAGCTTTCCCCCTCCTCCTTCTCTTACTCCTTATTTCTTTCTCTCTGTTTCTGTCTGTCTCTGTCTCTCTCTTTCTTCCTTTCAACACGTACTTGAGTTTTGAAATTCAGTTTACTCAGATATTGTAACGGTTGCATTTGTCTTTTTAATTCTGTTATGATTTTTTTTATTTCTGCTATTATGTTTTTTATTTTATGAGTTATTTTTCCTCTAAATTTTAAAGAATATATCATTTTGTTTCATAGATAAAATATCTTTTATTTTTAACCTTCTAAGTATATTATATGGGGCTATTTCCCCTCCAAATAGTATGTTTTACTTTCAAGACACCTTTTCTGTGTGTATTTTAGCCTCCAACTTTTACGGTTGGAACTTTCTCAAATTTCCTATAATTCTTTGTTGTCTGTTCATGTTTAAGGCAGGAGGGTTAGAATGCCAGTTGCAAGCTTTGAGTACAATAGGCAGGGCTGGTGGGTCCTAAGCTTTGCTAAAGATTAATGTGGAGTAAAATCAGGCAACCTCTGATGTCAGTACATTTAAGAGTTTAAGAGTATGTTTAAGAGTTTTTTCTTGTGCTGATTACATTCTCAAGAGAAGATTCTTCTGCTGTCCTTCCTTAAGAATAAAGTTCTGACTACCGGTGAACTGGGAGGCTTGTGAAAGAAAAGAGGTGGCCTGCTTCAACTTCCGTTTGTCTGTGTTCACTTCGTTCCCCCCGTTCAAACTATTACTCAGGCCTTAATTCGGTGGGACATCCACTTGCCCAGAGAGCTTTCGTTTTATCCTCTCCAGAGAATATGCTGCCGGTTTTACAGGAGAGTCATGAGGAGAGAAAATTACCCAGTGGTGGAGGTTTCTCTGGTTTTCAAAGAGCTTTCTAGTAATCCCTTTGCCATTAGCTCTCCATTCCCCTGGGCCCAGCGGGGTTCCGAGCTGCCAGCTCTGAGCCATGTGAGTTTTTTACCCTGAACAGTAGGTTGGCTCTTGACTTTAGCAGAGCTAATTTAATAGTCAGCATTTTCCAGTTGACCAAGTAAGTTTCCACTCCTCAATGATTTAATTTCCTCCCAGACCCAGCTCTGTAGTTTCAGTGGGGTTTCTGGAGGAAATGTGTTCCATCTTCAACCTTTATCCAGAACTTATTTCATAACTTTAATATAAGGCACAGTAGCAGATGCTTTCAGGTCCCCACCCATATGCTCTCAGCATTTACCTCTGTGGTGAACATGACTTTCTGCAAACATCTGGGACTCTTCCTGCAGGCTTTTTCTTTGCTTCGCTTTTGGCTGTGGAGGGTCGGCCTGAGTTCAATAGCAGTCAATGTTCTTGGGAGCGGCCCCTGAATTGGAGGGTCTCTGAAGTGTGGGCTACACTTGGTTCTCCCCAAGTTCACTAAGGGGTTCGGTTCCATTTGCCTGCGGTGATAATTTGGTGGGTAATGCATCTTATATCAGCTTCCTTTCCTTCTCTGTCTCATACTCTCACTCCTTTACTGGTTTTTCCTGGAATCACCTCTCAAATTAACTTATGACAATTGAATTCTTCTCTCTGTCTGTTTCTGAGGGGACCTAGAATTATATTTTCCTATGTATCTCTCAACTTTTTTAAATATGTTTTACCTACCCTGTTATTTTTTAGCAGGCTCATAATTATTAGATAATTACTACTTTTGAGAGTTGGGTTATGAATCTTTTCGTTACTGTTTTCATCACTGTCATGTGGACCACAGTGACAAAAATCATATTTGAGTCTCTTTGTTTATGGAAAGCGATTTCCTACTGCAGGAAGGCAATGTATCTCCTTATTTAAGAAGTCGTGCATGTTTCGAGACATCATTTGATTGAAGTGTCCTCAATTTGTCTGTGGCCACTCAATGTTAGAAGCATTCCCAAGTCTGTGTACTAATTGCTTTTGAACCATCCGTGGTATAATAGCAAGGTGAAAGCAGGGTGACCTCAGTCATACAAAGCCACTAAATTCCAAATGAGTTAAAACAGAAATGCATTACTTCTGAGCAACTCAGATATTTGGAGCATCTAAAGTCATCTCGAAAAGCTTGCTACACAATGAAGAAAGAACAGATAAGCACCCAGTTTGATTGATATTTACCCCTTGGCAAAGTATACAAATTTCCTCCGAGCACAGCACAAATTATTGAGCTGAACATTTTCACAGGAAACCATACCATTTTGTCAACGGATTCTCTGTTTATCTTTTAAAATCCTTGCAAAGAAAGCCCTTTGTAAAGTACCATTACAAAGCACCTGTATTCTACAAAATTACTTAGAAAAGCAACTGAAAATCTTGGAGTAACATTGATTTTTGTCATTGAATAGTTCTATAATAATCAATGAAAACTTTTTTTTTTTTTTTTGCCCTCATAGCACTAGACATTATCAATGTTTTAACTCTATGTTTTTCTTCTCTAATGACCATAATAGGCAACTTGAAGCATTGAAGGTCTCTGCTGGCCAGTGGTCAATTCGTGACTCTGTATTTCTCCTTTCTATATTCTCAACATAAAACAACTCTTTTGGTTGTGTCCTCTACATAACTGTCACAGACCTTTGAAACCATATGTTCCTGTCTGGTGCACACCATGAAAGAGTGGAGAATGTTAAAATATAGTTTACAGAGTCTCTTACAGCAGCCACCGAAAATCTTCCATGACATGTTGCTGCATCCCAAACAGGAGCAGAGATGGAAATCTCCCCAGGATGTTGGAGAAGGAGCATACTGAGTACACACTGTGGCTTCACATTTCTTTTTCGGTGTCACCTTGATAATGCTACTTATATCTCTGCCTGTGCTTACAGAATTAGGCCAGCTCCTCTTTACAGACTTATGTAGCTACTGCAATGGTAGGGACCAAGTGATGAAAATAAGATGTAGAGCCGGATACCTGTGGCTTTACCCTTCTGCCCAACCCTACTACAAGTGACATAAAACCTGTGTTGTGCCACTACGGGTCTCAACCATTATTTAAAACAATTTTTAAAATAGATCTTGTTCTTGATAGTTGGTATCAGAGAAAACTGAGTCACTCAGAGGCTTTAATATTTTTATTTCAAATCACAAAGCAGATTTACTCTGCCCATACATTACTTTACCAACAGCACTGTGCTGCTTCTCAACTTACAGTTTTATTCGTCAGGTCATTCATTTACTAATTTTTATGCTATTCTGATCAATTTATGATGATTCTCTCTTCTGGGAATTTGAGAAGGTGTATATGATTCAAAAGTGAATCAAAAATTTAAGGTCATACACTACTTAGCATATTATTTACACAGAAAGTAAAATTTAAAATAATATAGTCTTTATATTTGTTCATGGAAATTCAATCTTGTTTTCCCTTTTCTCTCTCTGTCTTACTCCTGAAACTACATCCTGCCTTGTAATTTCAGATAGTCCTACCTGTCTTATTCTTGTTTGATTTTCAAGTCATCCTCATTCTACTCATACGAATGATCATGGTTGGGTATAGGAAGATATAGAATGAAAATTCCTAAAATGAAATTGTCGTTATTTACTTACTATTATTCTCCATTTTTCCTCATCAAAAGAAAAGAGAGATCCAAATGTTCAGTAAAAGACAACGATTATAAATAACAATGTATGAATTTAAGCTGTAAAAAATATGAAATGGGAGTTTCTTATTTAGCAATAGCAAGTTGACGATGATAAAAGTTGACGATGATAAAAGTTGTGTCCAAAGTCACACATGCATTGCATAGTTAGTCATGGATAGTGTTATTTGGCTCAAAATAGACTTATATTTTGCCTTTCTTCCCTTAACCACATTCAGAATTAGAGAGAACAGTGACATAAACAAGCAAGAAGATAGAACAAAAAGCTAACAGAAGCATAAAATTGTTCAAACCACCAGCTAAATTCATTGCACATCTCAAACACAAAAATATTTCAGGTGTTTTTGACAAAACGTGGAAACCACAGGATCTACAACACTCACAAGCAAAATGCAACAGCTCTAATAATAGTTACAGAAGTGAAAGCCAATTTGGATAAAATAAGACATTGACTCAAGTCCTCTGAGAGAGGATTTTTGAAAATAAAGTTTATAAAAATCTCATTTTACCTGTCAGAAAATCACATTCCTGTTTGCCCTTTGACTCTTTCTCAGGATTCTTTATTACTGCAGGCATTTTCCTACAGCATTCCCTCTCCATCTGACAGATGAAATATGACCTTTTTTTTTTTTACTTATTTTTTTTATCCCAAAGTGCTTAAAAAGCCATTTCGTGCTATGGCCATTTACCATGCATGTACTATGTGTCCCACCTTCCCAGAGAACACAGATGACATTAATGGCAGGATACAAGTGAATTCTGTGTTTTGTGTAGTTTACTGTCTCTGTGCCTATAATATTTCTAATAATCCACCCAAAATTTAGTGGATAAAAATACAACCTTAGTGTCTATCAGTGTATTCTCCAGGAAAGGCAAAGTTAGCATGCTGATATGAAATTAATAAAAACTAGTCTTCAGCACTACCTCCTGTGTTATACACTGGTTAAAGTCCAACAACTGGTCACATCCACCTGTGATCAGAAACTTAGTCAATTGTTCCTGTATCGACACTATTTTCAGAATGTATAAGACGCTTCTCCTCCCTGGGTAGGACAGCTCATTTGTTAGACTTAATATTTCAGTCATGTTTATGCATTTTATTTTTCCCAAGTCAATTTAGTGTACCTTTTATTAACTTGAAAATAAAGAAATAAATAATTTTTTTCAAGGGTCTGGGAAAGAGTTAGAGCACAGTTCTAGAGATCAAGGGGTGCCCAATAAAGGGAAAGAAGTTGAATATGGAATGAGAAACCTTAGTTCTGTGCCTGTGCATCTCTTCAGCAAATCACTCTTGTTGACTTATAGGACCTCAGACTCCTCTTTTGTTAACGAAGGAGCTGGGATCAATGTTCTTTTAAGATCCTTCTGTTTCTAATTTTCTATCCAGTTTCCACGTTCTTCTGCCCTGCAAGTTAGCTCGTTCTCTTCATCAGCCCATCAAAATGTTACATAATCAAATCTGTGTTTTTATAAGGTCGCTATGATTGAAATATGGAGAACAGTTTGGAGGGGAGCATGGGGTTGAGGATGATACAGGTAAGAGGTGAATCTAATGACACGGGTAAATTGATGGGGGTGTGATCTCACGAGATGGGGATAGATAGACATGAATGGAGTTCGAAGACACACACGCAGATAAGCCACGGCACAGTAGCTTTACCGATTCAGATTTGTACGTGAGGAGAAAGGCGACCTTAAGGCTTTTGGTTTGCGTAATCTGTTAATCATCAGCACCTTCACTGAGGTGAGGAATACAGCAAGAGCATCAGCTTTGGGGAAAGGAGATAAAAGTTTGATTTTGAATGTGAGGAATTAAAATCTCTTTGGGATATTTTCCACTGACTCTTACTGTACATTCGAGGGCTGTGACTTTCACCCGGCACATATTGAAGCCTACTTCACCATATGCCCTGGAAGCTGGAAAAAAATTTCAAATCCAAAACTAATTTCAAATGCAACGTAGATTTTTATCGAAGTTTCATTGGAAAGACAGGGAAATGGAGTTATACTGAATATCATATATTAAAATTTCTTAAAATCATTCCTACATATAATTCTGTCTCTGAATCTCAGCTCCCTGTAACAATTTCTAGTCATTTTATGTCCCTCTCATAAAAACTCTCTCTTCTCCTCTAACTATCATCTTCCAAAATGCCAAAACTTTGCATCTTTCATTCACTTGGACATGAAGTTGGGGAGCCAGTCTTGGTCTTGATGAGTTTCAATGCATTCTGTCACATTTACATCTCAATTTTATTAATAAGAACATTATATCCTTATTAATTATATATCAGTTTCCTCTATTCCTTTATTAAATGTTGAACCTCTCAACATTTTTTTAAATAATTTTTTTTATAATGCCAGAACTCAGGTAGTTTTTTTATAATGTCAGAACTTAGGTTAAATTTATATTAGGTGGACAGTACAAATTATTTTCAAACTATGCTTTTTAATAAAACTTTTCTGGATGTCCCAGTTTAAAATAACCTCTCCTATGAAGACTTCCAAAGCAAATTGACTTTACCTCTGGCATTTAATTTCCACTTATCATCTGCTACATCATATTTAGCTAATTCTATACATATTATATTTCTACTGTGCTAATAAAAGTTTATTAGTCTTTGTATTACCAACACCTATCCTGTGGTTTGACTATGTTAGGTGTTCAAAAGCATTTGTTAAGTACACTCAAGAAGTTATGAATAAACAAACTCATGGTCGAGTATTTAGGTTATGTCTGTGTACTATCGATGATGTCTATATTTTCTTTATGTAAAACACTTCTAATTCTGATTGTTCATTTTATGCTGTGTTCACCAGTTTTATTTTGCCCAAGAGCAGAGACCATTTCTTTTCCTAGTTTGTATCCTTTTATTTCATATCCTACACACACATTTTGCTAATGCTAATTGCTTAAAATATATTTATTGAAGTCACACAGTCCTACAGGATATCTAATCTGCCATCTGTAGAATGTCATCCTTGAATCTGAAAAATAAGCATTCATAAATAATTAACAAAATTTGAGATATCTTTAACAAAGAAGAATGGGTTAAAGTTATGGCAAAGTTCTCTGATAGTATCTACTCCGATAGGATGTTGCTTCTTCTCTGGAACATGTTTAAGATATTATATATGTTCACAAGTCATTTTTAAAATATTAATACTTGGTTGTACTAGCCTGAATTTTTATGTCTTAGCAATACATACATCTAAGGGTTTTATCCATTAGATTAAGTGCTGTAGCAAGTCTATATGTCTTATCTTACATACCACCTGCAAGGAATTTTAAGCATTTTATTAATCTTTCAGTAAAAAAAAAAAAAACTTCAGTAACTTTAAAGTACAGAACACCTCTGGAAAATTATATGGAAATGGTTTAACTGCACCAAAACAGGCCTTCTGCACAAAAAATGAGATATGTGTAATTAGAGTGACAGCAGAAATTTAGGAAGGTAGAATTTAATGTAATTAAAATTGGAAAATCATTATTCAACAAGACTCATGCTACATTTCTTGAGGAAAACACAGCGAGGATCTTTTAATTTCAGATGAGTCAGTAATTTTATTTTTATATCTCTCCTGAGCCTGTTCCAATTAAAAGCGTAGGCAAGATAATTTTGCGGAAGCATTCTATACTTCCCTAGTCTCAACTGCAAACTTTTGCTTGGGAAATATGTTCACAACATTATGTTGAATTTCAGAAAATGAAATTTTCAAGTCTAATCTGAGTGTGGGAAACTGAGACTATTGAATAAGTCATAGAGAGTCCAGGAATAAAGGATAGTACTTAAGGAATGAGAGCTATAGGTGTATCACTTCTTTTATATTCACTGCTGCTTGTCTGCTTGTTGACATTGCTTATTTAAAAAAAAAAAATTACCACGAGCATATTCTGAACCTACATGGTGCATTTAAATTGCAAGTTACGTCTTTCTATTGTATGTCAGGTTTCATGGCTTTGATTCTCCTAATTAGGCGTAAACTTAAGATTAAGGTGCTCAATTTATTAGCAGAGAAAATACATATAAAAGAGTTGCTCTACTCTGTGTCAGAAAAGGAAAAAAATTCTGTAAAATAAACTTTATTGTATCACATATTAAATGAGAAAAAAATATGCTTGAGAACTAATGTGTTAGTGTACCAATGGAAAGAAGGAATTTTTCATTTGTTGCGAATTTCACAATTTAACAAATTAAACAAATTTGTTAGATATCAGTTTAAATGTTGGTTTCCACCACTGCTGATGGTGTGCAGGGTAGGATGGAGAGAGTTTCGGACCTGGAATTTCCTCCGCCGTGGCCCCTTTGCCGATAATAATAATGAAAATTAAAGTTTATTGAGTTTAGTATGTACTGATTACTTTATAAGTATTATCTTTTTTAATCCTCACAACAATCCTCTGAGCTAGTTTCTATTATCATCATTCTCATTTTTCAGAAGAGGATTTGGAAGCACAGAAAGGTCAAGCAAATTGCTCCAAGTCCAATAAGATTCAAAGCCAGGGTTCAAATCAAGTAGTCTAACTCATGAGCTTATGCTCTTTAGAATTTAATGTTCTAGTGTCTATGTTTATGGTTGTATACTATTATTGATTATCTCTATATTTTAGTCATCATGTACAGTAGGTACTCTAAGCTAAGGGAAATAAACAGAGCTATGGGAAATAGACATCTGTATGAAATGGAACAATAAACGTTGATTTACCAGAATGTTCAGTGGTTGGGACTGGTCTTGATTTCCATTTCCATAAAGCCCTACCCTGAGTTAGGGATTAGAATGTAAGTGGTTTAGGAGCTGATCTCAGGATGTACTAGTAGGAAAGTGGATTGGTTAGAAGAGGAAGTAGATTGACAGTATGGTATATGATCAACCAAGTCGCCTAATTTCTCTTAAGGGGAACTCTGAGAAAAGTGTAGAACACTACTAGCGGGTAACATACCTGCAAGGGTGGCTGCTGGGACACTTATCTGTGAATGCTGCCACAGGGGCTCTACACAGAATGGGCACAGGAGCCCAGACGAAGCCTGCAGGCAAAGAAATGCAGCTGCTGGCCATTGGAAGTCAGATCTTTCCACCCAACAGGGATAAGGACAAATGAGTATGCCTGGAACATTTTCCACAGGTATATGCTGCCAAACCTAACTTTTAGATCAAGACTTACCCTAAAACATTGGTTGGTTGGTAGCTTTGTTCTTCCTGGTAGAATTAGTTTTATTTTCTGAAAGAGTATGATCTTCCCCTTTGTCCTAGTAAATAGAGTGTGAAGGACACAATTGAATCTCTGTGATGTTTAAGTTTCTCGCCATCACTCGGTGACATGATTAGGACCAAAGTTTGGGTATTTTCATCTTACTTGAGAAAATAATTTCACATAGCATGGTGCCTCAGAGAGATACTTCATGACAAAATCTCTGCAAATACAATGGAGAGATATAGAAGCTCAAATGATGGCAGTTATCTTTTTCTACCTGGGCTTGGAGAAATGCACCTATCATAGCTACAATTTTAATCCTTTTAGAGAAATGGTTTCCAGCCCTTTTTTTGTGACATCCCAGAGCACCCCTGGGGATATTGTAAATTACTCAGGGGCGGGGGGGGGGCACATAAAAACAACAACTAACAAGATCTTGAATCAATACCAATTTAATTTGATTTTCAAAATGTAGATATTTCATGGAACACTTCTTAGGAAGTAGTTCATCTGATGAAATAAAACCCAAATAATGGGTACTATAATTTGCAAAGCTTGCTAGGAACTGCTTTATAGAGCCAGGAGTGAATAAAAAACATGGACACTGGAAACATTATAAAGGGAATATATGTACTAACCAAAAGTGGTCATTTCTGGAACAGAAAATAAAATCTCTGAGTGCAGGGAGTGAGTAAAGAAATTGTCGCACAGAAGAATTGAAATTTTCTATGACCTCCAAACTTAATTCTCTAGTAAATCAGATTCATTGTTGCAACCTGTAGCTCTCTATTTCTTAATAATTTTTTTTGGTGTGTGATATGAGGTTCCTCTCTCTCTCTCTCTCTTTTTCTCTCTCCCTCCCTTCCCTCCCCCATCCCTCTGCCTTCTCTCTCACATTTCTTTCTCTTTTAATCAGTGTGAGGTGAGAAGGCTATTATTACAGAACTTTTTCTTCCCTGCAATCTTAAACATTCTCGATTGTTTCAGAAGAGACAATCTGGAAAAATCTATAGACAATTCTTTGTATTTCCTGCTTTGCTCCTTTCAAGAAATTTATGAAATGATATCTAATTTATTTGCCATACTGGTTTTTTAGGATATTTTAAAATGAAAACTGATTTAATCTTAAACTTGGATATAAAATTTTGTTTTGAAAATGCTTAAAAGATACCCAAATAAATGGACACAAGATAGCTTGACATCTTTAATGCCAATATAATTAGAACTGGAAATTGTTTAAATATCTTTGTAGGCTCCACATACACTAAGTCATTTAAGTTCTTGATAGTAAACAAATATTTTAGTTTATATCGATAATATTTTAAAGAAGAGACTGCTACTGTCCATTGATATTTTTTCTCATCTTTCTCTATAGTAAGATTTGTAACAAAAAATACACCTGTCCAGGGAAAGACTGTTTCTTAGTACCTCTTGAGGCTAATTTATTTAAGTCATATAACTATATTCTTGCCTGGGGAATGTGAACAGAAAAGATGTGTTCTAATTCTGGTTCCGAATCTTAGAAAATTGGACATATGTTCTTCTTCCTCTTTTCCTCTGCCTCTTGTAAGGAACACAGCTTTGAACATTCAGATAAGACAGTGCCCTAGAAGGTAGAAAACCAAAAATATAAAAATAATTCGGGTCCTAATTGACTGCATGGACCAGAGTCTTCTTCCAGACTACACTGTTTACTGCAGAAGTTATGTGGGTGAGAAATAAATGTTTAGTTTTTGCTTTAGTTTTAGTTTTGGTTTTTAATTCTGTGGTTCCGAGCCTCTTTGTTATAGAAGCTCAGTCTTTACACTAACTAATGCATTCTTCAATAGGCAGGGAAGTTTTATCTCCTGGAATTACGCTTATTATCTCAAAGAAACTTTATTCTTTTTATGAGGCCAAGGAGGTTAATGATTAATGAAGCATTAGCAGAGCTGATTAATGAATGTTTCTAGTTCAGGCATATTGGGACAGCTTGTTAAGGAAAATATTAAACTTTTGGTAGCAGACACTTAAGAAAAGAGCATAAATATATATATTTTTTGCCTACCAAATGGAAAATCTTATTGATTCTAAGGTGTTTTAAGATGAGCTCTAAATCTCAGAAGTAGAATGATTTATATCAACATCATTTGCATGCTTACGGACTCACCTACAACTACTCTGGTGGTGGGGTGGGAAATTAGCATCCCACAAATGTCATTTAATGTCATGATGGCCACATCCTTTTGGATTATCAATCTGAGTTGACAAAGATAAGACACAGTTTCGTGATGATAATGATAATGCAGATAAAAAAGAAAAGTATAGAGACAAGTAAAAGAAGAAAAAATAGGGAAAAATATATATGATTACCTGTAATGTGAAAGGAAAACAGTAGAGCTATAGAGCTGCCTATTTTATAAACGAGGATCCTGCCACACAATTGCTGGAGACGGTAGAGGAGAACACACCTGGTGACTATGTGCTCTTGGGCTGGTTTGTCGTATCTCCAAGGAATATCTTCTTGAATGGCTATATTAATATTTAAAAGTTTCTCATAGTCATTATATATAAGTTTCTTAGGTTACTATAAAAAATGACCTCAAACTGTGTGGCTGGAAACCACAAAAATTTATTGTCACACAGCTCTGGAAGCCGAAAGTTCGAAATCAAGAAGTCGACGGTATGTGCTCCCTGCAGAGCCTCTTGAGATGGCTCCTTCCTTGCCTCTTCCAGCCTCTGGCAGTCCAGGCATTCTGTGGCTCATGGCAGCATAACTTTGGTCCCCACCTCCATTTTCTCTCGATGTCTGTGTGTCTATGTGTTTTCACATGTCTCTCTCCTTTTCTTATAAGGCTGACTTCCCTTTGCATCTCTTCTCTGGGTGTCTCTTCTTATAAGGATACCTGTCTTACGGGATTAGGGCTCACCCTACTCCACCATGGCCTCATCTTAA
The DNA here is from genome assembly GCF_902729225.1 of Pteropus medius. Classification (NCBI taxonomy): domain Eukaryota; kingdom Metazoa; phylum Chordata; class Mammalia; order Chiroptera; family Pteropodidae; genus Pteropus; species Pteropus medius. The sequence goes on from NW_024355205.1 coordinate 28,873,377, forward strand.
ATTAACTAACTACATCTTCAGTTATGCTATTTCCAAGTAAGGTCACAGTCTGAGGTACTTGGGGTTAGGTCATCAACACGTTGTTTTTGTTGGAGATACAAATCAACCCATAACACTCATTATAGAGACTTCCTTTTCTAAAATGAAAAATAATACTCTACTGAGGCCGGTCAATTTTTAGTTCTTTTTAACATATTAAAGAACTAAAAAATCTGACTTTATAGCACATTGAAAATAATTATTAAAATACATAATTGGGAATTAAACCAGTCTTGTTTTTATTTTAAGATAAAAGCAAAAACGTGTCAAAATCCTAAAAGACTGTTGTCATGCCAGTTCCGAAAACTATATTTATAAGCTTTCTTCTTTTTCTAGAAATGGCATTGAAGACTGAATCCAAAAAAAAAAAAAAAAATGATTTGGACACTGTACAATCAAATTCTATTTGGCACATAAAAGAACTTCAATATGCTTTTTAAAAAGATTATGCTCGTGGAATTATATCCATAATGTACAGACATTAAAGCCCCAGGGCCACAGATAAAAATCCAATTGTAATAGGTTAAAGAGCTTAGAGTTCTTAATGACTCCTTAAATTGATCTCTAAATAAGGCAATTCAAAATATCTCACACAAATCTTTCGATGTTTATATATATTAAAAGCTAATAAGATCATATTATTTAATCTTTTTGGTCTTCATGAATTGTATTTGACCATTTTTTCTTTTATAGTGCTTTGAAATAAAACAATTTTCCATCTTTTTTCTCCGTTTCCCAAAACAGCTTTATTTATGCGGGAACTAGTGAAGATTTGGGCAAAACCTTCCTTTTCATGAAACTGGTGAGGATTTTGAGTGTCTGGCTGTTAGCCTGAATTGTGTGGCACATCTGTAGTTATAAATATAGAATTCCAATTATGTAAATCACCTTGGCAATGCCTTTTTAAAAGTTAAGAAAGAACACTTTAGTTTATCCTCAGTACACTTTAGCGGTATTTTTATGAATTATGTCTATGCTTCAATCAAAAGCTACATTACATTCCATTTTTTTAAAAAGGGTTTTATACAAGATTTGAGTTTCTTCAAATGAAAGAAAAGGCCACCTACCCCATTTATTGTGTTAAAGATTTGGAAAACAAGGAAGAAAAAAAAAAACCTTGTCTCTATCTTGCTCACTTCTCTAATATGATAATCTAAGACCAGAGCAGTAATATAAGTAATAGGATCACCAGTAGAATTATAATTTTACTATAAGCAGACTTATTTCTTTTTTCCTGTTTTTCTCTTTACATCTTAAGTCAGCAGTTACCAGTGCATTATCTACATGAGAGCAGTAACATGACTTCATTTCCTACCAAGTCTCTGAAATTTCCTAGGGGGAGAGGTGTCTTTCCAATCTAAATCTCCAGCATAGATCTTGGCATATATTAGACGCCCAGTAAATGTTTGCTGCGTAAACGCGAAGTCATAGAGAATAAAACAAAAGCATGCAAAAACATAAAAACAACAACAAAACAGCCAATGAAGGCATTTTTATTGTAATGAGCAAAGTAGAGACTAACATCCCCACCGGCCACATTTCCCGCTGTTTCCTTACTTACTGATCCTTGCTTTACAGCAGTGGCTATGTTGTTGCCCAACTGTATCTGTCTCAAAATCTCTCCTTGCAGTAACATAGATTTTTTTTTTTTTTTTTTTTTTGCAAGTGCTAGAGGCCATTCCAAAGGACATCCTTCGCATTTTCAAAGCTCGTTTGGAAATCATCAGGCCCTCTCCAAGGAAAGTAACTTAAGGTATAGCGCCCTCCTCTGGCAAGAGACTTATAACTGGACTTAGGTTCCCAGTCTATCAACGTTTGTAGTCACTTTCTTTACGGGGCCATGCGCACAGAGCCCTCGCCTTCTGCCTTCCGTTTTGTGGACCGCTGCTTTTTTTTTTTTCTTTCTCTTTGTAATCCTTGACTTCAGCCTAATTCACATTCTGTCCACTCTGTTATGTTGCTGCATGAATGCCTTGCCTTCCACTAGCTGATGACTTTTCTGTTACATGACCCTGCAGAAACACTTTTCTGCCTTTTATGTTACAAACAGGACAGGGTAATATATCTCAGTCAAAATATCTCATTTTTTTTTTCCCTCTACTGATTGTGTCGGAAAATCCATGTTTCTATCCACAGCTCCTGAAACACCCACTTAGAGAAATACTGAAAATGTCCTCATTGAGAGGACAGTAGTGGTTCCAGCTGTGCTCTCTTTCATGTGTTTAGTTCACTGTGGAGTGCTTCAAGGCCAAGGGAATTCCTGTTCCCAAATCTATCCTAATGAGGTCATCTTTGACACATCCTCCAAGAAACTCCTTGGATTGCTTCTGAACTATTGCAATAACTAAATCATTTGCTGTTGAACAATTTCCATCCCTGCAATTCGGACTGAGAAATTAGATATCAGCCTTGGTAAAAGGCATCCTTTCCATACACAGCCTAAATTTTCTCTTAAACTCTGATATCAAGAATCCTTAATTCTTACCATAAGACATAATCAAAACAAAAAGATGAAGTGCTGTTTTATCATTTCCAATGAGTACATTTCCTTTAATCGTGCCTTATGTGTTTTTTTTTTTGAAGTCGTAAATGTCCTTTTGATCTTATGTCAGCAAGAAATATGCTTATTTTGACATTTTAAAGAAGAATTTGGGTGATTTTGCTAATTATTCTTCCTTTTTCTCCTTTAAATTATAGAACTTTTAAAAAAAAACAATGAAATGTCTCTCCCCTTCTTATTTGAAGTGAAAAATTCTGATGCTTAGAACATTCTCAATAAGTGTGAAATTATTTCTTACATCACAATATAAAGTTGTGTTTTCATAAATTCCCTGAAGCAAAATTTTGAGCACTAACTCGTTGTTTAAAAAAAAATAACTTTTGATCAGAATTCAGTTATCTCAGTTTTTACTTTAAGGTTTTGCATGTGTGTGCGTGCATGTGTGTGTGAACTAGAGCTACCTTTTAATCATTTTAGTTGTAGCCCTTGTAAAAGAAATAATGCGATGATATATTTTGAAAAGTATAATTATATCCCACATCTAAGAATAATGAAATCTTGGTGGTAAACCAAAACAGTTCAATATTATGATTTCTCTTAATAAGTAATATATTTCTTTCCGAGGTCTGCCAATACCTAAAAATCTTGGCTTCCCATGAACCCGTGAATATACAGTTCTAAGTCAAGTTATTTTAATAGATAACATTTACATTTTGATCTTCAGTTATATTTCTTCTACAACTTCCACAGACCAACGAATAAAAAAAAGAAATAATAGCTCTAATGTGTGAGTTCATATCTTATTTTGGACCTTCTCGTCAAGAAGCACGAAAGCCTTGGCAAAGTCTTCGGGGTGTTCTTAAATGAGAATAGAGCTCAAAGAATGTCAGGGGAAGCCCCTTTCTCTGCCCCTGAACTCCCCACCACTGCCTGATGTGATACAAAGGGTCTGCCTCAGGCCTAACTATGGCCTGAAATAAGGTTAAAAATAACAAAAGTAACACTTCATATGCTAGTAATCTGGGATCAAGTAACAGGCCCTGGGCTGAGTCCTTTACATAGATTATCCTTAATTGTCCCAACAACGTAATGAAGTAGATGTCACTCTGTTTTACAAATGAGGAAACCAAGGTTTGGAAAACCAAATTAATGGCTCAAAAGTATCCAGCTAGTAAGTGTAGAAGCTATTATTCGATTCCCAATTCTGTTCTTGAAATATCTCATGTGAGCCCCAGCTCAAATTTTGGGGAATCAACTGCTGTGGGCTTGCAGCTTCATAGGAAATACTTAAGTTGTCTCAACTCTGAGAAATAGGATCCTGTCTTGTTTCTTCATCTTCCTCCAAGAGCTTGTCTCCTTTGCATAGAGCCAAGTGGCCAACAGAGAGACGTCCTTGATGCTTCCTCACCATCTGCCTCTCCAGACATTTTGCTGTACTCAGTGCTCTCGATGTCCTCCATTTTCGTTCTATTACTTCGCATCAGAACAACATAAGAGCATATGCTATGTGGCACTACAACTTATTTTCTGAACGCATATAACCTAAGTACTGTTTCCTGATTGCTCAAATGGACTTATTTTTAAGCCGAAACTCAGTCTCCCCTCCCCGCAACCATCCTCATTGGCCAAACTATAAAGTTAAACATTATAATAACATAAGAACATATAATTGATTGATTAATTTTCATGTGTGATCATAAAATGACTAATGAAAAAGTAACAGGAATGTCATAGTGATTATACAAAAGGAGAATAACAATTACTGCCATTGTTCTGGTCCTTTATAGACATTGTCTATGAGATGGGCCTCGCTTCTTCCATTATCTTTCTGAGAACCGTCTTTTATCCATTTCTAATAGTTATTGAGGCATTTCTTCTTATCAAAGGCTGTTCTAGATGCCAAGGATATCTAAGTAAACAGCAGAACAAGATCCTACCTTCAAGTATTTAACAATACTTTTGAGTATGGGTGGAGGCTAAGGACTGGTGACTATACATAAGTAAATAAGTAAATAAACAACAAGAAAAATATTGAGTAATGATAAGTTCTATGTAGAAGGTTGAAATAAAGGTATGTTATAGAGAATGACTATTTTAGTTTGGCAGTTCGTAAAAGGTTTTTCTGAAGAAATCAGATTTAAGCTGATATCTGAATGACAAAAAGAAGCCAGTTGTGTAAATATCACAGGCATCTGAGTGCCATCTGTGCACACTGGATTTTTAGTAAGAAAATTAGTGATTTGCAAAGACGTCTGACCAGGCATCTTAAACTTTGTGTAAGATACCTCTGAAAATGAAATTTTTCATGGGAATTCCATTGAAGACTTCACCAAATCTACCTCCCTCTTGACTACGATGAGCTAGAGTTATTCTGCCAGACTAGCTGATGTTAATGAAGATTATCTATGTAATATGCTGGATGTAGCTGTTAATGAAATACTGTGGTAGATAAACACATTAAAAATGTATACCTATTTATGGTATTTTTTTAAGCCATATCACCGTAGACTATATTTATAGAATTGACCCTAATGCTTTCTTTAACAGCAATACCTACTTTCAGATTTAGGTCCTTCACAGTTATTTTAGTCCTGTCATACATAACTTGTTTGAAATACGAGAAAGGGTGCGAGTACTCACCCATAGACAATAAAATTATTTTACAAAAACAAATGCTAATTATCTTAGAATTATATAATTAAAATATTGTTTGTGACTTTTACTTGCAAAAGTGCTATTTCATATTGTTTGGTAACAATAATGCTTTACCATTTCTGTTGCAATACAATCACAAAGAAAGTTAAAAATTTGTTGAATACTTTAGAATTAAAGCAGCATAAAGCTTGAAGACATACACCCTGTCTTTAGGTAAATGAGTATCTAAAACTTTTGATGTCTAACTCCTTCTTAAGAGTGCTGAGGGAGACTGACTCCAATGTTTTCATGGAAGAGAATTTTAGTGATTGCTCATCTGAAAGATAAATTGTCTTTTTGTCCAACTTAAATCTCCTTTTACGTTCATCTGTTGGGGTCTTCAGAGAATTAAAACACAAATAGTCACCAAATAACTTATGAAAGTCCAGGGATAATTAAAAGGCTTCTTAGCTCTTACTTCTCTGGGTCAAAAAAAAAATACGTTTTCATATTTCCTGAGTTTTTAATGAATTTTTGTAGACTGTATATACCTGTATTCCAAAAGGATAAAGCTTGGTTTATGTTATTAAACATAGTACAACAACAAAAAAATGAAATAATAAACATGACTGCTGACTTCCACTTCTTCTGTGACAGGGTGACTGATAGTAGATTTGCTCTCTCTCTGTAAAACAATTAGAAAACCAGACAAAATGTATGAAACAACTGTTTTAAGGCACTCATCAACAGGCTGTACAGGACTGGTCTCTGAGCCGTACAAGCACCTTGACTTTCTGCCTAGAAGCACGTTTTGCTTCACAGAGCAAAAAGGAAACTCAAACAATGCATAAATTCTGACTGAGACAAGAAGGCAGAAATTAGTATGTAGTGGGCTGATACACGTAGGATTTGTCAAGCAGAGTAGCAGAGAAGAGGGAGCTGCACAGAAATACACTCCAGAAATCTGTAGAGGGGTCTTTTTGAGTCTGTTGCTGAATATTAATCCGTATTAATTAACTATAGAGTAGAGCTAAACTCCATGAGACTGAACAACAACAACAACAACAAAACTACCAGAGACCGCAAAGTGGAATAAATCTCAGACTTTACAGAGAACTGAGTGATGTGTGAGTTCTGACCAGAGTGGGTGACCTTGATGAAAGACAAAGGTCATTTGATAAAGGTCCCAGGAATATAACACCTTGAGAGTAACACCTAGCCCTAGAATAAGGAATATTTTAGCCTTACCCTAATGAAGCTTAAAATAAGTTTTAAAATGATCCAGATGAACTTCAAGTAATTTAACTGACACCCCCGCCCCGCAAAAATCAACATTCTTTGAAGGAAGAAAATAAAATTTAGACACTCAATAATTTAACATATAAAATGTTCAGAATTGAATAAAAATTGCCAGATATTTCAAGAAATAGAAAAATGTGATTTATAACCAGAAGAAAAATTAGTCAATCGATACACCCCTAAAAATGGCGGAGATGATGAAACTACCTGGTAAGAACAGGCAAGCTGCCAAAATTTTAAAGAAAGATGTGAACACAATGAAGAGCAAAGTAGAATTGTTTAAAAAAGGGGAAAAAGAGGATCAATAAAATTTCTAAAGGAGAAAGTTGCAATATCTGAAATGAAAATTTCTGTTGATGGGATTAACAGCAGATTAAAGAGTTCAGAAGAAAAGATTAGTGAACTTTCAATCATAGCTATAAAAAAAAAACCAGGAAAATTAAAGAACAGAGAGAAAAAAAAGTTTAATATAACTTTAGTACTGTGACTTGTGGAATAATAATATACAGAAAATAGAAGTCCCCAGCATACTTTTAAGAAACTATATTTAAAGAAATAATAGTCACGAATTTTTTTTCTTTTTTAAAAAAACTATAAATTCACAGAACCAAGATTTAATGAACCCAAGCAGGATAAAGACAAAGAAAACCACACCAACACATATCATACTAAATTTCTGAAAATCAGTAATAAAGAAAAAAAAAATCATAAAAGCCAGCCAAAGAAGCAAAGGCTCATTACCTGTGGGGGAATATATTTAAGAATAACCACAAATATTTCATTTGAAAGAAATAGTATAGATGACATTTAAAAAATAAAATTCTAAGCAAAAGAAGCCAAGCACACACACAAAAATACTATATTTCTATGTATGTGAAATTCTAAAATAGTCTAAGGTAAATTTTAGTGACAGAAAACAGATTAATATTTGCTTCTGGGGTAGGACAACCAGAAAGAAAATTTGCACAAAGCAAATTTTTAAGGAAACATTGATTTTGGTTGTGATCATTTGGTTGTGTATGTTTGCCAGAAAATATCAAAGTGTACTTAGAATGAATACATTTTATTGTATTTAATTTATTTCTTAACACTGGATTTCAAAAACAAAAGCAGACAAGGTCACATTAAAGGGAACAGGAAGAGATGTGAATATATACTTTGCATGAGCAGATTCCCACCATAGGGCACTAAATTTCTTTATAATTCTTTTGGAAGCCAGGATAAAAGAGCACACATTATTTTCTTTGTCTAACAATAGAAATCATGGAAATTCATTTACTGAGATATAGATTTTTTTTTTTTCCTAAGAAACAAACCAAAGCAAGGAAAGTGGTTGTTATCTAAAACGTTTGATAACACAATGGCGAACATTTTCAGTTCTGGATTTAACAAAGACACAAATGCTATTCAGATAAATAATGCATGTATCAAACATCTTTACATAAAGCACAAAGCATTTTTTTTTTTGCATCAATTGAGATAATATGGTTCAGGAACATTTTGACTTATACACATCTGACTCATTAATAGAGTTTATGAGATTTAAGAGAATGCGTAGTTAATATGGCCATTAGACTAACTCTTAAGTATCTCATTTCTTTCATGAGCCTGTGAAAAATCTAGGTCATAATTAATTAATAATTGAATATTCTGAAAAGAGCTTTTAGTACAGGTGTTCTAAGTTGTGGACTGAAGAGAAAGCTGTGCCTTTTAAATGCCAGAATTATGGGACGCTAAGTTGAATTTGGTGTAAACTTTAAAAACTGAACTTGTATTTTCCCACAAACAGAAGGCCATCACCCCTTAACTCAAAGTTAGGTGGTAAAAGTGTTCAGGTGCTGAATCATTCTCTCTTCTGAGAAAGAAAAAGAAGCTTTAGATTGTCTCAATTGTTCAAACCATAATTGGTTAATATCCCAATGTTCTTCTATACCATGTGATTGAAACAGAAAATTATATCTTCTTTTTAATCCATGGACATCTCTGTGTGCTCCCAGATAATTCTGGAATTTACCAAATTTTTTTAAAAATGGGTCAAGGGTTTAGGTGCTGGCCAAGATGGAGTAATTCCATGAAAGCCTACCTTTCCTACAAATTACAGTAAAAACAGGACAAAAGACAAGGAAGTGGGTTATCGAAACATAAACATATACCTTAACAATGGGTTATTTGGATGGTTTTTACAGAAAAAAAATTTCTAGAATAGCCTAATTTGTTAACTTTCTTTTCTGTCACAATTTTCCTTCTGAACCAGTGGCTTAGTCCATAGCATCTCCGATGAGACTCGTGCTTTTAGCTTTCATCCTATGTTGAATTAAATTGCATAGCATATACGTAAAAACTGCTAAACAAATTTATTTCAAAATTAGCATTCAAACAACTTGAGTGACACTTGGCTGAAAACAATTATTTAATATATTTTTTACCTAAATATTAACTAGTTTTTTTTTATGTTTTGAAATGTTAGTATTATCTAAATCTATGTCAGTCTGCAGTAGAACATCAAGCTAAAATTTTAATTTTACTCATTATGATTTCCTTTTTCAAAAAAGAAATTACTTCTTTGTCTCTTGAGTAGCTTATCAAAAAGAGAGTGTTGAATTGACTCAAGACATTTTTTTTAATAACTAGAGAAAAATGCCTACTACTCATTTTATCACCTCCCACACAATGCCTTAATATTTACCCCTAAGGCTAATATATTAGTTTTGACGTGACCCTATGAATAATTAAATGTTCAGTAGAAATAGGCCACATTGCTTTAGCTTCATTAGCTTCATGTTGATGTGTCCTAATATGTGATAGTAAAAAATATTAGCTGTCTTCTTTGTAGGAGGCATCAAATTTTAACATAACTCTTTGGTCTCTTTTGTCAGATTATACCAAGGAAGTTCCAAGGAGGACCTGCCACCTTCCCCTCCTGTTTTAATTAGTTTCTTTTTGCTCCAAAGGCCAGGGAACATTCCACACTCACATCTTGAGAAGCCCATCAAAGAAACTGGCGATGTTGTAATAAATGAACTTCAGAACACTACCAACAACAAAAAAAGTGATTCATAAAAAGCCAAGTGTTAGCTAAGCTTTGCACATGGCTCCAATATTCCTTGTTTTTAATGCAAGTAATGTGCTTCAGAGTGACTGTTTTTTTAGGAACATGAGGTATTTCTCTCAAGAGAAGAAGTTGTTCCAAGGCAAGCAGCTAATTATTTTCCTTTAAGCTACCAAAGGAACAAAGGAGAATAAACGGTAACTTCAGTTTCTTCCTCTGGAAGGGGTAACTGGCTTACTTGATGATAACTGGAGATGAGTGGAGACTTTTACTTTGTCAGCTAAAATTAATTCATACTGCAAGGGAAAAGTATTGGATGGTATTCGGAATGGCTTTAAATGAATACAGGAAGGCTGCAGTGCTTACGAGAAACTTTTGTCAGAGAGCAGTTGGCAATTTAATACTGATTCCCTCCTTACATCTTTTTTTCTTATAAATTTTTGGGGTGACATTGATTAATAAAATAAGTTTCAAGTGTACAATTCAACAGTATGGCATACACACACACACACACACACACACACACACACACACACACATATTGCATTATGTGTTCACCTCCTAAAGTTAGATTTTCTTCCATCACTAAGTATTTGACTCCTTTTACCCTTATCTACTTTCCTTCTCCCTGTTTTCTCTCTGGTAACCACTAATCCATAGTCTGTGTCCATGAGTCTCTGTCCGTTGCTTTCAGTTTTATATCCCACATATGAGTGAAATCTGCTCTTTACTTTTTGAACCCTCTAGAAATTTCATGTATTTACTTTGCATGAAAAGATTGTGGGATTGAGGTAATATTCATTTTTTTTTTCATGTGTACCTTGCTGGAGAGGCAGAGGAGAGATGTGAGAGAAGTAAAATACATAGGATTATGATACAGCAATCTTACACAATAAAAAATAGTTAAATGAATAAAATTCTCTTTAAATATACAGAGGCATAGCTATTTAATAAGGCTCTTCAAATGCAGAGGCTGAGGTAATTTAAGCAAAGTAGCACTGGTTGCATAATTAATGTGACTATTCTGGCCTCGAAAACAGTATTTTTATTATAAAGCTCCTTTTCTGTCCTTGGTTTTTGGGATTTTTCCCACATACAGTACAGTGTTTCACATTGAACCTGGGGTGAATGGATTCATCAGAGTTGGAATAATTTTGTCTGCAAGGGTGTTTATATTTTTAGGCAGCCCATAGGAATACCTAACAAGCAGCAAAATGGATATTGAGGTAAAACATATGAACCTCAATTTAGCCACTTGTTTTTATTGGGGTTTGTAACCATAGGGACCATCATCTGAAGAATGAACATTTTTGTAGCAAACAGATTGTCATATATATACATACATATATATATATACATATATGTATATGTGTGTGTATATATATGCGTGTGTGTATATATATATATGTGTATATATATACACACGCACATATACACATATATATACACATATATACACATATGTGTGTATATATATATACATATATATACATACATATATATATATATATATATATATATATATATATATATATATATACATACATATATATATATATATGCTGGATACAACAGAATTTTAATCAACAGTCATCAGCTTTCTCCTTCAGCCAAGTAAGAACAAAAATGAGTGGTTCTCGCTGTAAGTTTCTGTAATTCCTTTGACCGCAGTAAATAACAAACTAATTTTCCCTTAAAAGAAGAGGCAGTTCTGAAAACTCTGTAATGAATTTGACTCTCTCTCACTGTTCTTGTTGGAAGTGGAGGAGGCTAGGATAGAAGAATGACAGGCATTAAGCCGCCTTAAGCCCTCATTGACAAAGATAATGAGGTGGAGAGCAAGGTTAGAGCAGAGCTGGAGAATTTACATATCTTCCCTCCCTTTTCCTCCAACATAGGCACGAAGGTGATGCTGTGTGCAGCTCCTCTGTACTAGTCAAGGGGCTTAAAATAGCTTGGCCAACCAGCCAGTTTGCAAAAACACACTAACAACCACACAACTACTTCACATCCTTTTAATTAGATAAAATAACTGTGTTGCTAGAGGATCAGTGAGGCTTCTAGAATTTCTATGTAGGGGAAGCTTAGGCATGACAATCTGGTTTGAGAAGCAACTAATGAAAGCATCACTTTGAAATTGCATGCAATTTGGGGTTGCCTTTGGTGGCTGGAGTAATATATGTTAAAGGTTGGAAGCCAGATTTGCAGATCAAGCACACACACATTAATTTGGAATGCGTGTGTTAGCTGGATAGATAGGCTGAGTTGAACTGTTTCTTTCATGTTGCCATCCAGGCTAGCCCTTGGCAATGCCACTGATGTGAATGGCCTTCTCTCTGCCCCTCACAGTAGGAATTTGAGTTAGCTCAGAACTCACACAACCTAATTTCCATCTTGGCTCTCGCATCACTAATAGTAAGCTATATGGCAATGTAGGCTGTAAACTTTGCTTAAAATGTTGTAGTGCTTTTTGAAATGTTTCTGGGAGATAGTCGACTGCCATTACTTTCATTTATTCAGTAAAGAAACTGAGACGAGGTGAAACTAAATGTTGAGCCCAAAGAATACAAGCTGATAGCTGAGTCCGCTAAATTACATTAATGAAGTCTTGAGAGAAAAATATCCATTTCTTCCAAAGGGATTTTTTAAAAGAAGTAAACGTTTATCATTTATTCATAGGTATGAAAAACTTAAAATGATTTTCTGGAAATGATATATCTTTATTATTCTCTCTAATATGAACAGCAGCTCTTATTAATGTAAACGGTCATAAAGAGAACTTTACAAAGTCTAAAATATTTAAATGTTACTCAACAAAGTAGTAAAATCTTAAATGTACAAGGAAAATTTATTTTTATTATGAAGACACATATGTTGGTAAGTTATCATTAGGAAATTCTTATTAGGATTTTTTTAAGGTCAGGTTTTCTTTTATTTTTTGGCATTTAATTTTTTAAAGGCTGAAGGATTTATATCACACTTAAGGAAAGGCCTGTGAAATGACTGGTTAGGACTGAATTGTAGCATCAGGGTACTTCTGTCTGCTTTGTACACTTCAATTACTTTAATTTAAAGTTGGGATAGTATTAATGCTATCAGTACTAAGATGTTAGTGAAAAGCTACCTGATCAGGCCATATGTTAAAAGCAAACATCAGTGAACTCTCACATCCATTAAAAAAAGTGTTATCTGTCATATTTTCTTACTTTCATTTCAGTAATAACCTTCTTTACATAATACAATAATAGTTGTAACTTGTGGAGCTCTTGTAAACTTTGCAACCAAAATAGCACTTATAAAATGCCTTGAAGAAAAATTTATTTCCTTTAGATTCTGTCTGGGAATGGTATCACATATCTGGTCTATATAATCATATCTCACACTTGAGGTTTATAATTGTAAACTTCAACAATGAGTAGTATATAATCACAAAGAATTTTATCAATGTTATCTGATCATTTCACACAGTTTTAAAGCAGAGTTTCTCAACCTCAGCACTATTGAAATTTTGGAAAAGATAACTCTTTGTTGTGGAGGGCTGTCTTGCGCATCATAGGATGTTTAGCAGCATCCCTGACATCGATACACTAAAAACTAGTAGCACTTGTTGAGTTTTGACAACCAAAAATATCTCCAGACATTGCCAAATATTCCCTGGGGCTCAAAATCAACCCTAGAATGAAGAGTGCTGAATGATGGTAGGTTCCTGAGATAGCGTGTTGTACCTGCTCCACCCCTATACGGCAGAATCTGGCAGGCACTGTGGAACCCTCAGACAGGCTGAGCTTCCGAGGACAGAAAATAGTCCTGCCTTGATTTTGAAGTGGAATCTGGGAAGGCAGCAAACTTCCTGACCCAATGGGCTTCTGGAGCAGTAGACCAGAAGTTCCCAGGCGTTATCTGAGTCAAGAAGTTAAAGAACTCGGCACAGCATGCAGAAGGGCATGCTCCTGGCCTCAGAGTAAGTGGATGCTGAGATGCAAACAGATGCTAAGAACGAGCAGCCTTGTGGTCAGGGAGAGATGAGCACAGTAGGGATCTATGGGGACCCAGAGTGTCACTGTTGAGGCCGACAGCAACAGATAATGATGATTTAGGACTAGTGTTTATCTCTCTGCCACTACAGAGCTGACTCACTATATATGACACCTAAACATAGATTAAATCCAGTACCCTAAACTGAGTGAGTGTTAATTATCCTGAATTTGAGGAGATTATGTTTTAACCAACCCAGTAGAATAAGGACCCTGTATAAAATTAAATTGAATTACACCAAAAAGTCATACTTTTGTGTACATTTACTCCTTGAGGTTCATATATACTGTTTGCTGACATGGAATGGGAAGGTGTTGGTGTACCTTCCAGGGCCTTCTTTTCCTGTGGTTCTTCTCCAGCCACTCCAATCAGGCAATTTTTAAAATCTATATTCTTTCAAAATAATTATTTAATCTTTGAGTCCATATCAGGGTTTCAGAAGCCAAAATTTTTTACTATTTTGACCTCCCATATATTCTTTATAACCTGAGATAACGTGTTTTAAATGGAAGAAAGGACAAAGGATTAGAAAGACAGGCACAGGGAGCAAAAAACACCTAAGGCTTTATATCTGTATATCTCTATATCGATGGATATATATCATACCACTTTAGGTTCTTATAAGCCTTTTAGTAGGGCTATAACTAAAAGGACAGAATCTAATATATAAAACCACCCCAAAACAATAAGCACTATAGATTTGGCCTAGTAAAGTGCAGCTCCAGTAGAGATGAAGTCTTAGAGCTGGGGGGACAGATTTAGCCAATAAAGAATAGGATGGCCCCAGTTAAACTTGAATTTTAGGTAAACAACACAACGTTGTGGTGTAACTATGGCTCCCCCAAATATTTGAGAAACACTTAGAATTAGGAAAAAAAAAAAAAAACTCTTTACCTAAATTTATCAGAGTGTTCTTTACCTGGTAACCCTAGTCTCAGAGAGAATGAGGCAAGCTCAGGAGCACTGAGAAATTTGGCCCTTTGCACAAACTTTAAATGAGTAAAGCCTCATGGGCAAAAGATAATGGAAGAAATTAAGTTTAAAACAAATTGGAAGCCAGTCTCTTAAGTGACATAAAAGACAGCAGATTTGTAGAAAGCCTGTGATGTTTCAGCCCCCACAGACCCTTGCCTGAGCCAACGCCAAAATAAAGACATGTCAAATCTTCATAAAATATGGCAACTTGCTGGCTTTGCATTTGTGTCAGGAATGGAGACAAAAATTTTTAAAAATGTATTAAGGGAAGCCATTAAATTCTGAAGCAGAATACAAAAATCAGAGAGATCCTTTTCACTCCATCATCTATTCCTTCTGGCATCCTCTCTCTTTCCTTCCCTTCCTTTAACTAAACGTCTCCAATATCAGACCCAGTGACCTATCAATTTTTTCTTTGCTAGGCTTATTATGGTATAGACAGTTTCATGGATTTTTTTTTCCTGCCTTTTAGACTCTGAAGCAAATGCACTAGGTCACTTGAGGATTTATATGGGATTTAACTACTACTATGAAAATAAAAGTAAGAAAAAAAGATTCTCTCCCTCTCTTCTGTTTTTCTGTCTCTCTCTTCCTCTCTCCTCACAAGCCTTTAGAAAAAAGACTGAGGCAATGCAAGCTGTAATGACAGATCATGGATATCCTGAATATATTTTATTTATAGTTTAGTAGGAAAACTAGATTCTAGGGGTCCTCTCTGTGTGGTTGGGGATTTTAAAATAAGAATTCCAGGGAGCTGAGGGGACGTGATAGGTTACGGAAATCCAATCAGGATAAGTGGCGCTGGCCTGTGAGCCTCCTGAAGGGAAAGGGGTAGAAGTGGAGAAATGAGCAATGTCTGTGCAAGAGGCCCCGCCCTTCGCCCCACCCACCCATCCCCATCACTTTGAGCAAAGGGGCGGGGCTACGCTCTCTAGAAGTACCTGGTTCCCGCTTGGAGGAAAGGCAGGGGGCAGGTAGTGAGGCAAAGGAAATTTTAATCAGTAGGAGCAGGAAGTAAAACTGCATTTCTTTATCTTCACAGTAGGTCATTCCTTAATAGCATTCTTAGGAAGGAATGCAAGTCACTAAAGCATATATAAGTTTGAAACTCTTAAAATGAGTAAATGCTAAATCTTGGCACAGTTGAGAAGTAACATAGGAATTAAAAAAATAATAAATGACCAATATCCACTTACTGAGGTTAATGAGCACTACATTTGTCCAATCATTATATGGACATGAAAAAGACACTGTGATATTTTATTCCCACTCCTATATTCTATACTCTTATTTTCTATGTCCCGACTTACCCTCTCCTATATGCCACTTATACCCATTTTTACTCACTAGAGACACATCACATCTTTAAACTGGTTTACTTTTCACTGAACTCAAGCATATAGAAAATATTTTAAGAAAAAAGTCATTTTTTAGTTATTTCAATTTAAAAAACACTATTACTGAAAGCCAATTTTCCTGACCCTATGTAAGTTATTGTGCTAAGCAGTAGGATTTGAGGGGACTTAACGATTTTTCTAAAAAGTAGTAAAAATGCAAAAGTAGTAAAAATGCAAAAAAAATGCAGAGATACTGGCACTTTTCCTCTCTGTCTGTCTTACAGTTTAAGTTTGCTAGCTGAATTACAACTTTGTCTAGACCTTATGATGGTTACATCATCGCCATCAATGCTAATGTTCAGTTCACCTTCACAAACTTTAAATGAGTAAAACCATGTGGGCAAAGGATAATGGAAGAAGTTAAGTTAAAAAACAAAATTGGAAGCCGCTCTCTTAAGTGACATAAAAGACCACAGATTTGCAGAAAGCATTTGATGTTTCAGACCCCGCAGACCCTTGCCTGAGCCAATGCCAAAATAAAGATGTGTCAACTCTCCATAAAATATGGCAAATTGCTTGCTTTACACTTATGTCAGGAATAAGATAAAATAAATTTAAATATATTAAAGGAGGCACTTGAATTCTGGGGCAGAATACAAAAATTTAAGTTTAATTGGAAGGTCAGAGAGAAGGAAAAAAACAAGCTCGAAATATACACTTACTAAGCTATATTGACTATTTTACAGACATCATCAATCCATCCCAGTCTTTCATTAAGATAACATAAAACGTATTGATTAAATTAATGAGGACAAGTGAGCAGTTAAGCCAAACCTCTACGAAAGACCGAAGCATAAAAACATACAAATCTGAAATTCTTATAGCACAGATGTAAATTTTTATCAGTATCCACAAAGGAGTATATGTAACAAGATGTCAGAAGAATGAGTTGAAGTAAATAAAAATTCAATTAAAGAATGAAAGAATCTAAGATTCTCGGAGAAGCAGAAAAGCAAGAATGCATATAGCAGTGTTCAGTGAAGCTTCCTCCCTTCTCATCAAGGCAATTGGTTTACTCTTCCCATAGTGCTTTACACACATGCCATCCTCAGAATAGCTTGTTCACATCATGAAACACTGTGCATCAGACTTTGTCCATTACTGCTTGGGATCAGTGGGCACTTTTATTTTAAAATGACTAGTAGTGACTGGCATACTCTACCCCAACTTATTCTTAAGATATCCATAGAGAGCTCTCCTCATTTACCACACGACACCACAAAGCAGGATTGTAAATTAACCCGTTGCCAGAATTTGGGAGGAATTTCGATTAACTTAAGGGTAATGGATTACTCAATTACTTAAAAGTAATGAGAATGAATGTAAAACATGAGATTGGACAATACCCATTCTACTCTTCCCTTTGGTCTCTATTTTGGAATCAAAAAAAAAAATCGTATGTAGCAGCTGTGTTGTGAGTGAACCTGTCCTCTCACCGTAGCATCTTTCCTCATTCATACAGAGAGCATAGTATGTTCCAGTAATTATCTGCGCCAGAAATAAGGGTTAGATGTTAGGTGGGGAAGGGTGACTGCAACAGAGTAGAATGCATCACACTGAAAATAAAAGCTCGTTGATGAGAGTGGGTTACTAAAGCAATTCTGACAATGCATTCTAAAAATTGCAGTTTGACAAATACCTATATTAGAGACCATTTCAGCCACACGGACTCGTATTAGATAAAAGCTTAGTTGACAGTGAAGCTTCCTCCCTTTTCATCAAGGCAATTGGTTTACTCTTCCTGTAGTACTTTATACACATGGCCTCCTCAGGAGGTAAGAATACAGATTCATATTTAAAAGAGAGAGAGCATAGTGTCAATTGAAACCACACATTCTGCTCATTGGAAAACATTGGTATACATACATTTCCCCTTTGCATGATAATTAGTGAACATGTAAAAAAGAAA
The DNA here is from genome assembly GCF_902729225.1 of Pteropus medius. Taxonomy (NCBI): domain Eukaryota; kingdom Metazoa; phylum Chordata; class Mammalia; order Chiroptera; family Pteropodidae; genus Pteropus; species Pteropus medius. The sequence goes on from NW_024355205.1 coordinate 28,891,214, forward strand.
TAGTGAAATATTTGTAATTCTGAGTTGAAACCTAAGAAACAATAGAGCAGTGAAAACATTGGACATATAGAGAAAGGACATATTTTGACACCTTTAATAAAAAGCACAGACATTTTATTAAATGGGATGAATCTACAGGATTGCGGTGCTCCAAGATAAATAGACAAACAACAAAACAGATAGTAGTGGTTAGGAAGAAAATTCCTGTAGTAAGTGTCCCTTACAAGAATTTCATGCGAGATAGAGACAAGAGACAAGATCATTTTCTGAAGTCAGGCTCTAGAAAGTGCTCTGCTACGCTTGAGAGGAAGCCGAAAGAAAGTGGAGGCATCTGTTAGCTGGACATACAGTTACAGGATGCTTTGGGCTTAGGAAAACGGGAGGACAAATAAAGAGCCTCCCAGCAAGGAACCGACTTGATTTGTCGTAACACCAATGTCATCATAGAGCTGGAGGCAAAATAAGAAGTTAATGAGAGCCCAAAGGAAAAAGCAACAGGCTCTAAAAACTTTGGCTAAAAATAATCTTGAAAGCCAAAGAAAATCTGCTGCTGAGAATGGTAGCCAATAGAGTGAAGAATCAGACCATGAATTCATTCAAGATGAAATTAATTTTATGGAAACATTTCGACATAGACGTTCAAGTAAGTTTGGTTAGGATGCTCAATGAAGGAAAAATATAAGTGATCAAGAAAATAGGGATGTGTGAATGAAACAAATACATATCAGCATAAAAAGGAGCAATTTTAAATTTTCAATGAAATAAAAATACATTAAACAATTGAAAAAACATGGAGAACAAATTTAGAGTTTACAAGATGTGCCAAGAGAAATTCCAGAAAAAGAAAATGAAGTTGATAGCTTGAAAATTAAACAAACAAACAAACAAAAACAACGAAAAAACAGTTTAGTTTCTTATTTTTGAAATGAAGAAACCTGGAGTTTTCAAATGTCTTTGGCACTGAGTGCTAAGCCATACAAAGAAAAGTTTATTGCCATGTTCATGGATAAGAAGACTTAAAATAATAAAAACAGCAAGGCCTTCACAACTATATCTTTAGATTCAACATAATTCCAATCAAAATCTCAACTAGGTTTTCCATAAAACTAGATAAGATGATTCTAAAACTTATGTGTGTGTAATATTTCACCATTATTATATTGTTTCTATTGGAAACAGTGTTTCCTAGCAGCCCCTTCCTTGTATGGTTCCATGTTAGATTGGCCAAAAGAGGAACTTGTGAAAAATTTGAGAGGAAGAAGTAAACTCACAGCCATTACTTTGTGAAGATTGCCATGGTTAGATGGAGCGTTTGTCTTTAATCTCCTATGCTTTACGTCAGCTCTTTTTTCTACGTGATAGCTCTGATGATAATCAGTGATGCCAGACACATCACCGAATACTTAACAAGGACCCAGCGAGGCAACAATTTCTCATAGAATTCTCTACTAGCATCCCCTTTACACTCCAATTTTAGAAGCTAGATGTTCTTGGCTTCTAGACAGATGGACTGGAAGCTTCTCTGATTCTCTGGCTTCCCCTATTTCCGTTACCCATTGCTGCTTAACTAGCTAGTCTAAAAAACAATTTTATTTTGCTTACATTATATAGGTAGGAATTTCAGGAAGGACTCAGCTCACCAGTTCTGTCATTTTCTTGGTGTCATCTGGAGTGTCCAGGGTTAGGGGATACACTTTTAAGTTGCCAGCACTCACTCACATGTCTTGTGCTTTGCGATCTTTATCCATATGGTATATTATCTTCCCAGAAGTCTTCATGTGGCTTGGACTTCTTAGTGTGACTGTTTCCTGATAGTTTCTTTTTACATAGCAGCTAAATTCTAAGAAGCAAGAAGCAGAGGCTACCAAGCTCTTTCTGTTTCTTCCACATCTTCGCTCACAGGCTGCCTTGCATGTTTTACCCTATTTTACTGTCTGCTTCAAGAAGGACTAATTCAAACTTTATGCCACCAAAAAGTCACAGGCAAACTATAGGTAACTTGAATGTCCTTAAAAGAATTAAAGAAGTTAAACTCATAGTTTAAAACGTTCAAAGAAAAGTAGAAAAGGTGAATCTTACCTAACATTTAAGTCAGAAATAATACTAATGCCACATACGAGAGGAGGGAATAATTTCCAACTTGTTTTTAAAGCCAACATTACCTTGTTATCAAAAACAGGCAAAATGAGATTAATTCCCAATGAACATGTATGTAAATGCTCTTAACAAAATTTTAGCAAATTGCATATAGCAATACATAAAAAGAATAATACCCGTGAAGGTTAATTTTATGTGTCAACTTGACTGGGCCATGAGCTACCCATTGGATATAAAGTTTATGATGTGTACAATAATGGGATATTGATAAAAGATTTCATTTTTTATGAAGATAATTTGAAATCACTATTATATATGTGTCATCCAATGCTTTGTTTTCATTTATGACTTATTTAAATATAGAAATATCATATTATATGGTTTCTACGTAAAAAATCTTATGTATCCAAAACTAAAAGAGCAGCCTGCTCAACTGTCTAGAATAAGGCTTTATTCATTTTTCTCATATGATTTTGATTCCTCATAAGTTACTTGATGCATATATCAATATCTTTTTTACTATCATTTTTTTTGTTTCTATTTGAACACAGGCTATTTAAATTGTTCAAATTTTACTAACATATTTTTCTGTAAAATAGTGCCTATAATCTACTTTCATATTTTATGAAAACATAACAAACTCATTGCAACCTTTTGTCATTCTAAAGTTGTTCCCCTGCTACTTGTGAAATTGAGCATAAGTACTGTAAAATATTCAATTTAATATTGAATATTTATGAAACACACAAAATCCATATTTATGATGAGCACGACTCTTTCAGATCAAAGAGAAGCTTTTACAGAAATTGATAACGAGGTGGAATGATCACATTTGTCAGAATCTGAAAGTCCAGGGGTGAAGTTGCTATTTGTGTTTTAAGTTCAACTCTCAATCTAATATTTCAGAAAACTGAAATTTCTTTTGGAAACTAATATATATTTTAACCCAATTTCTCCATATAATATAGTTAGCCTCAAGCCTATATCATGTAGCGCAAATAGACTCCACAGAAACCACTACTTTCTAGGAGCAGAAGATTTTTAAAATAAATGCTTAGGCAGTATTAAGACTCTAAACCAGTTCTGTGCTGAGCTTGTTCCCTTGACATGCAAGAGCGACGTGCACATCCCAAGTCCATGTTCAGTGTCGCCATGCTGGTAGTTTGAAATGGATCATAGTGGGAACATTGAACTTGGAAACATCGCAAATCAGGGCTTTTTAAAACATAAGCATGACACTGCCCTGACCCAAACTTCTTAGGCTACTTTTCAAACTTAGGCCATTCATAATAAATATAGAGAATTTACAAGTGATGGATTGATTATAGAAGGAAAGTACAACCAATTTTATAAAAAGAAATGGTATGTGTTCATAGAGGATTAGCTCTTTACTTTTAGAGGCTGTATCACACAACTGCTCATGTAGAAATTTGAGTTGATTTTAAAAACAGATTTGTATAATTCAGAATAGTTAAATGTCTAATATGGCATGGTAGAGTTCAGTGATTTTTTCAATAGAATGGACCATAAAAGAGATTTCTGTAGTTTAAATTTAAAGGAAGGAATATTAGCAAAGAAACCCTTTTACTAATGCCCAGGGAATTATGAAGGAAGGGGTAGTAATTTAGTTACAATTTACTGAATTTATAAAAATGTTCAGTCTCATGAACGTTCATGTTTCTCTAATGGAAGTGTCTGAGCAGTCTTGTTCATAAACAAAAATATGCTTTCTACTATCTGTAGTATGTATTAGTCATTTCCTATTGCCTTTTAAAAAGGCAAAACTGAACCAGTGTATTGTTCTCCAACAAAGCAGAAACATTATTTGAAAAACAGACATGTAATCACTATCTGACTGCTCGTAAACGGCAATAATGTCATGAAAACCTTATGTTATTCTTTCCCACTGTGACACTATATTTTTTTCATCCTCTGGTCCAAGGATTGACAGCAATTCTGTAGAATCAGATAGTAAATATGTTAAGCTATGCAAATCCTATGTTTCTGTTGCATGCACATTCTTCTGTTTTTCTCGTAGTTTTGTTTTGTTTTGCTTTTTTACAACCTTTAGAGTCTTAGCTTGTTTGGCAAGATATGACCTGCAGACTGTACTTCGTCTGCCTTTATTTCATCTACATGTTTGTGCCCATTTTCACTCTCTCACAGGTATTTTCCCAGCAACATTCGGTCACATCTCTCACGAGTTTTGTCCATTAACCCTGCTCTCGTTGCCCTAGATATCCACATTCTCCCATCTTATAAACACTGCACGCTCTCATGGTTTTTTTTCTCAAGTCACATATTACATTTCTCCTTTGCTCTTAGCGTTTCTTTCATTGTTGATTTTGTTCATGTTCGGCTACCCTCTTTTTTACACAGTAAATATTTTAGATATTAGAAAGTACACTAATTTTAATTTCTTAGAGACTCATTCCCATTTATTTTATGTAAAGTATATTTTTTCTCCTTTTTATCCTTTGTCTTTTTGACTTCCTCTTTGTTATTTTCCTCTCTACTTGCAGGTTTATATTGTTTTCTCTTTCTTTATCCCGTTTGTTGTTGTCGTTGTTTACCCTTTCACACTCCATACGATGTACTTGCTGACAGCCACACAATAATTTTTTCAAAAGTAAAGTATGAAAGAAGTTCCTGATAAAAACCTCACTTACAATCAATGTTTTACAACTGATAACTTTTATCTTTTACACCTTTCCTTATGCAGAAAGAATACACAGAAACAACCCCATTTAAATGCTTTCCATTTTTCCCTAAATGGCAAAATTATTTTTTTATGAGCACTCATGAGAAATTTGCTGAATGTTTAACAAATTGTATGTGTGTATATATACATACACACATATGCATGCTAGGGATGGAAATCTGCTGTTCAAGCCTCAGATTTTTGTTTTGTGGATATTTTCTGGAAGTTCTTAGACATTCGTTTTAAAGAGAAATCATGATAAAAAAATAAAAGCCATCTAACTAAAATAGAAAATAAAAATGATTATGTTTCCACATTGATTTAAAAGAACAAAAAGAAACAACTTTAGTTTTTAAAGCTGAATAGTCAATATACTTGTTAAATTCTCCACATTATTCTAGTTATACTGATATAGATGAAAAATACTATTATATGATATTCTCTTAATTGTTCAAAAGTTTATAAAGAGCTCAGAAACATTTTATTAAATTTTATATTTATTTTCTCTATTTCTATTTATTATATATATACATACATATGTGTGTGTGTGTGTGTGTGTGTGTGTGTGTGTGTATATATATATATATATACACATACACACCTTTGTTTTCTGAAGAAAATGTTTACCTCCAGTTTGAATGGGTTTTTACTGAATAAATCAAATTGATTTTGTTTCATAGACATTACCTTAAACTAATTCCAGCAAATTCAAGACCACCTTTTATGAAATGCTTTAAAATAGGAATCAATTATGTTATCAGAGTGCCCTTTTAAATGATTTTAAATTTTGTAAAAAAGTAATTATGTTGCCATTTCTTTCCTTTCCAAGCCTTTGAGGAAACATTTAGTCTTATATATTTTAAGAAGTCAATTAGAACACAAAAAGTGTTAAAGAATTGCCTGATTTTCAACACAGCAGTTTATTGGTCGAGATAAGAATTGGATTTTAAACTTGACTCAATTTTTAAACTTAGATGATTAATATATAACTCTTCTAATAAACTTCTGTTACTCTGTCAGAGAGTAGTTGATGTGACATTTTTGTTAAACGCCTTTACATGATACATCTCCAAGTGGCCCATATCTTTTCAAATACATTCTTGTACAGTAAGTACAAGTTCTCTTTCCTCTAGTAACTATATAAAAGTACATATTTCAAGTTTTCTCTGTTAGTGTTAGGAAAGGGAAATTTTTTCGATGTTATTAAGGCCATATGTTATGAAATGGCTACTTCAAAGTAGATTAAGAGATTATATAATGCATAGGTCTAAATCACATTGATCATAATTATTTTAACAACATTTTCTGTTTTAATATTTTAATATTTCCTATTAAAATTAGATGTTGCTTTCTTTTATAATTAAGATGCTTTAAAATAAGCAATGTGGAATACTTTTCTTAAATAACTTAATTTGTTTCATTTCTTTAAAGCAACTCTATCCAAAGTAATTTCCTAAGTCTCTTCTGAATAAAATTGTCTACTTAGGCTTATTTTGGAATTATAGAAAATTGCAGATGGAAGCAAATTAAAAAAAAGAAGATTAAAAGATTAAACTGGGAAAGGATCTAGAAAGAGGGGAGGATGAAGATATGATAACAGTAGTAAAACTGTATGATATTAACATGATGATTCAGGAATACAAATGTTGAAGCTTAGAGACTACTTTTGCACAGGACACTGTGTTCAGACTTCAACAGAAAGATATAAGCCATTGACCATTAAAATATGCCATTAAATAAAATATACACTGAGTAGTTTGCCATAAAGATATGTCTGCGATACCAATGCACTTCTAAGTGTCTTCCCCCCACACATTTTAGTTTTACTGAAACACATCTTTAGTATTACCTAAGATTGATAATTTTCCTGGAAGAAGCTTATTAATAATATCTCCAAGGTAAACAGCTTTTAGTGTCTGACTACATACTCTTCATTTAGCATAATCATAAATATGAGCAATGGAACATAATATAAAACCTTTCATACCTAGCACTTAAAGGACAGTGCTATCAAAACAAGTGCCATTATTTTTTTTAGTGTAGAAAATCAAATAAGTAGAAAGGAACAAATGCAACGATCATTAAATAATTCACATTAACATTATGTTGGCTATGCCCATATTTCCCAAAATGTGGGTAGAGAATAAATCTGTAAATTAGCACTAATTCATGAAATTTTAGTAACACTAAGTGCCGATTATATGTATTTAGGAAAAAAAAACCTCAGGCTTATTTTTACCTTTCTTTGTAATTTATACTGCAAACTTACAATACTGTTCTCAGAACACATTATTAGGACTTCTAGGATATATCTCTATCTAGAAGAATATGTAAATGTCTACCATGTTAAATATTAATTGACTATGGGAACAAATAATGGCTCTGTTGTTTAACCTCATTTTTTAAATACCCATCATATTCTTTTCTATTGCCAAATCTCCACAAGAATACTTTGTATTTATATCTGAACTTTTTAACCATAAACTTATTTTAAAAAATATATTTTTAGTGTCTTATTCTATTCCTAAATTTTTTACAGCTCATTCAATAATTCAGGTGTTAACATCCCATTGTTAAAATGGACAGTTGTGAATTTTACAAATCTGACTGGGTAAAGTATTCTTCCTTTTTTTCTGTGACATCTCTAAATGAATAAATATTCATCTCTAATCTAATGTTTATTGAATAGCCTTTGTCCAAATTCAGGCACTGTGCTAATCACTAAAAATTTTGGTGAATAAAATAAAGCCCTACTCTCAAAGGTCACAGTCAAATCAGTATGCTTGTTATCATGTTTTCCAGACAGACATATTCTGATACATATTTAGTATTTTGATTTGATTGAACAATATAGCTTATATTCAATAATATGTGCCATACTACAATAAAATAAAACAAAATAGCAAAAGAAAAATTTCTTATGAACCAAAAAAGATAACTACAATAATAAGCAGCTGTCTTCTTCACACTCATGCACGTACATGCACACACGAGGACATGGGTGAGACAGGCCAGATGATACTATAACACCACTGAATCTTCTGTCATGCTCGACTGCAACTAAGAAATATACTGAGATACCAATACTGGGCTCCAAAACAATATTCTGTAGGAACATTATTGTATTATCTCATTTGGGTACTGATTTCAACAAGCAGTATCTTTAGGACTTCATGAATAGTCTGTGATCTTTTTTCAAAATCTCAGATAAAGTGTTAGTATTGAAACACTCCCTAGCTTTCTAAAGAGACAAAACATGTACAATAAAAAATAATGAATAATTCTCTCTATAGATATTTTAAAGCAGAACAAGTCACCTACAGAGTATGAAAGTGACCAAATTCTCCAGAGAGTTTTAAGTCTGTCTTTCCAGGCTGATCTTTTCTGCCAATAAGAAATATATTTGTGAGGCATTTAAAAACGTTTTGTTTCTGTAAATCTGCACAGTCTATTTTAAAATTGTTTTTTTCCCCTGTTCATTCATTCATTCACTCATTTATCCATTCATTCATTCACTTATTCTTATTTTAAACTTCCACAGGTCTGTTGTGTGAAATAGCCAAAGGAAATGGTCAATAAAGTGAATGGAAATGCATGAGAGTGGGAACCAAAATGGAACATTAAGTGTATATTACAGAAAATTCTCATTTTTCTCTCCTCCTCCTCCTTAAAAAGAAATAAAAGGTTATTCATAAAAATATAATTAATTTATCTTTCACAGTTAAGTACTGGAAGCACAATGGTTTTTAAGAAAGTAATCAATATCCCAGCCCATTTATTAACAATAGATTCTTTCATAAATCATTATAAACTCAAACATAAATGCAAAAAAATACGAGGACTGTATTTATCACACAACAAATTGTAAGAAGGAAAAAATGCTTTCCTTTTCTTCAGAGCAGCTACATGCAATTGGATTATAGCTGGAAGGTCAGCGTCTCCTCCCCAGTGGACACGAATCAGTTCTGATATGAAAAGCTGGAAACAGACAGGATTAAACTCTGATTACTTCTTTGGGGATGAGATGCTTTTAAATCAGAGTTGGCAAATCCTGCCACAAGTGCATCTGTCAGGGATCAAACTCCATTGACATTAGGGGTTCCTTCTAAAATCCAAAATGCTCTTCATGAAGGCTTTCTCTTTAAAGCAATCATGTAGACTTCTATTCACAGCAAGTGCATAGGGTTTTAAAGGGCTTTAATGATCAATTAAAAAAAAAGTTCTTTGATGTCTAGAAATTTCTTGAAGTAAAATCATTTAAAATTAATTGAAAGTGAAATTTACTAAAGGCAACTGTTCATACAAATCAATTAGTTCAGGTTTGATCTGAAAAGTCAAATCCACAATTTCTAAATGGAATTCTAAACTTTGAAAAAATGAGCTCTCCTCTCCTTCTGTAGAATGAATAATTTGGGACAGAAATATTAAAAATAGGATGATGTAATTAGACTTGGAATTCCAAATAGAAACATTCATGGGGCGTTCCTATTTGCTAAATTTTTCTAGCATGTGATTTATAAATGCTCCTCAAAAGTGAGATTGATGTGCAGACACAAGATTCTTAAAACCTGGATGTGAAAAAGGGCATCTAAACAAGTAAAAGCTGAAAACAAATAGAGACAAATAAGAGGATGTGATGGAGAGCTGAACAGGAAGCACTTATACAGGTCTGCAGTTGCTGTGCAGTTGGGATTGTTGGACTCAGGGACTGAGCATATTAGTATGGAGAGAAGAGTGCAAAAATGAATAACAAGAAACATGGAGAAAAATCGCAATAAGGTTTTATAAAAGTGCTAAGCATATGTAGTTTAACACAATAACAGGAATTGGTTTTTCACTTGCTCTGTGCCGGACACTCTTTTAAAGACTTTGCAAATATTGATGTATTCACTCTAACAGCCCTGTGAAGAGGGAACAGAGGGTTAGAGAGGTGAAAAACTTGCCCAAGGTCTTGTATCAAAAATGTCTAGCTCTGAATTGAACTCTGAGTCATCAACCACTATTTTGTGGAAACACTCCTCTACAGAAGAGCTTGTCAAATCTAGAAATAAGTTAAAAAGAATAAGCAGCTATGGATTGCTTCGACCAACATCTCCATCTTATGCTTAGGACTTTTTGTGACTTGTATTCAACATATGTACTATAATTTTACATCCGGGTAATAGAGGATGGGTTTTATACATTCCAGCTTTCTTCTTCAATAATAAGCTTATCTTTTCCAACCCCTCTTTTGCCACATTTCCACTCTGCTAGAATCCTGTATTCTCTGTATGTTGGCAAGATATTTCTACTAGAAGATTCCCTAGCAGAGTTCCTGTGGCAGAGATGAGAGTCTTCCACTTCAACATCCTCTAAACCAGAGGAAGGAGGCCTCTGGAAGTGAGCTTTTGTCATAAACATTATGAAAAAGAGCTCGATTGTTCAGTGCCACCTATGAAGAAGCTGACTCCTGCTCCATAATGTCTGTTGATCGAATTGCCCCTTTGCAAATCTGCCTGTGGCCCACTATGTAGCCATCAGTAAATATCAGAAGTCCCTAAGGTTCTCTACGACTTGCAATAAACCCCATAATAATTATAATTTTAGTTCTTAATATTTAAAAGAAAAATTGAGACAGGTAGGAATGACAATTCAGCAGGCACCAAATGTCAAGAAGGAGACACCATTTTTTAGGCTGGAGTTTTCTACAAACTAAATTTTTTTTCTGTTCAGATGGTCCAGTGAAATATGAATACTAAGAACTTATTTTTTCTACATTGAACTGTCAAATAAGATTTCAGTTTCCCCTTCAGAGAAATTGTTGACAAAAAGAGAAGCTAGCATAAACAAACCCTGTGTTGATGTCTTTATTGTTGACTCAATTTACTTTGAAAGAAAATAATTTGCTCAAAAAAGGCATTACCATAATGCAGCAAAAAGAGCTATTTAAGGATATGTCAACCATTACTAATATTTAGCTAAAAATAAGGGAAAACAAATGAAAACTTACCTATGCAATTAAAAGATAAAACAAAAAATTAGGCAAAGTACAATTCTTCTGCTTTAAACTGATGTTTGAAAGCATCAACTGGTATTTCTAAATGTTTTGAGCTATTATGGACCCAGAAAATTTAAATGACTTGATTGTTTACTAAGAACTGACTTTGGGAAGGAGAGAAGCACTATGCAAAAGTAGACAGCTTCAAGTTCTTCAGTTCCTTATAATACCAATTGAAAAGTATAATAAATGAAGTAAAAAATATTGAAAAAAAAGCTTAACATAAAATCAAACACTATAGAAGAAAGAATTAGTAAATTTGAAGACAGATACCACACAGCAGCATACAGAGACAAATAAAACTGAAAAGATATAAACACCATGCAGAAGAATAGAGAGACAAATAAAATCGGGGAAAAAAATGATCAAGGTGTCAGTGACCGTGATACTATATCAAGTGCATAAATAAGATGTGTAATTGGAGTCACAGCAAAGGAGGCAAAAAGATAGAAAAATATGCAAAGACATTATGGCCAAATTCTTTCTAAATTTAGTAAAACATAATCAACTTATAGATCCAAGAAAGATATCAACCACCAATCAGGATAAATACAAAGAAAACTACAACTGGGAACATTGTAATCAAATTGCAAAAATTAACGATAAAGAGATTATCTTTAAAGCATCCTGAAAGGAAGAAAAATCAAAGTACATATAGCAAAACAGTACAAAAATTATTGTTAGTGTCCCATCAGCAATTATAAAAATGGCAAGACAAGGGAATAAAATTTTTGAAGTAGAAGAAAGGAAGACAGAAAGAAAGAAAGGAAAGTTTTTGTCATAAACTTTTGTCTTATATCCAGAAAAAAAATCCTTCAAATATGACAGCATAGCTGCACCCTAAAAATGCTAAACGAAGTTCTTGAAGCTGACTAAAAATTATACCTGATTTAAATTCGTTTATAGGAAAGAATTAATATCATTGAAAATGTTAATTATGTGGGCAAACATGATTGATTTACTTCTCTTAACTTCTTTTAAAGAATGTTGACATTTAAAAATATTACAATGTAGCATGGTGTTATGTTAATGCAAGTGAAATATGTGAGCAAAATCACAAAAGATGGGAGGATAAAATGACACAGTTCTAAGATTCTAACATTTTCCGTGTGAAGCGGGAGAGTATTAATTTAAGGTAGGCTAGGACAAAGTGAGGTTGTATATTGAAATCTCTAGAACAAACATTCAAGGAATGAAGAACCAATGGAATAAATAGAAAGATAGAAATCTGGTAGACTTCAACCGACCCTATCATAATTATATTTAACAAATGGACTAAACACCCCATGTTAAAGGTAGAGATTATTGAATTGAATTAAAAACAAACAAAAAAAACAACAAGACCTAAATTCGAATTCTAGTCTATAGAATAAGTAGCTTAGTGGTATTTTTTTCCACTCTCAGTTCCTTTGTGATAAAGGAGAAAGCAGACCTGTATAATAGATATTCCATAAATCTGTTGAATGAAAGTAAAAATAAATGTAAAAATGCAAACAAATTTATTATGCATATAAAAATTAAATTCAAATTCTTGGTGAGCCTTTTTTTTTTTGCTTGTAGACAGCTTTTAACACCAAGAGATGTAGCCAAGAACATTTTATTTGGGACAGATGGAAAAGAACCAAACAGAGAAAGGCTCTTCTGAAATGGCAGCAAGTCTTGATGCTGGACTTTGTGGTGAAGGGATTATTTTCCCAGCAAGAGCCAAAGAGGACAATGAAAGTCTCCTGCTGTGGCATTCAGAGGCTCTGACACATGTGGAGTTGGACTCCTTCAGAGGAAGCAGCACTTGCAGCAGTGCTCATATTTGTGATGCTGGAGGAAATCACAGTGTCTCCAGAAGAAAGGAAGTTGACACATTGAACTTGACCTGAAACTTTCAGTATTTATTATTGCAGATAAAGGTGCTTATTTAGTCACTACTTGCTACTTGGATAGCCAAATTCCATAGCCAAAGACAAAGAGCTAATCTGAAATGCTTCAAAATTTTAAGTAGACTCTGCACAGTAATATGTTTTTTTAGAAAGAACATTAACCTATAATTATTAGCTTAGAAACATGTAAAAAAATAGTCTTCATTTTTCAATTACTGAATTGTTGGCAGTTGATTGCAATAACTTCGGCCAAGGTTTTTTTTTGTTTAAACACTTGGCCTCCATGGACTTTAAACTATAAGGAATTTCTTTTTAAATTACTCTTATAAAATCTGGTAAAAACCAGAATTTGAATCAGTAACAAAATGTATTTTGATACCTCAATTTTTTTCTCCTACTTTCTCTTATTTAAACTCTATATTTTTGGTGACATTTACACAAAAGATAATTTATCATGAATATTTGAATTTAATTTTTATATGCATAAAAATATTTACACAAAAGATAATTTATCATGAATATCATTTGGATTTTTTTTTTCTTGTAAAAGTTTTAGCTAGCAAAGTTTATGTCCTGCTTCTAATGATATCTTCATGGGATGTAAAACATTTTCCTTCATTTTTTAAAGTTCATGATCTAAATAACATAAAATAAATGTAACATATTTGAAAATAAAAAGAATCTATAATGTTTGTTTTTCTAGCATTATGAAAACCAATGTAACAAGTTTATAAGACTAGAATATATTTATACCTGATCTTTATTATTCTGTTTTGTATTATTATTTAGATTTTATATATATTTGTTAGCTCAAAAATAATATATTATTTTTAAAATTATTTGGCTAGCATAGTTTCTCTTATTTTTATAATAATTATTTTATTTCCATATATAACTACTTGAATATTCTTTATTCAGTGTTATTTATTCAAACAGCAGCATTAACAAAAATCACTAATTTTTCTCACGCAATAATAATCATTATACTTGAACTATGACTGTGAGGCTATTAATAAAAAACAAATCAAGAAACAAAAAACAAATAATGAGGTTTTTCAGTCCAGGTTATATCTAGAATATTTACTAAACTCATGTGAGAATAGTCAGAAATTACTAGTAAATCTAAATAAAATGCTTTGTTCACGTTACCAATGCTTTTTCTGATAAAGATTTTGTGCTCATGTATGCTACCATGGATCATTGTGCAAAGTCAGTTCAGGTAGACTAGAAATGGCATTGCAATAGACATGCAGATTTTCAAACTTATAAAGACAGAAGAAAATTGAAGCTGAGAGCAGATTTTGACTAAATCTGTGTCCAACATTCAGCTTCCATGCATCTCTAACACAGAGCACTGGTGAAGGATGTCCTTTGAGTTGTGGTCAGAAGCATTATAGTAATACTAATGATATAGGAAATAGAGCCTCTCATTAAAGTCAAATGAGAATTTGTTCATTAATTAAAGATATGTCATTCCTAAAGTTACAGGGATATACTTATACTATGAAGGAAAGGAAAGTTAAATGGATATACTGGCTTACGGGAGAAAGTAGAAACTTTTCCTTAAATGTTGGAAGATGGTAATGGTAAAGCCTAGATTACTCATTGATTAATTGATACCCCAAAAATTTTAAAAGAATTTAATTTAGATAATGTCTTTCTAAGGTGTGAACAAGTTAAGGGAAACCCATCAAGGGATGGTGACACATCCCATAACTAGCAAGAGTGAGAAACCATTATCACCCCCGGAACTGAAGGGCAAGAGATAGGAATAGGAAATAGAACCTAGTAAAGTCTATAGGAGGAGCTGAGCTCTTAGCTGGTGGAATATAACCACAGCCAAACTAAAGGGGAATCTAGGCAAATAGGCATACCAAGCTGTCCAGTGAAATATCTGCTTTCCGTTTATCAACTCCAATCAGCATGGCCAGTGTGATGGACTAGAGCGATGTCCAGTGAAAGAGAAAGGCAATCAAGTTCTCTGCACACTAAACTATAACAGAAGGCTGCAGAGTTGATAGCCTTGAGTTCAGATTGTTGAGGTATATTGCTAGCACTGTTCGAAGAAAGCAAACTGGTTCCGGTAATCTTGTAGTAACAGAAAAATAATTCACCAGATACATAGCTTCCTATCAGGTCCCAAGGGATATATGTTCATTTGCTCCATTAACAAAACTACATCTGGAATAGTGGACACATTGGAATCACCACGTGGTAAAATGTATACCAATCCACTTTATCCTGCAAGATCTGTCAGTCTTCCACCCAGGCAAGTTGAATAGAGATGTGGTAGGAATCATCAGCCCTCAATCCTTTAAGTTCTCGTTAGTGGGCGTAATCTTGGCAACCCCTCCAGTAATGCAGTATTGCTTCCAGTTTGTTAACCTGGTAGGTAGAGGCAGTTCCAGTGGCTTCCACTTGGCCTGTCTGATTACAATATCCCTCACTTCATAGGACAAGAATCAATTTGGCATTCTGTCAGTTGCTCAATATGTCAATTCCAACTATGCATACCAGAACTGGGAAATAATCATGTGCTGGCTATGAGGACCTGTTTGGCCTACTGACAGATATAAATGAGCCCAAACTGCATTAATCAACTCATTCCTAGACATTGCCATTCTGACTGGTAGACCACAGTGACATTTTAGATCTCTAGGTACTCTGTAGTTGGTTCAGAGCCGATGTCCAGTAATCACTGAGAGCCTAGTTATTTTCTCTTTCCCTGTGCAGTCACCCAGATAAACGTCTGCAGTTCCCCTTCGGGAATGCTGGGAGAAATATTTGTAACACAAAATTTTGCTAATGTAGAAGGGTTTTTCCTTGGAGTGACCCAGTGTCTTCTTCATTTAAGGGGCTCTGGACTCACACCAGGAATTGTTAGAGGGCGTGTAACTTTCTCTCGTGGTTTAAATCAATCTTCTGTCTCTCAGATCTAGAGCTTCTCCACTTATACAAATCAAGTAAGCTTTCAAATAAGCTGCCCTTCTATTTTATTCTTAAGGACATAATGGTCAATTAACTAACAATAATATTCTTTGCAGGTCAGATCATTCTGCTTTCTGACTTCTCTCTGCTGCGAAATAAATAAACTATGCCTAACTTTGCCCTGACAATTGAGTCCCAACACTTGGCCCCTATTGCTAGAAGATACGTGACCCCCATTAAGTTTATGACACTCAGTTTGGTGGCACCATTATGGTCTTTCTTTCCTGGCTAGCAGAGAATAATTACTACAGAATTTTCAAGGAGGCTGGTGCTCCTCACCAATGTATTTTTCAAAGCCATGGTAAAGATAATATCCTCTGGACTCTCCTACAGAATATAAGATAAGTAAGCAGATTTTACAATAAACCAACTTCAGCATTTTAATTTCCTTAAGCCTGTGGATAGCATATGATCTGGCAACTTTACTGCCAGATCTATACCCAAAAGAAACACATATCCACACAAAAACTTGTACACAAATGTTTACAGCAGCATTATTCATAGCAGCCAATAAGTTGAAATATTCCAAATGGCCATTAATATGCTAAATTTGTACAATGAAATATTACTCAGTGACAGAAAGAAATGAGTATTGATACATGTGACAACATAGAGTAGACTTGAAACATTTTAAGCGAAAGAAGTTGGTAAAAAAGGGTCAAGTATTCTATGGTTCCATTTACATGAAATGTCCAGAATAGGTAAATCTATAGAGACAGAGGGTAGATTGGTGGCTGGCTAGTGCTGGGGTACAGAAATGGAGAGGTTGGAGGAATAATAGCTAAAGAGTGAGGGTTTCTTTCTGGAATCTCAAGAATATTCTAAAATCGATTGTGGTGGTGATGGCACAACTATGAATATACATTAAGCAAGTGAGTTGCATCATATTGATCTATACCCAATTAAGCTATTAAGCAAAACAGGTGGCAAGGGGGGGTCTTAAGAAAAAAGTTTCCCTGCAAAAAAATATCTCATGGGGGGACATTATAGGTTTTTCAGACAAGGAGAAATGAACCTCATCAGTTAGGGAAGAAAAGATTGCTTCCACTGGCAAAAGATGTTCAACAAAATTGGGGGGTTAAGAAGTTTCCAATCTCATTAGAAACTGCCTATATGTCCTATTCTATTTTTTAATGGCCTTACTTTTTTAATGTCCTAAATTTAACATAAGAGAGGCTGCGAAATTTTGATTTTTTTTTTTAACTTTTAAAATATCTTGCCTCTCCAGGGATTAAGGGGTTCTTTCAGAGAAGTTGCAGAAGCTTTATGGTTTATGATTGGACCTTAATTTGGACAATTAAAGCCCTGAGCTAATTATTTTCTTTGTCTTTGATTTCTAGCATGTTTAAAAGCAACAGCCAAATCCCAAACCTTTGTACACTTTAGTTCCCCTAAAATCTACAGCAATAGCTACTAGGTTGTATAGGGCCTTGCCTTCTAAAGGCGCTTGATCCTAGGTGGCTAATGGTCATAATTCGTGAATTGTTTGCCACTGCATGCTATGGACTACTAGTTTACCATTAGTCATGGAAATAAAAGAATTGATGTATTTATGTCCAGTCAGATGAGAAAACCTATTGCAGATTCCTATCTTTAAGGTTCTATTCTCCTGGAATGACTTCTGGAACCAATCACTTTATTAGTTAGAATTTAATAAAGAAATCAGAGCCATTATTAGTATAGTAAGATAGAAATTTATTACCTGAATTAGACCTTGTACAATTGCAAGCAGAAAGATAAGTGGAAGTTGAGGAAGGGAATTTGCAGAACCAGGTAAAAGTCACTAGCCATTCCTTTTGAAGGTCCGAATATGGGAAAAGTTGGAGGGGATCCTAAGACCCCAAGATTGTACAGTGATTAAAGTAGAATTGCAAAGGGAGGCTCATGGCCAGGTCTATGGAAAACCGTTGCATATGTGTGATTATTGCCCTGAGTTTGTAGCCAAAAATTTCAAGGTGGCCCCAGGGTTGCTGTTTATTTAACTGAGACAGCGGCAGTTGAGGATAAATATCTGAAAATGGAACACAGAAGGAAGAAGCAGAAATTGTAAAGCACAGCTCCAGCCTTACCCAAGTTAACGTTAATAAAATCCAGCACATTATTCCAATTCTGATTCATTAGCCATACTGTTTTCTAAAGGGATGAGATAGGCAGGTAAATGAGAAGAGAAAAACAGAAAGAACAGACTTTTTGGTTTTACTTTTATCTGTCACACTAGGTTCATTGTTCAAAATCCAGAGCCTCTGCAGTTACTGGTTCCTTTTACCAAGGCTTGAAAACTTAATACTCTTTTTGGTTTCCTCACATCTGTTCTAGATGAGACCTAGAACAAAGAGGTTTTCAACATATACATGTTGGCTGTATGAATAAATTCATGTGTGAATGAATGAGGGTTTGATTTTCAAAGTCCTCTTACTACTTTCTAACTTCATGCTCATGCTGATTATGCTTCCTGTACTGATAATAGCCACTTGCCCTAGAGATAAGAAACTCAAGAATGGTGTGGCTGACGCATAATGAAAGGAGAGAGAAGTAGAGTCAAGGATCTCATAATCGAGGTGGAGATTTAGCAGACCACGCAGATTAAATATTGTGCTTTCACCCAAATGAAAACATCACACACCTCCTATTAAAAGAAAACATGTCCTCTCCTGACACATTGTGAAGAAGTGGCCATCAGGAGCCTCAGTTATACGTGGGGGAGAAGAAAATCAAGGAGTGAATGGTCTGTAAATTAGTCCCCTCCACTTTTTCTTTGTAAAGTACCTTGGGAAGAAAAAAAAGAACACTCTGAAAACGATTTCCCTATATTCCGGGGCTAAAATAGACAATAGTCTGAAATGCCTATATATGGACAAAGGCCACCAAAATTCTCAGAATTGTTATAGGATCCAAGTTTTTGTAGAACCTAAACAATATTAGGATCTCTGTTTAAGAAAAATACAAAATTATGAATAAAGTTATGTGCTTACTTAGAAGAATAAAATCAACAAGTTACAAATTTAAAAAGCTAATAATTTCCCAAAATATAATGCTCCCCTTCCAACAAAACAATATGTTTTATTAATTAATTTCCTGACTCATCTGTTTAATACTTTTTCCTATGTAATATGGCTGCTATACTTTTTGATTCCCTCTTCATATGATTATCATCTTGGTATATCATTTTCTTTCTTTCTATTTTTAAAATTATTTATTTATTTATTTATTTAATTTTTTTATGGTGACATTGGTTAACAAAATCCAGTAAGTTTCAGCTGTACACTTTAACAGTAAGACATATATATGTACATATATATATACAAATATACATATATATAAACAATATGTGTGTATATATATGTGTATATATATATTTTTTTATATATATATAAAAATATATATACAGTAAGACATATGTATATGTACATATATATATACAAATATACATATATATATAAACAATATGTGTGTATATATGTGTGTGTGTGTATATATATATATATATATTTTTATATATTTTTTTACACTGGATATTCACTTCCCATAGTTAGATTTCTTTCTGTCACCACATATTTGACCCCCTTTACTCCGTCTACCTGCCCCCTCCTCCCACCCCCTCCCCTCTGGTAATCACTAGTCCATTGTCCATGTCCATGAGTCTCTGTTTGTCCTGTTCGTTTATTGTTTTTAGGTTTATATCCCATATATAAGTGATATCATGTAGTTTTCAACTTTTTATGTCTGGCTTATTTCACTTAGCATGATTATCTCGAGGTCCATTCATTTTGTTGCAAATGGCAGTATTTCGTCTCTTCTTATGGCTGAGTAATATTCCGTTGTATTTATGTACCACAGCTTCTTTATCCAATCATCTATCATAGGACACTTCAGTTGCTTCCATGTCCTAGCCAGTGTGAATAATGCTGCTATGAACATCCGTGTGCAAATATCTTTTCCGATAGGGGTTTTCAAATCTTTGGGGTAGATACCCAGTAGAGGGATTGCTGGAATGTATGATAGATCAATTCTTAGTTTCTTGAGGAGCCTCCATACTGTTTTCCATAGTGGCTGTACCAATTTGCAGTCCCATCAACAGTGTATGAGGGTTCCTTTTTCTCTGCATCCTCTCTAACATTTGTTATTACTTGTCCTGTTGATTATAGCTATTCTAACAAGTGTGAGATGGTACCTCCTTGTGGTTTTGATTTGCATTTCCCCAATAGCTAGCGATGTTGAACATCTTTTCATATATTTGTCCTCTAGGGAGAAGTGTCTGTTCAGGTTCTCTGCCCATTTTTTGGGCATATCATTTTCTATAGAGCAAATAGTAAGATAACTTTCTATTTAGTATGATCAATTAGAATTTGCTCGTTGTAATTGTCCAAGGGTAGTTTCTATTGATAATTTAGAATGTATTATTTCATTTTATAATTTGTTATTGATGACATTTAAATATTTTGAATTTTTGTCATGTTTGCAAAAAGCTCTGACAAACTTTCTTCTTTTATGAGCTGCATGGTTTTAGGGCATTATGTTCTTGTGCCTTGACTCATGTTTTGAACTGATGACAAAACGTGAAATAGTTTTCATCAATGTCCTCATTGCTACATCACTGACAATGTCAATATTTCATGTCAAATCAGCAATCTTCATTAATTGGCTTATCAAGCAATTCAAAAACTACTCATTACTTCTGTTTAAAATTTTTCATTATCTTAATTAATTACTTTGATATGATCTCAACATTCTTGGCTTAGTTTTTTCACTATATCAACATAAATTATATTAATTACATCACTCATCTTACCTCTTTCACTTTGTATTTGATTAATTTTATATAAAACTTCCTCAATATTTAAATAAACATATTTAAAGACAAAAGAAGGTACTGTTTGTGTCTAATTCAGGAGTTGATAATTTCTCACTTATTTTTTCAAAATATTACAAAATGACTTTCTAAATGTAAATAATGTATTTGAGCTTTATTAACTTTTGAATAAACTTTTGCATCTTAGTTTATTCAACTTTCTTTCATCTATTCAAAATATGTTTTACAGTCCTTTAATTTTATAACAACTTCATAAAGAATAGGCCATCTTATTACATTTAAACTCTTTAAGAAGTACAGCTTCAAAAGCTGGTAAGGATTTTAAAACATGCTATTGACAAGACAGATATGCAGGTAAAATATATAAAGGTTGCGAAATAGTGAGGTAGTAAACACTTCAGACTCTGTGAGGGTGGGTCTTTCTCTAAAGATATGTCCTCCAATCTTTAAAATGTTCAGTGGCTTGTTATAATTGTCCAAGGCTAGTTTCATTTTGTTGACTATATATTTGAAGTTGCTGAAAAAGTTTAAATCTCTTCCATGGTTTTCTGCTATAACAAAAAGCACCATAAAATTACCAAGAATCTGTGTTTATAGTAGAATATATTACAGTGCATTGATATTTGATGTCTGGCTTATTTATTTTATTTGCTACTTCATTTATAGGGATTTTCAATTCAATCAATTCTTTTGGGCAAATAAGTTTCATTTTGTTCATTTTGCCATTTCCTCAAGTGCTTGGGCAAAAATGAATCAATTCAGCAATAAATTTGAAAAAGTTATCCATGAAGTTTTCATATTTTAAGATTGCAACTTTCCATAATAATCTCTGAAGGACAAACCTCTTTCACTTTAAAGCAGAGTAACTGCTACTAATCAATTAAAAGTGACCCTGTTCTTTCTCGTGTTGAAAACATTGTTCTGGTGCATTTTTATTTACTAACATGAAATCCAAGTAAACAGGCAGCTTTATTAATCTTTGCTTTTAATATAGTAATCCAGAAAACCTGAGTTATTAAGTAGCATTGATCTTGCCTGGAGTAGTTTATAAATGAAGTCATACATTATATAACCTCCAGTTTGAGATTATGGTAGCCAAGATCATATACAAGTTTGAACACTTTTAATTTTCTTAACTTTTTGTTAAGGAGTATCTCTTTTGACCATTATAAATTCTGTTTGATTCACTGTAAATATTGGGATCTAGAATTTGGAAAAAAATCTCCGATTTTCTTTAAATAATATTGAATGAAATTATTTCTCATTGTAACAAGCCACAGTGTAAGATCATGATACTTACTTAAGTCAATGGATCCATCAAAATGAAGGAGCTGTTGAATTCTTGAGTGCTCTGTTGTCTGATGTCCATAAAAACTGACTTATTTTATAACAATTTCCTTTTTCTTCCACAAGTTGTCTTATTGATAGTGTCCTGATTCTCCTAATTTTCCATATTTCTTCTTGTCACGTTCATTATCTGTATTGTCTAGACTACTTTTTAATTCTATTCTTATTTTCATGATCTTTACCAGAGTTTTAACTTTTAGTATTTATGTATTAAAGATCTTTGATATGTAGAAGTTTGTCTTCTTTCTTTCAAGTTATATTTTTAGCTACCACAAGGATATTTTCTTTCTGCTATATTTAAATTTGAATTAAAAAATCAATGATTCTTAAAAAATACAAAATAAATCTGAAATTAAATCATGCATAAAAGCAATTTAAATGATTTTAAATTGCCACTATATTATATCGGGATACAGTGTGGTATACTCACTATATTCTCTCTGTAACTTACACTGCTAATTATTTATATAGGTAGAAGTCTTGTCACTCTAACGTTTGTTTCTTTAGCTAGTTTTATTGTGTCAGTGGCAAATTTGCATGCCATTCCACTAAAAACCACGGGACTTTGTCAGGACAAGATGTATCAGAGTTTCTAAAACACAATCCAAAACTCCTAGGATGCATAAACTGTGTGATTTTACCTATAGGCATGTTTGCTTTTTAGAATTCCAAACTTACAAACTTAGCGATTTTGACACATTGTAGTTTAACAGTTCAGTCGGAAAAAAAAAAAAAAACAATAAAACAAAGCGTAGTGCCTATGTAGTTGCAGATGCTACCATGTTTGTTGAGAACACTTTTGATAGGAGAAAATTTCTATTTTGACTAAATACCAATAAGAAACAAATCCTACATTTATAATTGTATATGTCTGATGTGGAATAATTGTTCACAGATTACCTTCTGGCTCTGTACATTTCAAAATCTTGCTTTCTCCCTACTTAGCCACATGTCACTGGTAGTGTGTGCCACAAGACATATTCATATCACGATACAATTCCTGGCCCTCACCTTCATGAAGGAATGCTAGGAGAATCAACACACTCAGTGACAGAAATAGTCCCAGAAAACTTTTGTGCCCTGAGTTCACTAGCAATAACTTAACTGTACATGTATGCGAGTTCAAGTCACAAAAATAGATCCCACTCACCCAAACTAAATGTGTTCCCAAATGAACGTCCTTCTGTAGACTAAATACAAAAGCATCGATTGCTATCCCAATGCCACCAAACACAAGGGGCAGCATGACAGAGCAGAGTTGAGAAGAAAATAAGAATAGCAGGCTTAGGGATTGTAGTTCGTACATTTTATTTTTGCAGATTATACACACCCATGACCAGGAGAGCACATAGCTAGGTCTTCTCTGGGACCCAGAGAGTGTACGTGTAAGAGAAGGACCCTGCAAACTCACTGGCTTTATGGTGTATCCACCTCTACTCAAACCTGTTTCATCTTTTAGCTTTCGACTTCCATCTGAGTAGTAACACAGATATGATGTCTCATAAACTGAGTGGCCCAGTTCCAATCAGACAGGTCAGAGGACATTGTAGTGACAAGAGTTGTAAAGAATACTAAAGCTCTAGTCACAGCAGGTTCCAAGGTTCAAAGCAAAGCATCATTTCTTTCACGATGCCACACCCCCTGCCGCCCTCCCTGCTTCCTTTACAGCACAATGAGTAAGAGTGGGTCCTGGGCTCCTCTTGCCCTGACGAGAAGTATGTTTTAAACGAACAGATTTTACACTTCTTCACATTCAATGCAAGGAAGATGGGAAATGGGGCAGATGAAAAAAAACAAAACAAAACAAAAAGCAGAATTCTTGGGAATGACAGATAAGTCTATGTTTTTATTTATCATGAAAAATTTAACTGATTATACTTATTGACTTACTCTATTTCTGTATACTTCCCTTTGCCCATTTCTCTTGGAAATACCTCTTCGGGCTAAGACATGGTTCCAGGTACTAACTCACAGAGACAGGATGACTGTTGCACAGACTAAGCAGTGAATCAAAGCCACTTGCTACAATTGTAGAGGGTGACAGAGCTTTACTGACCCAGTTTTTCTACCAGTAATGTCATTCCTTTGCACAAAGATTAAGTTCTTCTATAATATTCTCACTGAAGCGCTTCTAAAAGCAGAAGAATATGGACTATGTAACAAATGTCCCTATACACACCCATGTCCACCAGCAGTATGAACTGGGAACTTTGCATAAGATGCTTTTAGGTAAATCTAAATTTTACATTGTATTGAATAATTTTTATACTAAAAGCGTTTCCCCGCTTATGTGCGTTTAGTGTTATTAGTATTATCTCTCCAGCCCCAACTAGACATGAGCCCCACAAACGAGAGGATATCACTAGTGTTTTATTGGGGCAGCCCAGGTACCTAAACCAGTACCTGGGTCAAAGCAGGCCCTTTTGAGGAGGAATACAATTCAAATAAGATTCATGCTCCAGAGAGATGTATCGTGTTCACCCTGTGGATTGCCAGACCGATGGTTCTAACCCTCTGCATCTGTGCAAGCACAGGGCAGCTAAGTCATGTCTCTACAAGGCATCAATTAAATATTTTTCTGTTACTAGTGAGATAAGATTTTAATACAGATTAACGTAAGCTAGCTGTCAACTAGCAGGACCTTGAAGGCATGTGACACAGAGAAGCTATTAATATGGAGGTCAGGAATGGAAGAAGGGAATATCTATGTTCTTAGGGCCAAACATGTGGATCGAGGCGTTCAAATAAATTACAGTGACCTCCCAATTGTTTGTTTAAACATTTCCGGAAATGGTTCTGTTTGGGTATGATTACAGCATTTTCCTCAATTCATAATTTTGTTTTGAAAGCTTGGGAGCTTATCTTCTTGACTCCATTCATATCTTTGTAGTTGAAATTGGAAATTCTGACTGTGATCTGAGCAAAGTTCCACAGTCGATTTGCTGCTGTTTTTTTTTTTTTTCCTGAAGCGAAGCCAATGAGAAATCCTGCACTGCAGACCCTGTCTGTTCTCCGTGATTTATTAACTATTTTAACTCCATCTGCAGAAGTTTACTTTGTGGTTTGTTCCTAACATTTTAAATGCTTAGGTGTCAACTAAAACCTTAAGTACCTTCTTCAAAGTAAAGCCAAGTCATTCAGTCTAAAAATTTAAACTTCGGTTATAAACAAAACTCTAATTCTAACTATAGCAAGTTAGTCTCTACATTCCGGCATGGCAGACACAAAGGATCTTGTCCTTTAACTGAAGATCAAATGCCATTATGTTCTGACCTCAACACGTATAAGAATTTCTATTTGTCCCAATGGTGGTAAGCAGAACTGGCACCTGGAAGATGTCACACAAATAGTCTAATTTTACACATATGTAAGCATTGGATTTCAAGTCTCGTGTGTTTTCCATTATATGTATATTATGTTTCTTTGTGTTCCAATTTGATTATCAGTGTGCTGATTTTAAAGTTAAACATACCATTAATTAGAGAGTGGTCCAATTTGGAGAAATGCTGATAATGAAATTGGTATACCTTCTTGTATTGCAAATGACATTTTGATACAGTTTCCAGCTTTTAATTTTGATGAGTTTGCATTTCAAAAAAACTAATTAAGTTTCCTTATTATTCTTTTGTAACCACAAATTTTACCCTTAGGCTACCTAGAAAGTAAAAACAAAAGCAGAGATCAGCAGATTTTTTTTTTTTTAAAAAAAGAGTTTTATGCTTTTTATTTCTCTATTTACCAAAAAGAATATGTTCAGGATAGAGAGGGTATGGGGGTGGGGTTATTACAGACCCTTTGTGTGTTCTTGGCACTCCCAGAATGACTTAATGATGGTTTGATAAGTCTGGGTAGATTTTCTTGGTAGATGAATGAATAATAAGAAGAATAAATATGGATGCTTTCACTCAACGAAAGAAATATTTATTTCTTGAGTGCCTTCCAAAGGCTAGGCAACGATCTATGTACAGGGGTAGTAGAAATGCACAAATAAAGTCTTTGTTTTTCTGAGACCTGCAAAATAGTAGAGGAGATAGAAAATACATATGTAGACAAAGGCCTAGAAAACATACACACATAGGAAATACACCTGTAAGAAAATGTGTAGAGAAAATTCATATGTACCCTATTTATAATCACATGCTTTCAAAATTATGAAGTTAGAGTAATGTGTGACTTGCTTAGAGATTTATGCCCTCTGTTGAGGAGCCCCTAAAGTAAGAAGTCCAGATCAGTATTCCACAATCAGAATATAATATGAGATAAATCTGTAATATGCGAGACGTGTAATATTAAATTGTTCAGTAGCCACATGAAAAACAAGAAAAAGCAGCTGAAGTTAATTTTAAATCATATTTTATTTAACCCACTGTATCCAAAATATCATTCCAACAAGTCAATACAATAAAAAATATGTATGAGATCATTTACATTCTCTTTTAGTACTAAATCTTCAAAATCTGGTATATATTTTACACTTACAGCATATCTCAATTTAGATTAGTCATATTTTAAATATTCAACAGCCACATATGCTGGCTGGCTGCTGTATTACACAGTGCAGGTCTTTAAACTATTAATTTCGGTTGTCAGAATCTATTTCTTATCTGTCTATATATTTTCTCTGTATTATGTCTGTTATCTTGACAGATGTTTTCTATTTATTAGTCATTTATTCCATAGTTAATAAGTATTTATTGAACAACTAGTAGTTGCTAGGTGTGATTCTAAGTGCTGGATGAATAAGGAATAACAAAAACCCCTGCCCTTCTGGAGCTTACATTCTAGTGGCTGTTGTCTGGGATAATTTCAGATCGCAAATTATATTTATGAGTTTTAGTCTTCTTCTGCTAGTTTATTAGATACTGTGCACAGATAAACTTATGATGCTTATTCTTGCTAAAACCAGAGCCCTACTTTACATCTAATAATTTCCATACATAAAAACCCAATGATCCAACCCATATCACTCTGAACCGGACGTGTCGTTTTTACAAATGATGGTGAATGGAGAAGAGTGAAACAGAGGTTGAAAAAAGGGAGGCCTGTTACCCCAACTTCCTCCTCTATTCCTGTAGTGATCGGTCTTGTTAATGAATTGTAATTTGTCTTCTCTTTATTAGAAAATTGATTGAGGAAACGGTGGGCAGAGTTCTTGTTCTGGCAAACTAATTTTAATTTCCTTCCTCCTCACAACCAGCTTCCCTATCTTAAACACCGAGACAATCCAACAAACACAAATAAGATAAAGCAGTTCTCTGAAACCCCTCGACTCGCAGCATCTCATTGATAGAGGGAGAAAAACAGGTGTTCGTGCATGTTGTTTTTGTTTGCTTTGTTTACTTGAAAACGGTCCTTCTCTAATGAAAAATTTGTTCATCTAACCTGAAGACAACTTATCAGGCTGAGCTTGTTTTGTTTCCCAGCAGTGGTTCTCAACCTTGGCTGAAAATGGAAATCAATTGATTATATTCTGAAACATTTTAACACTTTTAAATGTAGGTTTTACTATTATTTAGGCATAGCAAGATCAACAGAGAAGGAGATTATTGCTGAAAAGATAGTTCGTTATACTCAGCTCCCAACAAGAAGGGCTCCACCGCACCACATGGGAAAGCCACACGAGAAAGTACCAGAGACAGGTGGCACAGGAAATGGGGAAATCTGTGCGAGACCCTTTATTGTCATCCCCGTGGGATGGAATGAGCAAGGCTAAGTAAGCAGGTTTAGGTCGGGCTAGTTTGAATAATTTCAGCATTCTCGGGACATAGGGGCTGTCCTCAGTTGTCTGGTGTCTGGTCCTATGGTGATTAGGGCAGGTGGACAGCGGCCCAGACTGTGGGCCACTTCCTAGGAATTAGATAGCCCTGGGAGGGGCAGTCCTTAAAAGGTCAGCAAGGCCTCATGAGATCAAAACATCAGAGTATAGAAAGTAAAAGGCATGGTGTCACAGAGGCCCAATCTAGACTCCGAAGCAATTAAATCAGAGTGCCTGGAATGGGTTCCAGACATCAGTATTTTTGAAGCCACCCAGGTGATTCTAATGTCCAGAAAAGGCTGAATACAATCACTGCAGGCATCCCTCATCCCTAATATTTTATGATTTCTTCACTAAAAAATAAATCTAAGAACTTTTCTCTGCTGATGTGAATATCATTGTGAATTGACTCTCTTAATTCATTTGAGGGTCATCTTCCCAATTCCTGAAAACTCTTTCAGTAGCAATCAAAAGCCACTTCAAAATAACCTCGAGTATTGTTCACACGACATTGGATGTCAGTGATAAGTTCATTCTGATGTGGTATTTAGTTATGATGTAAGCCTTTTTGGCAACATTGGGGTGATGGCCCTAAAATCAGTAATAAAATCCACTGACTTTCTGAAACTATTTAGAGCCTAACTACTCCAAGTGTGGCCTGGGGACCACCAACATTGGCATCCTTTGAAAGTTTATTGAAAATGATTCTTGAGAACCACCCCAGACCCACTGGATCAGATTCTGCATTTTGACAAGTTCCCCAGGTAATTAGTGTGCACGTTAAAGCAGGGTCAGAGAAAAGGTGTCACAAATTTAATTGGACATACTCAGTGTCCGTACTAATTTCAAGTGGCTCTTCAGTTTCCATGGATTTCTGCCCAGGTGTGCCAAAACCCGCGGCATACACCATGCAGACTTCCAACAGTTTTTCTGCTGAAGAATATCTATTCTGAAGCAAACAACAAAGGGATTTTTTTTTTTTCCCTTAAAGAGCAAACTGAGGTCAAAACATCTCAGCATGAGTTTACCAGTGAGTAGGAGTTCTTTATGTTAGTCTCCAGGTCTGTCCTAATTCATTTCTGCAGTCTTGTTTGATCAGATTCCCGCCCCCACCCCACACTTTTTTTCCCTTCTGTCATCCAGATTTCTCAACCAAATATGCTTTTCACTGAGAGGTGAGCAATTATATTTTTCTTTCTTCAACACAGGGCTGAACTTTAGCCAGGCTCGTCTTGACCCTGCTTCCAAGAAGAGCTTCTCGCATTTATCAGCCCCTCCATTGTACAGTTGAAGTCTCCCTTTTATTTTTCTTGGCATCATTACCTGACTGTGTGATACATAGAAAAGCATTAGAAATGTAGTTGCAATTATATAATATAAGGTCATTTCTAAGATAATTTTCCCATCCTTATTCTGCTCTACTTCCTAGACAGATATTTCACTTGTTCCTGCCTTACATAGCACTTTTTTTTTTTTTTTTTTTTGGCCTCTAAAACTATCTAGTGAAGTATTAACAATCGGTTTTAAAATATCTTTGCTGAGAGGGTTTGGGGAGAAAAACAAAACTTCACAAATTTCTTTTGCTCAATCTTTCTCTCAGTATACATTTATAACGGAACGATCTTCCTCCCACACCCCCATTCAACAAGGTGATATAATGATTCTTGTAGCAGTAATTTTGTTTATTATTTTTATTATTGTTGCCAGCATACTGACTCTTTCTAAGTTTTCTGGTTCTAGAACTGACTACTCATTGCAGGTTCAGGGAGTGAGATACTGGGGTTTATAAGAAATATATACTCGTTTTTTTGTCCCACTTCTGGCACAGAACTCCTAAAACCCTCGGAAATTCCTAAGTGATAAGAATCTTGATATTCATAACAAAACTTTTTCATTCAACCACGCTCGAGTTTATTTAATAGGTGACATTTGGAAAGCAGTTAAAGATGGAGAGGCTGGTTGCCAGGGAAACCGACCACGTGATTAGAGGGTTGCAACTTTTAGCCCCATGCCCCTGACCTCCAGAGAGGGGAGAGGAACTGGAGGTTGATTTAATTAATCATGCCTATATAATAAAGCCTTTATAGAAACCCAAAAAGACAGGGTTTGGAGCTCTTCCAGGTTGGTGAACCAAACTGTTTACATGTGTCACCATGCTGGGCCCCAAACTCCACAGGGACAGAAGCTTTTTTGTTTGGGGCCTCTCCTTATGCATCTTTTCATCTGGCTATTTATTTGTATTCTTTAATATCCTTTGTAATAAACTGGTAATTTAGTGATTAAACTGCTTTCCTAAATTCTGTGATTTCCTAAATTCTTTCCTAATTTGCTCTAGCAAATTATTATATATTTTACTTACTTATTATTATTATTTATGCCTACAGCACCTGGTCTTCCTGGGTGGTCTACTATCCAAGTATTAATCAGGCCTGACCCTGCTTAGCTTCTGAGATCAGACATCCGGCTTGTTCAGGGTGCCATGGCTGTAGACCATGGACTGTGGCTCCACTGGGGTGCGAACCCAGGATTCTGCATGTAAAGCAGACACGCTAATCACTACACTACGGAACCACGTCCTGCTCTAGTAAATTAATCAAACCCAAGGAGGGGGTCATGGGAACCTCTGATTTAGTCAATCAGAAGTACAAGTAACAACCTGGACTTGTCACTGGCGTCTGAAGTGGAGGGCAGTCTTGTAAGATCGAGCACTTAACCTCTGGAATATGATGCTATCTCTGGGTAGGTGGTGTCAAAATGGAGTTGAATGGTAAGACATTCAGCTGATGTCAGAGGATTGCTCACCTGGTGGTGTGGGAAAAAAAAAAAACACACTGGAAGTAGTGACCAGAGTCTAAGGGAGGAGGTGAACTAGGTCTCGGCATGCTTCCTACTGTATTCCATCATCACGGCAACAGTGTCTGGGCCAATGCGTGATCATGTGACTTATGCAAAGCCAATTAGAGGTCTTCTCTGGACGTAGTATTCTTTCCTCATTGGAGATTCCGAGATGGGGCTGCCAGCAGTGATATCTCTTACCTTGTGGAGAGGATCTATTGACAGTATAAGAGAAGGAACAAATAATCAGGAGCAGAGTCAGGCCGACATGTATGCTGGAAGATCCCAGAGGTATACGTTCCTACAGCTCCCTTTCTCTCTGCCATTCTTCCTTTACCTTAAGCTGAGTTCGGTGAGACTTACCTGCATTTGGAAGAGTCTCAACCAATGCCAGTGTATTTCTACATTGATATTTATCCACCTTATTTTCTGTTGGTCTCCACTTTGCCAAGTGCTTATTATGAATATAGCAGAGTAGACTTAAATTCATAGGCAAACACTGGAGGCATTGCTACTCTAGGCAAACAATGAAAGCTGTCATTGGACCAGGTCAGGAGACGAGCTGTTTTTGTGTTAGACTTTCAGATGTAATTCTAGACTCATCACAAGCAGCTGTAACAGAACTGGGGGGGGTGGGATTGTCATAGTGAAATCCTGAAAAAGGTCCAATGACCTTATGAAGACTATACAAACTCTGGTGCCAGACTCCCTAGGTTCAAATCCTATCCCCACTCCCAACTAGCTGTGTGATTTTTACCTAAATCTCCATGTCTCTCTGTCTTCAATTGCACAATGGAATGATAGGGTTGTTATGAGGATGAAATGCACTAATATTTTGGAAAGCATTAAGAGCAGTGCTTGGTACAAGGTAAATGTAATACAATATTTACAAAAACGAATGGGCAGTCCCTTTTATTCTCCAGCCCAAATGTCACGCTCCCTCGAAAATATTAGTATCTGGTCATAGAACCCTTGGTAATCCTAGCCTCAGTGTCTCCTGAAAGTCATGTGGTGGGAATCAGCCTGAAGGAGGCATATCAGAAGAAACTGAGATCTTTAGATGATGCCAGCAAATGCTGAGTAGAGGGAATGCCATAGACATTTCTGCCTTTCTTTGAACATGAGCAATACTTCAGAATTCTTTTGTGAAAAAAGAAAGATAATATCAACATAAGGGGGGAAATGCAATCTAGAAAATAAAAGAGAAGTGACTTCAGTGCTCCCTTGTGAAAAAACACACACCTAAGTCTGTCCTGCATTCTTTTCTAAACTCAGTGTAGAAATATAAGCAGCCCTAACATCTATTTCAGCAACATACCTGACAAATGGACATAAGAGATGCTAACGGTGATTTGTCTGTCTTGTTTAAATTATTGACTCCACTAGAGCCCAATCCCATTCCATAGTAGATGGAAATTTTTTGACCTTCCCCAACAGGTCACCCCATTTTCTAACTTAGATTAGAATGAATACACTGGATCATTGCTTATTTATTAGCACTGCTGTTAAAAGTGTGTATCCACTAGTGTCACCTGGGAGTGTGGTAACAATGCAAATTCATGAGCCCTAGTCTTAGAGTGACAGTTTGTCCTGGCTTTCCCAGACCTATCACAGCTTTCAAACTGAAAAGTCCTGAGTCTCAAAAACTCGAATCGTCCTGGGAAAACTAGGTAGCAGGTCATTGTACCCCGTATCTAGTGAATCTGAGACTCTGGGGGTTGACCCAGGCATCTAGGTTTTAATAAGCTATCCAGAAGATTTCTATACGCACTAAACTTTGAGGAGTACTACTTTAGATTATCTGCTCAGAAGGCTGAGTGTCCATGGACACAGCAGTCATCTAATTTTTCAGTGCCCTGTCTACTTTCTAGTTTTATGTATTATGTCTGTCTGACGAGACTAACTGGATTTCACTCACCAGCATCTGCTGTGCAGCCTCAAAATAATGCCCTCATCTGCAGAGCCCGTACCATTGTCTAGCCGACAACACCTAACACCACATTTTAGATACATTGTCTGCATTGCTTAAGAAAATGAATAAATTCACTGCATGCTGGCAGGGCTGGGTGCCAGACTGCCTTTCTATTCCCTCACGAGACTGTCCTCACAGTTCTCAAGAAGAGCTCTGCTGGCAGGACTTGATGCCTTTCCAGTGGCGTTCTTTCTGTCTTTGCATTTTTAGTTATGAGTATTGCATGTGTCTCACAGTGCAATGACTTTTCACACAGTTTCTCAGTTATTCCTTCTGGCTTGAACATGTGACTTCAGTTTTATGGCTTGTCACTTGAGAGGCAAGGTCTCGCTAGTGCTGCCTGGAGCCCAGCCCTGGTGGTCTTCAGCAGATGTAGTGTTTTTTTTTTTTTTAGTTATATTGCCATCCCCAGATAAAATTGTGAGTTGGGCCAAGTTTGACTTTGTCACCTACTAGTTTTCCTTCTTTTGTTCTTGAGAATCTTCTCATCCCGGTTTCCATCTCAGTCATTTGTTCTGTCTTGGCTCTCTTAATTCTCAAGGAATCCTTGCGAAGAGACTAGCTGATGGATAAGGTGTTCCCTCGGAATAAAATGTGTGACACTTCTTCCCACATAAACAGAAAACTACATGGAGATCTCAAGAAAGGTGACTGTCATCGGGGAATTAGACAGTGTAGCAGCATATTGAGGGTATAGGTAGGCTATCCTGTACTCCACTCAGGATGGCCTTGAGCCTGATAGCTATGACTGTAGAGTCAGATGACAAAGAACTTGTATGCAGGAAGGGAGCTCTGCTCAGATGGCCTCCACTTCTCTTGGCTGACTGTAGTAGCATGGATATTGGCTCTCAAAGATGTCCATATTTGGATCCTTGAAACCTGGGAATATTACCTTATATGGCAAAAGAGACTGTGCACATGTGATTAAGAATTTTGATCAAGGAGATTATCCTGGATTACCCAGCTGATCTTAAAGAGTAATCACCACTGTCTTTACAAGAGGGAGGTGGAGGAGATTTCACAGCAGAGTAAGAAGGCAATGTGAAACCGAAGTAAGAGGCTATGCCATTGCCTTTAAAAATGGAAGAAGGATCCATGAGGCATGCAATACAAAGCATGCAGCTCTAGAAGCTGGATATGGCAAAGAAATGCACTCTCCCTTAGGGCCTCCAGGGCAAATGACACCTTAATTTTGGCTCCAGTGAAACCGATATATACTTGCATAGTTATATATACTGAACAAGTTTCACTTCTGTGAGTCACAGGTATTTTTTTCTTTTCTTTTTTTTTTCTTTTTTTGTTGTTTTTCATCTGTAAGAAAAGGATAATAATGCCTGCCTCTTTGGAGTTATATGAGTACTAACTAACTGAGTTAATGCACACTGTAGTCATCAGAGTCCACCAGAGATGTAGAACTGTTAGGCACTAGCTATATATTATGTATGGATATAGTTGGCCTTCCGTATCCATGAGCTCTGCATCCTACACCCTTACCTGCAGATACAAAGGGCCCACTAAGATATATGAGCATCTACAGATTCATTTTGTTACCTATGAGAAGGCTCGGAATCAATCTCTTGCAAATACCAAGGAACGATACATATATACATACATATACATATACATAGAGATTCATTATAAGGAATTGGCTCACATGGTTATAGAAGCTGAGAAGTCCCACAATCTACTATCTGCAAGCTGGACAATCAGGAAAGTTGGTGGTGTAAGTTCCAGACTGAACGCAGGAGAAGACCAATGTCCCAGCTCAAAAACAGTGAGACAGCGAGAGCAAATTCTCCCTTACTCCTCCTTTTTACTCTATTCAGGCCTCCTAGGGGTTGGATGATGCCAACCCACAATGGGGAGAGCAATCTGTTTTTCTCAGTCTCCCAATTCGGTTGTTAATCTCATCCAGAAACACTCCCACAGACACACCCATACTAATGTTTGACCAATTATTGGGCACCTTATAACCCAGTCATGTTGACACATAAAATTACCACATATGTAAAATATCTGGTACCTTGCAGGTGTTCAATAAATGCCAGTTTTCTTTATTAGCAGCCTTATTGAATTGACTCAGTAATGGAGTCAATTCTAAAGAAAAGATATAAAAGTTAAAAACGTAGCTAGATTAAACTGCCTTAAAAAGCTAAGCATTGTGCTGTGTACCAGGTAAAATAAGCAAAAACAAAAACAATTACTTGGTGGATGCTTGTGTGGGAAGAAAAACTTTTTATGTATTCTAGGTTCTTCCAGCTGGTCTAATAAATCAAATTGACATGAGATGAATTAACAAGAGAAAAATAACCAAAATAAATACATATGTACATATGGGAACTCTGCATACAGGAATGATTTCAGAGACAGAAAGTTAAAATGAGGTATATAGGACATTTTGAGCTAAGATGAGGTGAGGTAACTTGGAGCTTCAAAGGGAAGAAAGGTGATTGACAAGCTGGTGAGAGAGCAGATGTTTAGTAACTAGATATTTGCCCTGAATATAACCGGGCCCTAAAAAGGTTTTTTCGGTCATAATTCTTATTATGGGCAAGGCCCCACTTTTAAACTCTTTAAGGGAGAAGTAAAAGTTTTCCTGAGACTGCAGGGCCTCAAAATAATTTGCCTTCAGCTCAAAATAATTCACATGCCAACATGGCACATCTGGGGGACACCTGTTCTGAACCCCTTCACATGCCATTATACATTTGTCAAAACTGAAAGAATGTGCAATACCAAGAGTGAATTCCAATGTAAACTATGGACTTTGGGTGATCGTGATGTGTTAATATAGGTTCCTCAGCTATAAAAAAAAAATGTACCATTCTCGTGGGAGATGTTGATCCTGGGGAAGGCTCTGAGTGTTGGATATACAGGAAATCTCTGTACTTTCTGTTCAGTTTTGCTGTAAACTTATAACTGCTCTAGAAATAAAGTCTATATAAAAAAAACAGCAACCAATAACTATCAAATAAAAATGCACATCTCCTAAGTGGCAGAAATGGATTTCAATATAGCGAATGTCTGTGATGAGCGCTGGGATAAAGAGCAGTAAATGTAGGGAAAGCTGAAGGACACTTTGCCTCCCTTTTACTGCCTTCTCTTTTTCTGCACAAATGCTTATTTCTTCGCAATTTCTTGCAATATGTTATTTTTTTTTGTTTGCTAAAAGTCACCAGTGTACAGCTACTAATCGGAATTCACGGAAGGGCTCATGACCAGGATGGTTTGCAGCCTAGTCTATGTTATTTCAGCCCCTCACTTGGAATATTTGTTCTGCCCTAGGAACAGCATTAAACCCAGTCAGTATGTTAACAATCACGGTATATTAAATGCTCTCTTTCTTAAGAAAATTCACCCAGCATTTTTTTTTCTTACTAAATGTAACCACAAGAAGAAGATGATGTGAAAAATATACAGAGAAAACATTATTTCCTTTCATTATGAGGGGGAAAAAATTCTAAAGGAGAGATTTTAATAATACTGAGTTCTATGATAATGTCAATAACTTTCACTTAACACAAGAGTTTTTTGTTGTTTGGTTGGTTTTTGTTTTTGTTTTTATTTTTAGAAAAGGACAGGTAGTAAATATTTTAAGTTTAGTAGCCCATGCAATCTGTCACAACTGCAAAACTGTTGTGGCAGCACAGGAGCCATCACAGAAAATAGTAAATAAATGAGCATGTTCGTATGTGGCAATAAACCTCTGTTCACAAAAACAGGTTTGTGGGTCAAATTTGGCCAAAGCGCCATAGTTTATATAACTTTGTTTTGAATCCTTGTACCACCCGTTACCATGATATGCACTTGGCATCTTCATCAAAGGAAACAAACAAATGGGGAAGAAACACCCCATAACCCAGACATCATAGTTATTTTCCAGGCCCTAGGCATCACCAAGTGTTTCTTCAGTCCTGTAGCCACTTGGCATGGTGGTAGATCTTCAAGTCAAAAGAATTCAGGAAGCATTCATTACGTGCCAGCCGTATTCCAAACTGTGTGAAATGTCTTTTTATTCCTTCTTTTTGTCCAGTTTTTGCTACTGCCACCACTAATATTTGGGTGACAGCATTTTTCTTTCTGTGTCTCTTTCAGACCCTGCCAGCAGCCCTTAGATTCTGGCTCAACCTTTTTTATTAGAGGCTTAATATCAAAATGAATAAGTTGTAAAAGGTTTACAGAATGCTTTTGATTCTTTGTAGTTAAGTGTGACTTCCGTTTCTGTTATGTACATGATGCTTTATAAATAACAATGAAAAAGTAAAAAAAAAAAAAACTGAAAATGTGCAGTGAGAATAGGAAATATCATTTGCAATTCTACTACTCTATAGATATTTGATCTTAGATATTTGAACTTCGTTAGTGGAAACTGGTAATGATAACATTTACATTGCAAATTGGCTACTAGATTAATACGTATGTGTATTTGAGAAGTTGAAATATGGAAGCAGGTTCCCGATGTTTCATCCTCTAAGTATCGGAGATTGTGTTGGTGGCAACGGATAGTTGGTATTCAGCCACGTGTTGCTTATACCTGCTCTAAAGAAAAATGAGGTGGGTCAATACTTTTTCTCTTATCAGCAACCACTCGGATTTCTTCATATACCTTTAGCCTGCCTGTTCCTACAGCATCCTGCTGGCATCCTTATCCTTTCCATTTAAATTCAGTTCTAAGACTAGAAACCACATGATACATTTGTCAGACTAGTTAGACCAGAAAATAAGAGATATCAAAACAATTTCATTCACTTGGGGGAAAAAAAAAAAACACTTTAACATGAACAAAATTGAAAATCTATTATGCTCAGGAATGCTTTTGGTGATTTTTCAAGATCTAGTGAATATAGGATAACTGACAAATGGACCTTGCTTTTCCATGGAATGCAGCAGAATGGCTGATTTAATAAATCACAAGCTGTAAACAACTTCCTAATGCAATTCAGCATTTGAATGTCTTGTTGCTTACTTTGATCCGAGCCGTTATATAGCTAAATCTTTTTCAAGTATTTCACAAAAGTAGCCTTTCGATGTGTAAGTCACCCTATGCTTAATTAATGAACTCTTCTGTGGTCAAAAGGCAAATAGAAGCGACTTCTGGAAATTCTCTCACTGGGATCAGAAGGTGACAATTATCTTGTGCTAACCAATCAAAAGGCCAAAGACACAAGAATGCAGGGATGAGGGATGCAAAGTTGAGGGTAATTAACTGATGGCTGAAATTGATGGACTTTTCTTTGTTTTCTTCTGATAGATAATCATAATCAGAATCCTCTACCTAGACCCATCCACCTACTTCCAAATATGATTTGGAAACAAGGTGTTATCTGATCTCCCTTTGCTCGTCATGCGTGTATAGCACTTCTGCTTCTGTCCTCTGGTCCTTAAGAGACTGAGTTAGTCCATTGGACATGGAGAAAGTGATACTACTATGAAACAAAATTAAAGAGGAAAAAAAAGCAGCCTAGGCTATACTCAACAGAATTTACAACACAAAGCTGAGAGAGGCCAATTTAATTTTTGCAAAGTAATTAATATTTTTTCAGCAAAGACAGTGTAATTTATACATAGTTCGATTTTCAATTTTCCAACTACTGCAGGTGGTCTTAATTTTTTTATATCATTGTGCTTCTTCTTTAACATGCCAAGACATGTTCTCTTGATTTACAAAAGAAAGGTTAGTCCACAGAAGGGTGGCAATCACTCAGACAGGTTGTTTCAGCCCCGCTGTGATAAGGAGGACATTTGAGCAGAGGATATCTTTAGAAGACTGGCACAAGCAGAATGGAGGGAGGTGGAGGTTTATGTTGGCAGGAGGCGACCATAGGCAGAAGCTTGGGCACAGGGTATTGAAGCCTAAGTAGATAATGAGGATGTCCGGGTAGAGAGCTGTTGATAGTCTATAGCAAGGTGTCAGAGTCAGAGCAAAGACTGGAGGGCATCTTTCGAGGAGCAAAAACATGACAGATTGTTGGCAAAATGGTTACACGCAAAGCCGATTCATACAATAAGTTGATATTTTGAGATTAAAGGGAGCCGTTTCCTCACTATCGGAAGAAATGGATTTAAAAATACAAAAAAGAAGAAAAGCTAGAATGAACCCTCTGTAGTTGATTTGGAATTGGAGTTACCGGTGTGAACTCATGATTTTCAATACATACAGAAATAAATAATAAAGTAAATGTGCTAGTTTTTAAATTGAGTTGTCATTTATGGCTGAGGTGTAAGAAGAGTTCTTTATATTGGATTTATCAGTTATATCATTCGCAAATATTTTCTCCCAAGTATGTGGGTTGTCCTTTCTTTCATGATTGTGCCCTTCAAATTACAATGCTTCTAATTTTGATGAATTCCAATTTAGCAGCATCACATGTGGTTTAATGTCATTATCTAAGAAACCATTACCTAATCCAAGAATGCAAAAATTTATTCTTACGTTTTCTTTTGAGAGTTTTATAGCCTTGATACCTGTCATATTTGCTATTTGATTTCTATGTCTTAAGTCATTTTACATTCCTCTATTCCTTCATCATATTAAGGAGATAATTTCTAGAGTTTTTTTTTTAATTCCTTTGTTTAATATGTGTTTGAGTTATTTTTTAATGATTTCTCTAGAGATTACAAGCATACATTTCTACTCTTTTATATTTACTGATAAATTTACTTTGCTAGCACCTTTTATTTATTTTTTATTAAAGTTACTCTCCAGTATCATTTCATTTTAGCCTGAAAGACTCCTTTCAATGTTTCTCATAGCCTAGGACTTCTAGCAAAAATCGTCATGTTTCGTTTTTCTGGGAATATCTTACTTTCTCTTTCATTTTGAAGGATAGCTTTGCTGAATGCATTTGACAGGTTTTTTTTCTTTCAACATTTTCAGTGTCGTCCCATTGCCTTCTGGCCTCCATTGACTCTGGTGAGGTGAGCTATGCATCTTATTTAGGGTCCTTTGCATGTGGTGGGTCTTGCTGCTTTCAGAGTTCTCTTCTTTGTCAGTTTGACTATGATGTGTCTATGTTTGGATTTGAGATTGTCTTATTTGGAGTTTGTTGATCTTCTTGGATACGTAAATTAATGGTTTTCATCAAATTTGGGAAGTATCAGCTATTATTTTTTTAAAATATTCTTTCTGTCTCTCTTTCTGGTTTTCTTTAGACTTCCATTATACATTATTTGTTAAAACTGGTGATATCTTACAGGTCTCTAAGAATCTCTTCATTTTTCTTTATGTTTTTTTTCTGTGCCTCCCACTGGGCAATTTTTATTTGACCTATCTTCTGAATCTTTCTTCTGCCAGCTCAAATATGCTGCTGGCCTCTCTAATGAATTCTTCATTTCAGTTATTTTACTTTTCACCTCCAAGAATTCCTATTTGGTTCTTTTTTTTTTCTTAAATTTGGTTCTTTTTATCTTCTTTATCAATATTCTCTTTGTGGTAGATATTATACTCATACTTCCCTTTAATTCTTTAGACATTCTTTTCTTTAGTGTTTTGAATATATTTATAATACCTTATTTAATGAATTTATTTTCTAATTCCAAAATATAGATGTCTTCAGTAAAGTTTCTACTGACTACTTTTTTAAAAAATTCATGTATGGATCGTACTTTCCTATTTCATAGTGAGTTTCATAATATTTTTTTTGTTGGAAGCTAGACATTTTAAAGAATATAAAGTGGTAACACTAGAAACTTGATTCTCCTCTCCACCCAATGTTTGTTGTTTTTGCTGTTTGTTTAGTCACTGGCCTGATTAATTCTGTGAAGTCTGTATACATTATGTGTAGCCACTGAAGACATTGCACAGCATGGTGGTCAGATAACGATTAGATAGAGTCCAAAATGCCTTGAATCAATACATTTTCTAGCCTTTGGCAAGGCACCCACGTACTGAAAGTGTGTTTGAACACACTTTCAAATCTTTCCTAGTTTTCAGCTTCACCTTAATCTTCAGTTCCTGTTTGTACTGTGCCTTGAGGTCAGCCAGAGTGGAGAGATTAGGGCCTGCTTGTGTCTTCCTTGGACATATGCACAACTCTGTACTTGCATGTGGCTTTCTAGATTTCCAGTATTGTGCATGAACTTTTCAAAATTCCCCATGGGCATCTCATTCCTCAAATTTTTCTTGTAAGTGTTTTGTTCAATCTCTGGTTTGCCCAATTGGCATCACTGCAATTAGCAGCTGCAATGTTAAGAGATTGCTGTTGGATTTTTTTTTCTTGGACAAATGCCCTCAAACAGTGCTTTTCTCACTGAACAAGCTGAGCCAGGTCAAATAAAGACGAGCTCTGTGAATGAGACCTTTGCAAGAATCTTCCAAATTTTGTCTCTTCTCTGGAAATAGGGCTTTTGGGGGAAGATTCGATGCCATTCTCCGCCCTCTCTGATCACTGCTAGGCTGTTACTTTTCATAGCTGCCATGGTTGTGGGGTTTCTGGTTTTTAAGGGAAAGGGTCAGAAATAGAACAAATAAAAACCCACAATGCTTATTGTTCCTTAAGACATTTAGCTGTTTTATTTGAGTAAAGCTTCTCATGTTGTTGCAAATATGGATAATTTCAAAGTTCCAAAACAGTTCATTTTGATAATTTTTGGCAGTGTTCTTGTTGTTTTTGTGCAGTGGATTTTTTTCTTAGTCCATCATTCTAGAAGTGCTTTCTCTATAGTCTTCATGCAATTTTTCTGCTAGTTTTGAATTATTTTAAAATAAAAATATTAATTTAGTTACCTTTTGTCTCACCTTTATTTCCTTGTATTTTTCTCCTTTCCTAAGCCACATTTAGCCCGCTTAGTTTTATAAGCATAGTTACTTCATTAGTCAAAGTTCATTGGGGCTTGGAATCTATATATATTTCCACAATGACAGCCATGAAGGGTTTAGATTCTTATTTTTTCCATTATTCATTGAACCAGCCAACCTTATCTTTCCAGTAATATCCAAGATTATAGCATGATCTTATTGGGAATAAGAAAAATACTCGTTTTTTTAAAAAATTTTTAAATACAAATTTTTGCCTTCTTTATTAGCAGTTATATTTCTTAATATAAGCTACATTTCAGATATATGTGCTACAAGTCACACTGCAGAGAGAGCTTCATTATTTTTCCATATCAATAAAAATGGCCATTACCGGTAACTTACAAAAGAAGATACATCCCAGGTATATTTATTATTGACAGACGTTAATCAAGGTTAAACTAATTTTTTTAACAAATAGGCCAAGGCTTACGTGATATCAGGATCTAGAAATAAAGTACAAATAATGTGGATCATTGGGCTTATTATAAACCAGGATGCTTTTTGTTCTTTATCCTTTAGATCGTCCATATAGAGGCTGTGAACATTTTTATTTTTCAACAGTTGCCTAAGAAAATGCTCTCCATTTTCCTCATTCTCCCTTCTTTCTTCTGTCCAAGTCTTATTTATTTTTCTTTTTGATACTTATTTCTACCTAGGAATCCTAGTTATTGTCCAATTTTAATCATTGCTGTGCTGCCTTATTCCACGAGAGGGCACTCAAGTGGCTTTCTTTATCTGTTTTTCTATTTTTCTCATCTGTTTACCACATTGTACTGTAGGGCAGATTTATCCCAAAGGCCTCTACTAAAAACAAGATGGTACATACGGACACCCAACTACAATTCATTTCTTATGATGATGAAGTTTTACATGTTTTAGGAATAGAAAAATAAAAAGGAAGAGACTGAGATATCCTAATATTATATCCATGATAATTTTATATGCTTTCCTCTGGAAGGGTTTGGATGGCTAGTAGACATGACTTCTGAAAAGAAGACAAGACTCGTGGAAAACCTTATATGTTCTGCATTGATCAAATGTGACTGATATTTGATCATTTTCAAACTAAATAGAACAGATAAA
This sequence comes from Pteropus medius, assembly GCF_902729225.1. Taxonomy (NCBI): domain Eukaryota; kingdom Metazoa; phylum Chordata; class Mammalia; order Chiroptera; family Pteropodidae; genus Pteropus; species Pteropus medius. The sequence goes on from NW_024355205.1 coordinate 28,933,510, forward strand.
GTCTTTTTCTTATCTATTTTTCAAAATAAACCTAAAAAAATTTAAATACATTTCTGAGATGATTAGAGATAAAGCAATGATAAAAACTCATACCTGAGTTTTGTCAGAATAGCAGAGAAGATGTTAAGGAAATATTTGCTTCACTGTCAGTAGGATAGCAGAAGCATAAAGAAATGAACTTATCGTTATTATTTTTTTTGAAATCATAGCATATGGCTACTACTGGAATGTACATGACCAAACCTTAATCCACTCAAAGACAGTTGAAGTTGTCTTTTCCTGTAAGGTCAAGCTGGCGTGAGGAGCAGTGAGGGGGCGAGGCATACACAATTCAGCCATCCCAGAAACTGTGTTTATTCTGACTTTATGGGAATTTTTCTGGCTTGCCTGGTAAGTGATTAAACAACACTAGCAACGTTGTTGGAAAAGGACTTTGCCTCAGTTGAAGATAAACCAGGATTGATGATTAAAAGAAAGATGATTCTTTTACAGGAAGCTGCAGAAGAGAAGGGAACTGTGGGTGTCAAAGCACAGAATTACTATCGTAGCTTTTGTATTCCACCCAAAGAACCATATGTCATGAGGGTGGTCACTTCCTCTGATATTTGAATCAATTCTGAAAGCACTGGAATCAACAGCTGTTTGATAACTGTATAACCACCAAGGGACAAAGAGCAGTATCGTAATGTCAGCATGATACTCATGCAAAGCAAATGCAATTTTTATATTTTCTTTACTAGTTTTTGTTTAGGGTTTTTAAAAATTCTATTTAATGCCTTTATTTTGATCCATAGCCATTGGATAGTGGCTTTCTAAAACAATTGTTTTAATTGCTACCATTGGTAGCAATAATCAGTAAAGTTATCAAATAATCAGCTATTATTTTAATAAAGAGGATTCTTTTCCCAAATAGAGACAATTAGTAAAAGATGAAAATTTTTCATGCCTGAGTTAGAAATCATTATAATTTGATAGACTGCCTTTGAAAATTTAATCTTTGTTATTTTTTAAAAAATTCAACATCCCCTTGGGGCAATGGAACTGAGAGTTTTATTAACTTAAATGTCTTTATATCAATTTCTAAGCAGAAAAAATAAGGAACACAGCATTTCCTTATGAATACTTTCAAATATTTTCCTTATGAATTCCTTATGAATACTTTCATTAAAATGTAGGAAAAAGTGACAAAAGAGTACATATTTACTTTATCACACATTTTATTTCTTAGAATCCTAAAGACCTGTTTCACATCTGCCATTTGTTAGTTCTTTGTGCTTCCCATTTAAATTTTCCTGGCAGTCTCTGGAAAGATAGAGTGAACCTAAATGGTCTCCTTGGTAGCCGATCACCTGCTACTTCAGGTTGGCCAATTCTGTGCATTAAGCTCAAACACAAAAGCCAATTATGAAGTCTGCAGATTGTATTTTTAGCTGTTTGAAACACGGAAGGCTTCCATACCATTCAAGTTACAGCATCGCCCTGAATCCCTTCATGGTGAAACATTTAATTTATTTAACATCTGGAGCTGGATGGCAATAAGAAGCCTATCTTCAAATCTCTATATCTCTGGATGCAATTTTTAATGCATTAACCATTTCTGAAATTAATCAACAAGAGGGCAAAATAACCTCAAGGATATCTGGGAGTGTGTGTGTGTGTGTGTGTGCGTGTGTGTGTGTGCGTGCGTGCATGTGTGTGTGTAAAGTAATTAGAATTTAGTGATTAGAATTTATTTATAAAGTAATTTATAAATTTATTTATAAAGTAATTAGAATTTATTCTTTCACAATTATGTTTTTTTTTTTCTTTTTAACACCCTGTATCCTTCCCTCAAAAATAATGTAGACATGCCACTTAAGAGTAAGTGTGGATTCGATATTATCTCCATGTCTGCAAGGTCCAGTATAACTTATAGAGAGAGGAAATTAGACGTCAAAGCTAAGTTTACTTACCATTTGATGTCAGTGTTGTACTATAAGAACAAAATTAATGTGGGGTGGGGGTGAGAGCTGTGGGAATAAGCTACTGGGGAACGAGGTTAATTTGAGTGTTAAAGGTTATCAGTTTTGTCGCAATCTAAAATGACAATTCTTTCTGGAGATTGACAAAGCTCTTCTTTGGTAAGGAGTCAACAACCATCAAATCCAACTACCTCTTATTCAAATTCAAAACATGACACCTGTCAAACCCAAGCTGATTTTTTTTTCCTTCCCAATAAAAGAAAGTATATTAAGGTACTTGCTAATCTTAGAGATCTAAAGTATCTTCCATAAATTTGAATGAAAACATATGCATATTCTATTTCCAGATGAATAAAATGCAACTTAGTCATGCATAATCAACTAAACCGTGTCCCACCCTTTAATTTCTCAAGTTGTTTATATTTACAGGAAGCCATTCTCTTCAAGGACAAATTTAATAAGGGCAGTTTAGGAGGTTGGAGGAAAGTGGTGTGCAAAATGGAAAATGTGAGGCGATTTCAATTTAGATACATACCTAGCTGGGTCTGTGGTGAAAGGTACCTTAAGGCAACCACTTTTATGAAACAAACACAGACATGATTTTTCTGTCCTCTAGGCCTTGCTTTTTATTGAGAAGAATGCATATTGTTAAGTAGCTACCTTCTTCTTCATCAGCACAAATTCACTGCCATAGGTAAAAAATATATATATCGCTTAAAAGAATGAATACCTGTCGATCAGTTACCTGCAGTAGCTTGGAGGATGACGTGTATACAAATTGTTCAAATGTAATCAAGATAGAAACATATGTCAGGGCTTGAGGAATTTTGTTTTTTAATATTATTGCTGGTTTAGACCTCATACTCACTTGCATGAAAACTCCAGAAAGTCTTAGGCAACTACAGAAATTAGACCATAGATACAGGCAAATCCTTCACCCATTGAGGACTCAAATATAGTCAATACCAATGTACCAGAAATAATTATAAAGTGTAGGAAAACAACCTTTCCTTAACATTTCATTCTCTACTTGCCGCAAATCAAATTACAGACATATGCATTCAATATTGAATTACTTTTGTAAAGTGCTTTCCTCTTTGACACACTATGTAGTTTCTTAAGGTGACAGCTTAACTGTTTTGAAATAGTATTTTTATTGCTGCCTCATTCAGCTCTCTAAGCTATCAAAATATGTCCTTCTCACCCACCTCTGCTCTCTTATACTAGAATATTAGCCCCAGAAGAAACATCAATAAATTCCTTCTCCAGAATAGCAGATATTAAAAGGCTCAACCATGAAGTAGTGAAAACCCATGTAGGCAAATTCACAACAGTAAGATCCTATACTTGAAGGAAAGCCCTATACTGTAAAGCCACACACAAATAGATAGATGATGGATGGATAGATGGATGGATGGATGGATGGATGGATGGATGGATGGATGGATGGATAGATAGATAGATAGATAGATAGATAGATAGATAGATAGATAAGTAATAGATAAAAATAAAACCTATAGAGCCAAGACTTTTTTTCAGGATTTGGCCACTTTTCTGAGGTGACTGGGCAAGTACTTCTTAGAAGTGACTCAAAAGAATTGCATAGGCTGAAGGTGGTGGAGGAGAAAGTGAGAGAACAAAGTCAAAGTCAGTGATTTCAGAAATCCATGTGCACAAATCCCTGGAGATTTTGTTAATATGTAGGTTCCGACTGAGTTGGTCCGAGGTGGGGAAACCTGAGATACTGAATTGGGAACAAGGTCCCAGGTGCTGCTGGTACTGGTCCGTAGGCAACACTGAGTAGCAAAGATCTTAGGCAAAGAGTTTCAAGAGGAAGTCATGGGATTGAAGAAGATCTGGCTAGACCATTATCCCTGGGGAATAATTAAAAATACAGATTCCTAGACTTTGTGCCACATGGTGCAAATGAGTATATCTTGATGAATCTGTATTTTTTTAAACATTTCCCAGGAGACTCTGATATAGAACTAGATTTGAGATGTGAATAAGACGGGATTTCCTCTACTAAGCACCTGGCAAATGAGATGGTATCTGACCTATCTGTAATTATAACAGTGCCAATTAACTCTTTAAAAACAGGGGTGGATAAAGATTTGGCTAATTCACATTTCTCATCCTTTATGTGTTTGAGAGTAAGCATTGTAGAGCATGGTCTCAATAGAGAATAGAGTTTATGAACTATCAGAAAAGAAAACAATCTTTGGTAAGCTTTAACTCTTTTAAAAGATTTTTTTTATTTTTCAATTATAGTTGGCATACAATATTATATTAGTTTCAGGTTTAATAAGGTTAAACTGTTCATTCAAAAATAAAATAGCATGAATCAAACCTAGTGTATCCTGGATACTTTATGTTCATATTCTTAGTAAATTCTCTCATCATCCTGAAAGCTAAGTAACATTATCTTCATTTTGTAGTTAAGGAACTGAGAGAAAGGAATATTAAGTTACTGTATAAAGTCATAAAGCTAAGGTGCCGGAGGACAGGGATATGAACACAGGGCTCTCTAAACACAGCCTCACGCTTGTGACCTGAGGGCCATGAAAGCTTCAAGTTATTGATAAGCCAATATTTTTTGAAACTCTGCAAATTGTCCACGTGTATTATTTTCAGCACTCCATGCTATCCTCTGCATAATGGTTAATGGTAAAATCTTTAAAAATTGTTCACAAATGTACATGCATACATTTGGCAATAGAATGATTTTAAAAAATACACTCTGAGCTGTATCAACTTATCTGTGGTGGTGGAGGTGGTGGCGATAGTGGAGATGTTTAATGGAAATCGTGTGGTTCTGAATATCTTCCCATCTTCCCTCCCCACTTCACAAGTCATGCATCTTTGCATTGCTGAAACATGATAAAAAAAATCAGTGTGGCAGAGAGCAGTCACAGTGATAAAGCAGGACATTCAAAAGTGTGCCATTCTGACGTCAACAAGGTAGTCTGGAGTGTTTTGAATAGCAATTCTTCTTTGAATATCAGTATGCATATTGATTAATATATATTATATTTTATATATTATTATTATATATATTTTTTGCAAATCTCAGTATAAATCTCACTATGAAATAAGGAAGTCTTGGAACACAGAAATGGATCCCACTGGCTAGATGCTCATCTAGTGGATGGCCCTCATGGTTCTTTGATTTAAGATGAGAGGAGAGAAAGAAACTTTATACATTCAGTGAGAGCTACATAGAACAAAACTCGAGAAAAAACAAAATATTTTCCTTTTACTGTCCCAGGTCATGCTCCTCATTCCAAACTTAATTCAAGGGGACAGCCAGTAGTCCATAGGCCACACATTATGGACCACTGGTCTAAGCTAATTGTGAATGGTTTACTCAGAGGCCAGTGACTGGGTAGGATTCATCCTTTGCCAGTGAGATGTAACAGACATATGCTTGGAGTTTTCTTGGAAAGATCTTGCTCACAAAAGGACACACTGGCAGATGTGGCCCTCTTCTTCCTTTGAACTTGGTCATCTTTATGTGGCATCTTGAATTGTGGCAGCCATCTCCTAATTATGGAATAAAGTAGGCTAGGCTGTGATAAAGTCATCATAGAGAGAATGGCAGAGCTTAAAATGCAGAAAGAACCTTGATTCTTGATGATCATGAAGCCACTGAAATGACTAATTCCAGTCATTCTATCTCTGTACTTTCTTTGGAATTTAGTAAATTTCCTCTTTGATTCCTTATTACTTATAATTAAAACCATCCAACTGGTATTAAGATATATTTTCATATTTTCCATTTGGCTGGGGTCACATTATGAGTTGAAGAAAGCTAATCCAGTAACTAGAGAAAAATGTCAGGATTTGTATAATTTTTCCGTCAATATTATGTAAGAACAAAATAAACGATAGTTATTTTGAAGTTTACAAATGGAGCTTATTTGAGCAGATGGTCCCATTTATAACACCCAGCTGGCTAGAGTTTCTTTAGAGGGCACCATGCTCTTTCCACTGAACAAATTAAGTATGTCACAAAAGCTTCAGTGCAAAAATAAAAATTATAGACCTATAAAATAGTTTTCACTAACCTAACTCATAGTTATGTAGGTATTCACTTCCTGAACATACCAAATACTCTACTCTTTTTCTATGAGGGGGTTAACTTACAAAGTAAGTACAATCACTTTATGTGGTACTTTTTTTTTTTTTTTGTCACATATTAAAATTGGAAGAGGCCCAGCCAAACTGTGAAAGTAAGCAAGTATGTGAATGCGAAATGTGTTTTAGCTGAAAATATCATTTGAGCCAAAATATTGTAGATCACAACTTCCAAACTGTCTGTCACATCCAGTAATTTATTTTAAATATTTATTTAAAATATCTGAGAAGTCAAATTATATCCCAAATTATAAAACAAGCAAATGATGACATTTAGAATCATCATTTTAGTATTGATTCCTTCCTTAAAAAGAAAAAAAGCAATCAGTAAACCATGCCACTGAATTGATGAGCCTTCTTCTCATGTTTTTTAGAAGCCAAAATGATTCTGGGGAAATGAGAGTGAAAACGATTTTAAAGTAATAGTCAACTCTTATTAAAACATGGCTCATTAAATGTCATTTCTAATTACCTAGAGACTTAATATCTGAATCATCCTTGAACATACTTTGTAGCAACAGGGTTCTAAAAAAAAATCATTTTTATTTATTGCCTGTATGTTTTTTAGAAATATAGTATATAGAATAGCCATTTTCCCTAAGAATAATTTTAAAGTTATAGAATTACATTTAACTGTTAAAAAATAGAAATTTGAAGAAATTAATATATTTAATGTTATTTGCTAATGCTAAAGACTTCCAAGCTTAATGTAATATTTTCTATACTCCTTTTTTTCCTATGGAAAATTGTATATTTGAGGGGCTTGCTTTTTTTTTTCAATGAGAAAATTGGTTAATCATTAGAATCCAGATCAGCTCAATAATCTTTTGTACTTCACGAGTAAGCTACTTGACTGCTAATTCTCATTTCAAGTTCCTTCTACAAAAATCTAACAACCTAGTGTGCAGTAAGATAAAATTAGGTGATCAACTATGAAGGTGTTATTTACATTAGACAACTAATAAATAAAGCTACAGACAATTCTTTATATTAGCCTCAATCTTTTCTAGTGGGATTTACCACAGTGATAATCAAGGTGTTAGAAATGTGTCAAACTCCAAGCTCACCTCTCAATGTTCTGAAGAGAGGAGAAAGCTTTTCAATGACAAATGTCCTACTCTTCACCTACTACTGGCGAATAAACCCTAGGTTCTCTCATTTTTAATTCCTTCATCCAGAAGCTCTTTGTGGCAGGTACTCTACATAGACTACGTACTATATTCCTCCAAATAATCCTGTGAGGCCAGCATCATTTCTGATAGAAAGATTCTTTGATGTAGGTCAGTTAAGAATACTGAAGAGGAGAAGTCTGATGTTCGAAGTATAAAACAGTAAAACAATTATGAATAAAGGTCAGATCAGGAAGTTTGAAGTTTAGGAAGGTTCAAGAGAGTCTACTATGCTTTCTAAGTCCCTAACCTTCTCCTATTTATACTATAAAATCATGTGTTTTATAAAATAAAATAGTAATCCTCTAACGCAAAACAAAATGTTAAAGTAAAACAAAACTCATTCTTCTCCCTAAAATACCCTCCCTAAAACCCCTCCTATATATTTGGAGTACAATGGGACCTACAATGACACTAATAACTCAGGAATAAGTTATTGTTCCTTGTGACTAAAATGTATTCAAAGACTTTTTGATTCTCTTTCTAGTGACGAAAACCCAATCTCACTGAAAATGTCATACGATTCTTCTGGTCTCGCATAAAGCAAGAAAATAAACCTAAATATTACTCCAATAGTCTTTGCCAAATTACTTTATGCTTAACTATCTATTAAGAATGTAAAATAAATGAACCCTGTTGGTGCCATGCCCTGGCCTCTGAAGGTTCTGATGTGCTTGGGTACAAATCTGGTCCCTCATTCCTAGGAGATAGTAACTGCAGTGTTCTACTCAAGGCCAATGAAGCTCTATAATGAGTTGGCTTCACTATTAACTAGTTGAACACTCATTTCTTCTTCCATCTAATTCCCAATATTTTGTCCACGGCCATGCCACCCTGAACACGCCCGATCCCGTCTGATCTCGGAAGCTGAGCAAGGTTGGGCCTGGTTAGTACTTGGATGGGAGACCACCTCGGAAGACCGGGTACCGTAGGAATTAAAAAAAAAAAAGTAATTCCCAATATTTTACAACGTATATTTTTAAAATGTAGTCACTTTTCCAAAAAGAGTACAAATGTAACTCCTATCAAACTGTACAAACTCTCATCTCATCTGACTTCTTCTTTTTTACCTTGCCATCTTCCTCCCCCATGCCAGTGTGGTTCTCTAAATGATCCTGCCAATCACCAGCCTAGTCTCTTCAGCTCTCCTTTACAATATTGGCACAATTATCTTTCAATCACGTCAGTGCTCACACGTTATTCTACAGAACGATGTTCGGCTTCATCTTATAATCAGACCAGCCACCACGTGGCTCCTCCTTTATCCCAACCTCGTTTGTTACTATAGTCCCTCTCCCTCCAGCCTTCACTGGCAAACAACCTACTTTTCACCTACTATTGGCGAATAAACCCTAGGTTCTCTCACTTTTAAATCCTTCACCTGAAAGCTCTTCGTGGGATGTCTTTCTGTCCTTTGAAGACCTATTTGAATTCCACCTCTGCCAAGAAATTTCATCTCAGCTGTCCTGAGGTCCATGACTCTCTGTTTCTCATAATAGTATGATACTTTATCTATTTAATTTCATATTTATCACAGTCTTTCTTGAGACTTGGTTGTTTATGAGTGTCTTCTCCCATGATAAAGTACAAGAGGTTGGTGACCGTGTATAATTTATCCGGCAAACCCCCAATGTTCGATATAATCCTTTGCATACAGTATGCATAAACAAATGTTTGTTGAACTGAATTGAATTTTTAGTAGCTTTAAATTTGAACTAATCTTACATTTAACCTTAAGAACAAGAAAAAGAATTTGAAAAACTGAATATATTTTTGATTTCTTGTTCAATAATGTGGTATAATGCATTCTCAAAATCACTTGTCAAAAGATAGGGGTCAAAATAAATGTTGAGACCTAACTCTTTCTCATTTCTGCCTAGTTTCCATTCATACTCTAGTGAAAGTAGGTGAAATTTTATTTTCCCCAACTTTCTTAAGGCTCCTCATTCTTTAATACCTCAGTATCCTAAATGTTACCTATATGAATCAGCAGCAATGACATCAGCTTGGAGCTTGTTAGAAACGGAAGAATCTCAGACCAAATCGGGACCGAGTGGATCAGAATCTTTGTTTTAAAAAGATCCCCAGGTGATTTTTGTGCACATTAAGTTCGAGAAGTACTGCCATCTTATATTCTCTAAGAACCTCCCTCTCGAACACACAACCACACAATGGGTTGCCTTATCGAAGCAATTTCTGGTTTCTAGAACCTTAAGAGAGTCTGTACAATTTGGTGCTACTGCTTGTTGGGCGCTAAGGCACTGGCTGTTTTACCATTGTCTTTGCACCACAGTATTATTTTGATACTAGTTTTGAATTTGCCATTACCCTAAAAGAATTTTGGGGATAGCCAGGAGTCCATAGATTGCTGGTCTAAACTAATTGTGAATATCACATTCATAGGCCAGTGATTGGTATTGAATATCCATAGAGTATCGGTTAGGTACCAGCCACTTTGCAGTAGATATTATTACTGCTGATTTGTTGTTGCGATTGTTATTATTGTTAATATTATAATCATAATAATTATTATTATTTTTATAGTTTTTATGTCCATTTGTAGAGGAGACTAGAAATCAGAGAAATCTCAAAGAATGCCAGTGGCAGAGATGAAATTTTATTCCACAAACTTTGAACTGAATCCTAGATTTAAAACTCTCTCTAGTGTGCTGGTAGACTGATGCCTCTTTCTGCTCCAGCAACTTACACATGCTCATCTTTCTGAGATAGTACCCTTCCCCACATACTTACCTACTTTGCATGGTTATTACTAGTCATTATTCACATTTCAACTCAGAAGACATTTCAGGAAAGTCTTCTCTGCTCCTCAAACTAATTCGAGTTTCCATGTAGGACACTTTCATTTCATCCTGAAAGTCTCATTCAAAGCACTTATCTTTCATGTCACCAATTAATTCATTAGATGCTTTAAAAAATTTTTCCAGCTCTCCTAATATAACATAGGTTCTATGAAGACAGAATCGATTTCTGTCTCGCTTACTGTTAATCTATAATCCTAGCACATTCTCTGATGATAGTAAATACTCAACAAATAGATACTTACTGGATGAATGAAGGTGCTACAAAGATTGTAAGTTGTGAAGTCAAATATATGAATTTAAAAATGATCTCAAGAAAATTACCCAACACATATGGGCCTCATTTTCTTCACCTTTAAAATGAAAATAATGCAATCTACCTGATTCTGAGAAAAAAATTGAGCTGCATTTCTGATACATAGTTGGTATCCAGTGAATACTTGATTTCTTATGATATAAAGTGTTAGCCTGTTAGTTATTACAACTGAAATATGAGACATTAGTACTTGATTGAAGCTAGAAAAATCATAGACATAAAGCCTAAAAGCAAAATAATAATTCTTGAAGGTTGAAAAGCCCAAATATATAACACAACTTTAAACACTGTGGAATTGGGGTCAACCTCTCTCTCTCTATGCCACTATTTCTTAGATTTTCCCCTCACATTCTAGCGGCTGCAGTCTTTAGGCCAGGAAGACTGAATTTTCTATCAGCGTTCTTTCCACTCTGGGCAGTAACTGTGGCTTGCCTATGGCCTAAAAGGCTAAAATTGGAATGCACACAATGTCATTTCCTTCTTCTCTGTGTCCATTCACCTCCAGAATCTACCTGTTGTGTTTACTCTCCAGTGACGTGGCTTTTGGTATTTTGTCTGGAGTGATAGTTGCTATCTGTGGGAGGGCCAGTGAAGAAGAAACTTAATAAGCAATGCCCAAAATGAAACTCCTGATTAGTTTCATACCTAAATCAAGTAGGAACTCCAGTGGACTACTTTTCACTTGTAGTTGACCAGAATTTGATTACAGACCCCCCTCTTAACCAATTATGATTCCTCCTTGGGTTGAGAAAATGATCCTGACTTCCATAAACACTTTCTTTTCTGCAATAGATTAGAATTGGCTTAATAAAGATTGAGGGAGAAATTGCTGTTGAAGGAATAATCAATGTCTTCTGAGAGTCACTTTCTTGTAGATACAAGTGTTTATTTTTCTGACTCTCTCTTGAATTGCAAAAAAAGATAGTTTCTATCATCCATCTAAGATGGATGACTTGAAAAAATCATTAAACCAGCAGATGAATAAGTACTAAATTAAATTCCTGTATCAGATTTTATTGAGAATGGACCCCAGTGCATCCCCAAGATTGGCAGAAAATCAGACAACTGATCTTTGATGCTTGAGCACTTTATGGTGCTTAACTAGGTGTGAGACATTCCATCTTCACCTCACAGGGAAACTCCTCACTTTATAGACATGATAAAGGATAGAGATTCTTATTGATGGTCACATAAAAAACAAAAACACAATAGGAAAAAACCCAACACTTTTATACTCCAAATTTTTTGAAAATAACAAAAATATGTAAGATAAGAGTCGTGTCCTAAATTGTGTGCTTATAATCCTTCAGGAAAGAAAGAAAAAAAATCTGAGTAATATTGTTGTAAAGTGGTATACACAAGGTAACCATATATACGCAGAAGAAATAATTCGTCTTGACAAAGAACCTGGAAAGATATTTTTAATCTATAGTCTTTGATCAGGATCTTAAAAGATGACTGTGATAAGGGAAATGAGAAAGGATATTACAGCCTGAGGAAGCATCGTGAACTAATCATGGAGACAATGAGGTGTTGAATGTTAACAGAACATCAACTAGTTCACTGTGACAACAGTGCCTAGAAAATAATAACGGGCTAGTGAACTGCGAAACCGAACAATTATTTGGGGACCAGATCATCCAAAACCTTGAAGACGGGATTAAGGATTTGGATATCATAGACACTATACCTGAAATAAAAAACCTTGCAATCTAGTTGAAAAGGTACACAAGTGCACACATCTATTTAATGTGAGACAATGTGTGAAGAGTACTAGAGTTGTAATTCATAAAAGAGGAGTTGTAATTTACTGAACAAGAGGTGACATTTTTGGCTGGGATAACCAAAGAGAAATTTTAGGAGGAGGCAGCAGTTGCAATATGTCTTGAGGAGAATGTTAAGAATGCTGGGTGGCTAAGGAGTATGAACTTGGAAGAAAGACTGTGGGAAAGGCACATGGGAAGAGAAATTCCTGTTTCAAAGTCCAAGCGAATTAGCAGGTAGATAACAAAATCATACAACTTGAATTTAGAGAGATCTTGATTGAATCAGATATCATTTGACACAGTATAGTTGCTGCATTTCATATAAACTTAAAAACTAATTATAATTTGAACCATTATTTTATATTTCAGTAAGGGAGTAAAGCTGTCAATTATAATATTTTATATCATTTTTTATAAGATACCTCCTAATTTCAGAAATGCTAAAATATGAGAAAAATATATAAATAAGAAATGATGAACTATCCGAAGGAAAAAATCATATTCTTAACATTTTGCCATAAAATATGCAGCTTTTTTTTCTTTTTTTATCTCTAAATAAGCAATTCATTTGAGAGTTACAAAGATGTCAGATTATATAACATTTAATGACTATCCAGGTAGTTATTCAAATAATTTTTGCCAAAAACTTAGCTGGAGTTGTACATAACACTTTATCAAACAGCAGGGAAGAGCAAAATGTTAACAGTACTGTGTGTTTGGGAAATGATGAGGGACTAAAATCTATCAGCTCAACTCATTCGTGTGATGCTTATATCATGGTATAATGGGTCTTTTTGAGATGAAATACTGCCATTTGTGAAAACATGGATGGATCTTGAGATTATTATGCTAAATGAAATAAGCCAAATGGAAAAGGACAAGAGCCATATGACTTCACTCATATGTGAGCTATAAAACAGAAACAAACAAACAAACAAAGCAAAAAAATTATAGACACAGACAACAGTGTGGTGGTTACCAGAGGGGAAGGGGTGTGGGGAGACAGAAGAAGGTAAAAGGGGTCAAATATATGGTAATGGAAGGAGACTAGACTTTGGGTGGTGAACACAAAAGCAATATACAGATGATGCATTATAGAACCGTACACTTGAAACTTATGTAATCTTATTAAATGTCACCCCAATAAATTTAATAAAAAGAGGTATTTTTGTACCTCTGCTGACTTTCACCAGTTCCATTCCACTTTAATACATGACCAGAAAACAGACAGCCAGCCAGTTGCATTTTTCTTTTCTCAATTACTCTATTTTCCTCCATCCACTCAGAAAGTAACAACCTTGGGAGACTAAAATTTCATGTGCTAAGTGCAAATTTCCCATTAAAAGTCCCTCTCTCTATGACTCTGACATGTTTTTCTCTATTTCCCTCATAAATTGGTGAACTTGTGAGCTTAACTTTTATATAATAGCTCCAAGGGTCATGCCACGTGTCATTTTGTCTGACAGCTCAGGGAAAAAAGCAGTTTGGTTATTTTCCTATCAAAATAAAAAGGCAACATCATTATTATATTTCTGGAAATAGCAGTGATTGCACAGGCTGTAATGCAGCCTCAGAGAGTTGAATAGCTTTTTAAGTAGTTAATATTTTGCTTCGTTTTTGTGTTCATCCACAAATTCATTCTAGAGTGATCTAGTGGATTCGGTTTTACTTTTCTCCTGTGTGAAATGAGTAACATGCATTTTCCAGATAGATACAAGTGAAAAAAAGTGTGACTAATGGAAAATCAACAGCTGATAAATTATAAACAGGTTCGTTCATTAATTAGTTTTTGTCCAGGATACGCATACAGCCATGCGAACAAATATGCATACTGAAACTCAAATGCTATGGGAGGAAGTGCAATCTAGTACATAAAACTGTTTGCAGAATGAGAAAATGCAGGCAAACTCTCAAATCATTGATGATATGGTTATTTGACACTGAATCAATTATAAAAGGATGTCGAATGTCTATTAGATAGCTGATCTACAAAATATCAACTGAACAATGTGTCTCCTTTTTCAATGAAATGTTTAAAGACCGAAAAATGCTGTGCATCTAATTTGAGGTGAGATGTATAAAATATCCCCTCACCAAAATATAAGTTGAAAGTATTTATGCAATTCGAAAATTTTAGTCTTCTTTTGCTTTACAAATTATAAAAACTTTATGTATATGTCCTAAGATTTTAAAATCAAATATGTTTTATCTGATTTAGTTAACTTGTAAGGGAAATGCCAAATGCCATGTTTAAATTGTCTGATACCATTCCAATTAAAGAGATTTTTGTTGATTTTAAAAATAACAAATGAAAGCAATAATACAGTATGCCTATTTATAGTCCATATGTAATTCTAAAATGCTTTCTGATTGATAGTGTCACTCTTCTAGTCTATAAACTTTTTTAATAGCTCAATGTATTATTTTGATTTTCATGGATTTTCATTTCTCTGGTGTGTCACCATATGAAAAAGTTAATAAAACATGAAGTAGCCAAATGACAAGTTAGAGGATATACAAATGTGGATGTGTTTGGATTCGTGCAACAAAAAGAAAAATTGATTCAAAGAATCTTAAATGATGAAGAGAATCTGCCACTGCATATTGGAAGGTCTATTGAAAGAGGGCAGCTACCAGAAGGGTAAATTTAGTGGCTCATTGACTTTCTCGAGGATCCAAATTCTCTCTGTCCTACTACTCCACTATACTTCATGGATCGACTTTATTTTCAAGGCAGCTCTCCTTGTGATTTCAACTGTAGTTTCCTGGGTCATATGAAGACCTGACAATTTCCACGAGAAGAAGAAGGATGTCTTTATCCAGTGTTCCTTTTATGGGAGGCGGGAGGAGGCAGGACATGTCTTTCAGAATCCTCCAGAATTCTTCTTTCCATTTTTATTGACCAGACTTGCTCATGTGCTCATTCTTCAACTTAGCGCTGACAAGCAAGAGGAGATTATCACCACTTCCCAATGAAGCACATAGCCATGTGAGAGATGGTGGATTGCTAAAGAAAATGGATCTTCCGTAAGAAAGAGTGGGATGAATATCTGTTGAGTGAGTAAATTTAATTCAAGACAGAGGAAGGAAACAGGAGCTACGCTTCAAACAGTACAGCTTGACAACTGACTTTTAAAAGGTGTGTGTATTCATCCAATATATTTTGTGAACCAGTCAGACCAGCTCCTTACTGACTTGGCCACTATTCCAAAATTCCATCAGCCTTGCTCTACTTCCTTCTTCACCACCTTATTTTGTTCTATATTACTTTAACTTATTCACTTTCTTTAATACATACCTTATTTCACCAATTAGACCTTGAGCCCCTTGCTTTCAGAGTGTTATTTTCCTTGGCCCTGCCTTTTTCCTTTTGATTCTCTTTCTCTTATCTGCCCTGCTTTCTCTATATTTCTTACTGGCTACTGGCTTATTTTAATACCTTAAGATTCGTATGGATATTAAAGCTCTGTATGCCCTTCTCAAAGGATGGGAGTAAATACTTTCATACGTCCCCTCCCTGTGTTTATCACACTACCGAGTTCATTGTAGGTTCTGAAAGAGATAGTGGTTTAGGACTGCTTGAAAATTAAAGAGGCTAGACTGTGGTGCTGTGTAGCACTAGGCTTGGTGTTGCCCATAGGATACAGCAATGAAAAAGGCTGCTTATTCTCCAGTGAGCCCTAATTTAATATTTAATGATCTAAAAATCATCATAAAAATTTATCTTTAAACTAAAACACTCTTTACTACAAAATGTACAGTCCTGGTGTGTTTAGGTATCCTGGTTTAGAAGAGCTGTTCTTATCACCATTTAGTCTCTCTATCAGATAACTTACCCGAAATATTAAGATAAGCTAAGTAAATCATCTGTGTGATATAGCTGACAAAGGTTAAACTCCCTGGTCACTTACTCTGAGAAGCCAAAATGATTGTTCTTCAAGGTAAGGAGCTTCACTTACCCTGAAAGTATTAATCAGTAAACAAAGAGAATAAATAATATTGATGCCAGGTTAAATGTGAGGTGTGAAAAACTGAGCTTTTCCTGTAAGGGAAGATGACACTTGGCTAGGGATAGAGGAAACAAGCATTTCTTATGAAGTTACATAGCAGCAGAGTGCAATCCAGTGACAGATATGTTTGCTGTCAAATTATGCAATTTGAAGCTGTTGGGCAGAATCATCCTTGTTGGCAGATATTCCATCTTCAAACACCAAGGACAGTGACACTTCTCAGAGCCAACTCTATTCCTCTGTTCCATGTCTCAGAATCTGCTTCTCCTGAGGCCTTTTACATCAATCTGTGTATTGCTGATCCTTTCAAATAATATCAGACACAGAGCTTGAAGGCAATCTCTACATTTACATATAAATGGAATTGATCAATGAATAGTATTGGCAGACTGTCTCTTCAGCCTGGGTGTCTAAATATTCCTAGTGGGACTTTTGAGTTTAAAAATGAGCAAAGCTGTTTAAGCACAATGTTTACCTAACTTCATTCTCTCATCATCTCACTCCCTAATTCTGATACAGGATAGAAAAAAAAAAAAAAAAGGAAAATTTAGCGGATGTATCTTGTCTGTACAAGGGATCCAAGGTCAGGAAGTCTTAGGAGTCACTAGTTAAGATCTATAATATGTTCCCCTTAAACAAGAAGAGGTAATGGTTTCTGAATAAATGTTTTTATAGAATATCTTTTCTTCTCATGGTTTACTGACATAATAGCTTTGTTCTTAAAAGGGAGAAATAGATTGACTATAGGTTAATTAGAGAACTGACATTTTTTAAAAGCAACATTCCAGAATCTATATTATAGACCAACTGATACATGGGAAGTCAAAAATATTGTTCGGATTTATGCCCTCTCATCACAGATATTCACTTATCTGAGGTTGATACTCAAGACATTTTACTATTATTTATTAAGTTATGAGTCAACCCAAGTCAAAATGTTAGTAGGAAAAAGATGTTATTATGTTATTGACTGCTCAAATAATTGGAAATCATAAGATTTAATTTTTTTTTTCAAAAAAAGAGATCTGAACGCTTAATTTTTAATTGAAAACTTATAAGTATAGAGGTATAAGAATAGTTCTGCCAAATGTTTTCTATAAAAGGGGAAATAATTTATATCTTACTGAGCTCTGTAAGAAAAAATTGAATAGTGTATAGGAAAGCACTTAAACGCTGCCTAATACGTGGTTCATGCTCAAAAAAATTGTACAAAAAATATTTTGCTGATTACTCCTTTGTGGTAGGCAGAATTAATGGACCCTCAGAGGTTCACAACTTAATTCCTAGAACCTTTGAATATTATCTTATATGGCAGAAGGGATTTTGTAGATAGTGATTAAGTTAAGGATCTTGTGATAAAGAGATTACCTTGGATTATCTGGGTAGGGCTGATGTAGTCACAGAGGTCCTTATAAGGGGGAGGCAAGAGGATCAGAGTCAGAAATAAGTCAATGTGATGACAAAGCAGAGGCAAGCAGAGTCAGAGAGAAAATACATTTCTCACTGGCTTAGAAGACAGAGGAAGGGGCCACAAGTCAAAGAAACTGGAAAAAGCAGGGAAACACCTTCTCCCCTAGAAACTCCTTGTTGGCACCTTGGTTTTAGCCCTGTAACACCCTGTGTTGGATTTCTGACCTCCGGAAATATAAGAAATAAATCTGTGTTGCTTCAAGCCACTAGTTTGCAATCAGTTTTTACAGCAGGAAGAGGAAACTAATGTACTCCTTTCTGTCAAAATTCTAGAATTTCTACAACAGTTCCTCAGTTCTTCAGTTTTAGGTATCTTCTATGAGGGTGAGTCTATATTTAAAAGCTCTGTGGTAAAATGGTGGGGAAAAGGCTTTGTTCCATTGCTTTTTCAGTGCAAAATAATATAGAAACTAGGGAAAGAAAGAAAGAAAAAAAGAAGAAAGGAAGAGGCAAGCAAGGGAAGGAAGGAATGAGCCAGACGGAGTAAAAGCTGTAATGAAAAGGTAAAATAAGCCAAAGAGACAGTTTAGGGGAGAAAAGGCAAACTTCACTGCTGGTAAAAAAAAAAAAAAAAATTTTCAGTACAAATAGCTACGTCAATGCCAAGTGTAATTACGTCTTAAGTTGTATAAATACTACCCAGCATTGCTTTAAGGGAAGAATGAGAGAAATAAAACACCTGTGTTCTTGCTCTTCTGGGAAGAATGATGATGGCAAGGACAATTAAGTCATTTGCCAAGAAGCCACAGACGTTCTTCTAGAAAGGGAGAGGAGGCCCTTCTTTTGTTTTCCAGAGGGACTCTACCAGTGTTGAATGTCATGGATTCTTACATTTCTGTTCTGAGAGGAACAATCCCTCTGAGTATGAGGAGTTGAGGTGAATTCAGGAAATAACATCAGAAACGAAGTCATTCGAAAGATCAGAGAGCAACCCATGACTCAAGGCTTTGCTGCTTTACCAGCCTCAGGATGAGACAACTGGTCCTGTATGTTCTCTACGGAAAGGCAATCTTCAGAACCTTCTCTGCCGTGCACAGGCTTGCTTAGAATGTAAGTGAGTGGCAACCTACATTCTTTCATTTCTCGAGAAAAAATCATGCCTGTCATCTCCTTGCTGATTGATTTCATTTAGTGCTCGATTTTGCTTTCCCTCAAGAGTTAAGTCTCTAGGAAAAAAGGTAATTTGTTGTAAATGAGTTCCCTTATTTTTTTTTAACTCTTTGCTGATAAGTAGTTTCTCATAGAGAGAAATTGGATACCCCAGGCCCTGTGTGGAGACACAAACTAACTAAAGGTAATCAATTTTTAAGACCCTAGGAAAGGAAGCTAGAGTCACAGAAGACAAAAACCTTTTTCTTCTATATGCAAATTAAGATAGAAACATTGATACGAATGAGGAAATTGATAGAGAATTTTGTTTTAATGCTTTTCTTTGCCTTCCTTTTGCCAAATTACTGCCCATTCATTCCTACAAAGAGTTAAGTCTTAGAGGACCCTCATCCCTAAATCACTTTACCCTTGAATTTTTTACGTTGTTCTTTTACCTTCTATTACATAACCACCAAGATGAAAGTAGACACCCTTGGTTCTCTTTAAGAGATGCATCTTTGTCACAGAACTGCTCTCTCTGGTCTGATTCCCAAGAATGACTTTACTCTGCCTCTTTATAGATTTTTTAAATACTTTTGAAAGCTTTCGGTGTGTTTGGCTACATAAATTTAAAGAAAATGAAAGAAATTGTTTTTCAATAGTTTTGTGTTTAAGTCTACTACTTCTCTCCTATGTCAGTTAACCATCGCTGTGTAACGAATCCATTACATTTAGGTGAGTTAAAACCAAAAGCATTCATCATTGCTCATGAGTCTATAGGTCGGCTGGATGGTTGGGGCCTCTGCTGGGCTCAGACACACATCGGCAGTCAGCTGTTGGTGGGGAATGGGTAGTTCTGTTGACCTTGGCTGTTTCTCTCACATGTTATAGAATCAGCTGGCCGCAGACAGATTTAGGACGGCCTTGGCCTGGATAACTGGGCTCTCTTCCTTGTAATCTCTCAGTTTGTCTTGCTAGCTGGGGATTGATCACATGATCAGGGTGGAGTTTTGAGAGAGTTGATGAAAGCATATAGGGGGCAACCAACATCTATCTCGCTTGGACCCGGCATATCATTATTTTCACTTCATTCTATTGGTCAAAACAAGTCACAAGGTCAACCTGAGGCAGGGGAAATCAATTCCACTTCTTGAAAGGAGGAGCTGCAGAGGGCCCCCAAGGGGAAGGTAAATCATTGGGAATACTTTTAAAATCAAAATAACACATTGCCCTGTGTGGAAAAGCTGGTCCATCATGCCCTGTTGCTGCTTTAACAACTAAAACTGTCCTAAACCTGGGCTCTGGCTTCGAACACCAGATTTGGCTCAATGGCCTTCACTATCCAGATGTGAATCTTTGAAAACGTGATCCATCACTTAATTCTTGCTGTGCAGAAGTTCCCCCCAAATATAGTCTATCAGCTGCCCCCAAACAGATAAAATAACAAAAGAAATCTGATATGTGGATTCTAATGCTTCAAGTTCATCTGAATATACCTTTGTTTCTTCAGTGCCTTTTATTCAAAATAGATTTTAAAACAAAAACTAACAAGCAAAACCTCTGGTTCTTTTTCAAAGTAACAAAGAAGTATACTCCTTGATTTGTTTCAACAACACGCTTTCTACTAATATTATTTTTATTATTAGTTCTTTCATCAGAAGTCTACTCTCAATGGAGAAGTTTCATATATCTTAGTAACTAAGATGCTTCAATTAATAAAGCAAGAGAGTTTTGCAAGAGGGATCCTGGATAATCTCCCCACACCCCCAGGGCCAGGAGAAGTTATTTAGAATATCCACTCTCCAGAACTCAGCAATATCTTCAAGATTTCACAAAGAAATTGCCATTGTTCCTTTTGAGTAGGTGAGACCCCAGGCACGTACTTTTCATTCACTATTCGAGGGTGCCTTCACCTAGTAAGGACACCCAACTAAGTCTGTTGGCCACCAGTCTCTGTCCCCAGCCTCTGTGGTCATGGAAGTGACTCAGTGTAATTTGTAAAGGAGTAATCAGTTCTACGTTTTTCTTCAGAAATTTGTCATTTACCTCTCAGGAGAAAATCTCCTTCTTTCAGTGAGGGGCCCACATATGCTGCAGAGTGAGGAATTGTCTAAAAATGAGATAAAAATCTCAGTTGAAGAATATACAAATATTTCATAAAGCCATTATTTGTCTTCTCTCTTTTCCATATTTTCTTTAAATAAAAAGTATAGTTACTATGGAAAACATAATTACTAAAGTCTTATTTTCAAATATTTATGCCAAAAAAAAAAAAATCCTGCTGGAAAAGACTTAATTTAATTACAATGCATTCTTGTTAATAGCTTGTAAAGGGCGATTGGCCCCTCTGGGCTTTTCTTTAATGTTGATTAATTATGGATATCATTAACCAATGGGAATAATTTGGATATAGGCTCTTAATCTTACAAAACCTCATTTCTGAATTTCCCTTTAGTAAAGGGTTCTTGTTCTTCTATGAGGCAATAATCCTGTTCCATGGTGTTTAATCAATAAAAACAAAACAAAACAGAAAACTGCAATACAGGTTAGAATTCCTTGCCCCTCCCTTTGAAACTCATTCTCCAACTTTAATTTCTCAAGAGATAAAGACTGAACTAATTCCAGCCAAAGACACATACATTCTTCAGTGTAACTTCTGTCTTGAATCCCTGCTTGCTCTCCTATTCTAGAGCCATCTCCATTTCTCTTTGCTGACTTACCACCTAGAAATAATCAGCCAGCACTGTCTCCTTTGGGCCTGACTTAACTGCTCTAGCATTAAGAAGTCTCTTTCTCATCGAAATTATGGCTAACCTGTTCTGAACAATTACTGCACGCTAGGGATGAAAGTTGAATTGGATCTCTGAGTATGTGGCTACTTGAAGGCCTTGCTTTTGGGTGAGATATTGAGGAATCAGTTACAAGTAGAGGGCAACCACTCCTACTTACCTGCTTATTTCTGCCAAACAGTTTTAATTTCTTTGGGAAAGAGCTTTTTATGATTATGGTTATTTTTGTTTTTATGATTATGGTTATTTTTGCCAGGAGATGTGAACATTTTGCTGCCTTCAGTTCTGTAGTGGTACTGAGAGGTATAGGACATCAGTTCTTCAGGATATAGACTTTCTATGAATTCTCAACATACTCCTTAGCCCAGACTTTTCTAGAGTGTTGTCAAGTGGTTGGCTGCCTCTTGTTGCAGCAACTCTGGCATTCTAGGCTACAATTCGCTATGATTTGCTTTGTCAACATCATTCCACCTATTTTCTTTCAAGCAGAGTTTTAACTTTCTTCTTCTCCTTATGCCTCCACCAACCTCCTAGCCAATACATGTTCTCTTTTCAATTGTACATTTATACCTTTTTATTGTATTTTCTGAAAATGTGAAAGGGCTCCAAGAAAGGAGATAGCATCATTCAATTAAGCAATTAAAAATACAGGACACCCAGTTACATTTTAATGTCAGATAAACAATTTTTCTTTTTTTACAAGAATATCCCATGCAGTGTTAGGGCTATTCTTACACTGGAAAAAAAAATTATTTATCTGAAATTAAAATGTACCTAGACGTCTTAAGTTTCTTTGGCAACCTTAAGAGAGGTGTCTCACATATTTGCACATTCAGGCTGCTATCTTTAAGAAGAATCTTCTCCCAGGATTATGATGCTTCCTTTCATGTCTCTGGCGGTCCTGGCCACCAAGAATATATGAGAGTGGGCTCAAAGTAATTTTAAATTTCCTCATAATCTTTTCATTTCTGTTGTAGCTATATTTCTTTTCACCTTGTTCAGATAAAATATAACATGTGGTTACTCTAACTGACCTCTCTTCAGCCTTTTTCTGAGACAGTAGTATAACCTCAAGGCTAATCTACATGCTTATAGAACCATATATATTAATATTTATACAGAATACTTTTTGAAGTTCAGGTTCAGTAGAAACAATACTTTCATTATTCAGGCCAGGAAGGTAAAACAGAGATATTGTTTCTTTTTCACTTAATTACTCTGGATCATTTTTATTTAGCTTATGCATGCACCTTTACCAGGGGAAGTAGAAAGAGAGCATAGTTATATATGCAGATGGTGTGGCTTTATTGTCATAAAGTAGAATGAGCTTAATTGATAACTAGCCATGTTATTCAATTACTGCCAGAAAAAAAAAAAATTCTAGAAACAATTTAATCATTTTGGGTAGATGTTCCACATCATTTATCCAACTTATACACCTAACTGCTTTAAACAGCTAATTAATGCTTTCATTTATCTTTGAATTCGTTGTGTAAACCTTTTAATTTGGAGAAACACCTTAAATTTACATTGCTTACTATTTTATAGGCTCTGATTGTTAATAAGCTGTGTATGTGTGTGTATGTTTCTTTAATAACCTAAGACAATTGTTTGGTTATGTTAACTTTACAATTTCCTGGAGTCATATTATTGCCACTAGCACTATGGTGCTAAAAGTTTGGGGGTCTTGATTGGTCATTGGTTTGTTTGTTAAGAGTAGAGACAGAATTAGCTCTGGGGACAGTTAGGAGACTGTTCACAAGTTCTTCCTGGGATCCCTGCTGTTGGAAACCAGATGATCTGTTTAAGAGTCTGTCTTCATCAGTTTTCTCACCATTCAGAAGATTTTCATATGGGATATCTACATTTCAGGTTCTCCTAGAAGAATAGGTCCTAGAGCTTGTCATCACTTCCCACTTTGCCTAAGCTCTGGCAAGAGAAACACTGTGAATGGACAAATTCCCGGCAGATTTGCTCGCCTTCTATTCCTTCATGTTCCAGACTCAATCTGCAGTATAAGCCAGAAAAGTACAGAACTTGGTATTTATCTGGATCATTTCATATTATCCACCTTAAATTGGCATCCTAACCTCATCATACTCTTTTTTTCTTTATGCAAATAATTTCCAATGAAATAGAGTTGTGCAAATCACGGTTATATTTACCTCCAGGATATCGGATATCGTCAAGGATGTTTTAAGTTCCATTACCCAAGAGCCAGAGATTTCTCTTGGATCCTAATACTAAAATTAACTACATTATTTTCTATCTTCTGAATACTGTGAATTTTATGACATGTTTACATCTCTTCAATGGTTGATAGACAGTTCAGAGCAAAATTTGCAGAATTTGAGCAAAATTTAACTCAGAGCTAAAAATCACTTTTAGCCTAGCTACAACACTAATCTCATTGAAGGTTTCTTTTCCTTTTTCTTTCTTTTAAATTTCTTCACCTGTTTTTTTTTTTTAAGACTTAATTTTTTCAGAGTAGTTTTAGGCTCACAGCAAAATTAAGAGGAAGCCACAGAGATTTCACAGATCCTCCCTACCCCCACAATTGTACCGCCTCCCCCATTATCAACATCTCCCACCAGACTGCGACATTTGTTACAATTGATGAAACTTATTTAGGCTTCATTCTTGGTAGTATACACTCTGTGGGTTTAGACAAATGTATATTGACATATATTCATCACTGTAGTGTCATACAGCATATTTTAATTGCGCTAAAAATCCTCTATACTCCACCTAGTCTCCAACCACTGATCTTCTTACTACTCTACAGTTTTCCTTTTTCCAGAATGTCATATAATGGGAATCACGTAGTACATAGCCTTTTCAGATTGGCTTATTTTACTTAGTAATATGCATTTAAGTTTCTTCCGTGTCTTTCCATAGCTTAACATCTTATTTCTTTATAGCTTTAAATAATATTTCATTGTCTGGATGGACCACAGTTTATCCATTCATCTACTAAAGGACACCTTAGTTGCTTCCAAGTTTTGGCAATTAGGCATAAAATTGCTATAAACACTTGTGTGCGGATTTTGGTGTAGACATAAATTTTCACCTTCTTTGGGTATATATCAAGCAGTGTGATTGCTAGATCCTATGGTAAAAGTATATTTAGTTTTGTAAGAAATTGCCCAACTGTCTTTCAAAGTGCCAGTACCATTTACCATTTCCACAAGCAATGACTGAGAACTTCTGTTGCTCCTGTCAGCCTAAAAATAAAAATTCAAAATGAGAAGAAACAAGCATTTATTTGAGATCTAAAATAATAACTATTTAAGAAGCACTGATTCAGGCAGAAACTCAAATAATGTTCTGATTAAGGGTGAAGGTAAGGGGTTTTAATGAGAAGGAGAATCAGAATAATTACATGACTAGAAGAAAGGGATTTCTATTGGGGGTGAATAAGTCAAGGAAGAAATTTTTATAGGTGCAAGTAAGCTAAATTACTCTTTAGCTGTATAAGATGGCGCTAATTCTAAAAAGTGCCTTTAATTTTCCATCTAGCAGTCAAAATGTCTGCTTTCAAATTGTTTGTTGCTTTGGCCCACTTCAAAGTTTATTTCCCCTAGTTTAAACATCCCAAGGTTGTGACAAGATTTTCAAGGCAATTCCATTGAGACAGTTCCCATTTTGAAGGGCTCTGTTAATTTTTCACACTCCACATTCTCATCAGCATTTGTGTTATCATTCTCACATATTTTTAATAACTTTCATTTTTTTAGGCACCAAGATTAAAGAAAGTGTATGTAGAACACTTAAAAAATGCAGACGAGTAAAAGAAATTAAATTGATTAAAATACAAAATTTGAAATTTTAAAGTTAAAATTATCTGTAGCAGAAAAACTTCCACATACGTGTGTACATATGTATATATACATCATATATAAATTAAATCGTGCATATTTTGTACATATTCATCTTTCATGTATTTTCATAAACGTTTTATTTTTATTTAAAAATTATTTACATTATCCAAATGGCAACATGGCATTGCATTTTATGAATGTGTTTAATATTTAAACATTATTTTATTCTCTCGAATATTGGATAATTTCTAAAATTTTTATTGTTAAAAACAACTGTAAAACACCCTTTGTAACTCCTTTTTTTGTGCATTTTACTCATGAATATGCACTTAGGTCAATAGTCTTAAACGTGACTATACATCAAAATTATTCTGCCTAATAATCTATTTTTATCTTTTGAGACCAAATTTTACCTTTTCTAGAAGGAAGTTCTAGGGAAGCCTAAGGCCTGTAATTTAGAGAGAATTAATTATGTTTTTTGGTATGTTCTCATAGACATTTTATATATCCTTAAGAGATATTAAACTGTTTTTAATGTATCTATTTCAATAATTATGCATTGTACTGAAAATGGTTTTTAATGAGAAATGTGGATCAGAATACTATCTTTGTGGAAGTAAAAAATACACTCTGAGTTCTGCCTCATTTAAAGATTAGAAAATACCAAATTCATCACCCTTGATCTGACAGCGAAAAAATCCAGATAATCCATTAAACATAACTTTTTCTTGGAGTTCATCCATGAGATGTTTTATAGGATCCAAATGAACTAAATTCCAAAGAGCCACAAGCCATTCTAAGGGATTATTGACACATAGACTGCTTCACTTCAAAAGCACAAGAGGGAGAAGCAGCCTTTGTAGCAATTAGTAAGAAGAAATTAGCTAAAATTTTAATAAACTTCTAAAGTCCAAGTGTGGCCTAGTATTACCCTTAAAAATCTTTGGAAGTTGCACGCACATGTAGAGTTCGTATCAACTTCCAAGCTCTTTGCAAGGCTTCCACCAAGTACTCAAGATTAAGACAAAGAGAGAGATTCTTGTCATTGGAAAGGCATGCAAGAAGTGATTAGTGGTCACTGGAAGACAGGCATGAAACACTGCTCATTTCTCCGGAACCTTCCTTCGTAGAAACACTCCTATCTCCAGGACTCAGACCACATTACTTCTGTGCAAGTGGTAGAAGTAAAAACTTCTAGAAGTCAGGAATCTCTCATAGAAACTGGATCCTATAGGAATACAAGGCAGAGTTTTATGGTCCCTTTGGAGAGCGACTGGAAAGCCCTTCTTGCCCCAAATTTACCATACAAGAAAAAATTTGGCTGCCAAGGGGAGGAGATACAAGAATGCTGAGGAAGACCCATACCCCAAGGTCCAGGTGCACAAATTGAACAAGGAAAATCAAGAATTCCCATTTCCATCTCAAGGCTAGTACGAGATAACAAGCAATGGAAGATAGTCTATTAGTGGGGAAGAGGCAAGAGCATGCGGAGGCAGTCCCTGTGGGCAGGCATGCAGGGGCTGCTAAAGGTTGGGAAGAAATAGGAACATGAAGGCAAACCCTCTGGCACACTGGGTCCTAGTTTAAGCAGAAGGTAACAGCAGGTCACCATGCAAGGACTATGAAGTCCATGGTGCACTGAAGACAACGACAGCGACAATACCCAATACCTCTGAACAGATCGATTCATTTTCCTCCCCATCCTCATGCACACATCCAACAGCCTGCCCAAAAGAAGAGACATGTCTTCTATAAGTAGAAATACTATTTGTCTCAGTCTCTACTGATATTCTATACACAAAACTTGGCCTTCAATAAAAGATTAGAACACACACACACATACACACAAAACAAGATAAAATATCAGAGGCAGAGATATTGGACCTATCAGACAGGGCCTTTAACTATAATTGATATGGTAAGGTATCTAGTACAAATGGCAAAAAAAAAATGCGTAAACACTTGGGAATTTTTACCATAGAGATAACAGTCACATGAAAATACTAGGAAAAAACTAAGTATCCAAAATGAAGACTTTCTTTGATGGGTTCTTCAGCCAAATGGATACTGCTAAGGGAAGAAAAAGCAAACTTTAAGAGGTCAATAGAAATCAACCAGACTGAAACATGAGACAAGAATAAAGACTAAAACAACCACCACAAAACATAACGGAGCATTCCAAAAACTGTGGGACAATGTCAAATGGTCTAATTTATGCATATCTGGAGTCCCAGGATGAGAAGACAGAGCCAATGGGACCAAAAGAATATTTGATGACATGAGAGCCAAGAGTTTTCCTAAATTAAAGTAATACTAAAAACGACAGTTATATGAATTTTAAAGAAATCTTAACAGGATAAATATTAACAAATCAAACTTATATGCATCATACCTAAGCTGCTGAAAACCAGAGATAAAGAGAAATCTTAAAGGCATCAGAGAAAAAGAAACATTACATGTAGAAGAAACAAACATACGAATTAATTCAGACTTCTTTTTGGAAACTATGTGTATTAATTTCCTGTTCACAAGTTCTTAACAAATGGCCATAAACTCAATGGCTTGAAACAAAAGAAATGTATGCTCTTACAGTTCTGGAGGTCGGACGTCTAAATCAGAGTGTTAGCCAGGCCTGCTCCCCTCCTGAAGGCTGTAGGCAGAATGCTCCTTTGCCACTTGCAGCTTCTGGTGGTTGCTGTCATCCTTGGCATTCCTTGGCTTGTAGCTGCATCGCTCCAATGTCTGCAGCTGTCTTCGCATGACCATCTTTCTCCTGTATGCTTCCGTGTCTCCAAATGCCCTTCTCCTTACAAAGGCATTGGATTAGAGTACACTCTAGTCCAGTATGATGTCATTTTAACTTGATTGCATCTGCTAAAGCCTTGTTTTCAAATAAAGTCTCATTCATAAGTAACAGGGGTTAAGATTTTCACATATTTTTTTTGGAGGGGGACACAATTCAACCCACAACAGATGTCCAAGAAAATTTTAATTAATAAGTTTGCAATCAACATTTAGGGATTGGGGGAATTAATTTGTTAAATTCCTAATTTTGATTAATTGGTTTTGTAAATATTATGTGCATATTTAACAGAATACAGTTTAGCGTATAAAAACAAGCTCTTTGTTTAGTATATTACAAGATGAATACATTTTTATTAAACTAAACGAAATTATAAAAAATACACTCCAAACCTCTTGAATTTCAGCTTTAATGTGTAGGGTTCATTGTATGTAATCTTAATGTCCTTAGAGGATATTGAGACACATCTGGAGTTAAAAACTACTGTACCAGGCTGGGGTCACAGGGAGTCAAAGACCTAATTTGGTATTCTCGAAGCCTGAAACTGTGCTTGCTAGATATTTGTAAATGAATCAGTGAAAGAAGGAAAGATTTGGGGGGGAAAAATCACCCACTATTGTCATTTTGAATATAAATAATTGAATTCAATCTATCCCAACAGTTAGAACACTTACATTCCATTTTCGTTTCATTATTATTTCATTGAATCGTATTTTGAATTCTAAATTTTCAGTTCTAATGACTATCCCATCTTTTTTAATGTGCTGTTTGAAAAACAATGTGTGTGTGTGTATGTGTGTGTGTGTGTATTTGTGTGTGCGTGTGTGCGTGTGTGTGTGTGTGTGTGTGTGTGTGTGTGTGTGTATCTATTGGTTGTACACCTGTTAAAGATGAGCTGTTCATCCATCAAGAATGTACTGGTGAATTGACCCTTTTTTCCAGGCTATTGAGCAACTTGTGTGATATATAAAAAATGACCTTAATAAAGAGTTTTTGTTTTCTAGGCGCTGGCTGTGAGTGATGCCGTGGCCCACGGTGAGGGTGTTTTCACTTTAATGCCATCTTTTCTCCCAGAGACAATTTTTGCTTTAGTTACTGGAATAAACTCAGAGATGCTTTATTCATGAAAGTAGATCTTGTGAATATAGCTCCTAATACACCAGAGAGACAAAAATATCGCTACGATTGCACCTAGACTAATCCGTAGTTGTGTAACAAATTGACACATAAATTAAATTTTCACTGCTAATGCCTGCTTAACTCTGTAATCATATTTCAGTTTGGAACTCTGCTAAAGTAATTAGCTTAGCGTAGATTTGCTCATCAAAAATCACTAAGAATTGGAAGATATCAGGACTTCTATTATTAAACATTATCTGTCACACCCAAAAAAGCTTTTAAGGTTACATCAACAACTCTATGCTTATTCTCTTACATTTTATTGGATTTGATGAATTGCTAGATACTTTCTTTTTATTTATTTTTTCTTGAGGATCCATTTATCTCATTGCGGACACGTCTCCATCTCTACACTTTTTCTTCGTTCTCTATTAAGAAGCTATCCTTGTGCTGAAAAACTTTATTTTCCATGTGATTGATCTCTTAGGTGGTGGGGGAATCCTCGCTGAAACAGTAGTTAGAAGAATCACACCCTTTCATCTTTGGTTTCATCTTCCAAAAGAAAGAAGAATTGAGCTATTTTACCAGCTGTTGTGAACTTTCAAATTTCCTCTAGGGAAAAATAAAAACAGTTCTTTCAAAGCTCTGAGTAGTATCAAAAATGCTCTGGGGCTCAAGAAAGTAAATAAAAGGCAAAAAAGCAGGCTTTCAAAGATTGCCCTGGGTGCCTAAAATAAAGTTTTAGCCACTATGAGAATCACTAAAACAAAAACTTGTGGAACATAAAGATAAAATCAGAAAGAATATTTGTTAATTTAGCTTAAGTTTAGTGATTGCATTCATGGTCCTGATGAAGTAAAAGGCTGAAAAAATGTCTAACTTCTTTCCAGAATTTGTGAACTTGCCAGTTAAAAATAGGATTTATTGCTTCATGAATTAGATTTATTAATGTGGATTCTATCTTAGAATTATTTTTTAATCTCTGTCTATATACTATTTTATGGTCCTTACCTTATCTACTGAGTTCTGAACTTGCCATTTTAAATCTACCCTGCATGCTCACATAAAAAATTAAAAATATAAAAAAGTAACAGAAGATGTTGTTTTTATGATACACAGGGCCCAAGATGTCCTCCAATCATGCCTTTATTCCAGAAGTCTCATTTTTGTGTAATATTCCTTTGAATCAGGTTTGTTCTGTATAATCAATAGCATGTAACAGAAGCGATGGTATATCCTTCATGAGATTAGATTTTAAAGACTATTGTTTCCCTCTCTGGTGTTATCTCTTGCTAGCTCTTTCACTCTCTCTGTCTCTGTCTTTCTATCCGTCTCTCCATCTATGACTCTTTGCTTCCTCTGGGGGAAGCCAATTACCATGTCGTGAAGACACTCTGGTAGCCTAGGGAGGGAGGCCCATGTGTCAAATTACTCCAAACTACAGGAGTGAGCTTGGAAACAAATCCTTCAACTCCAGCCAGACTTTGAGATGAGACCGCAAACCCAGCTGACAGCTTGGCCAAAATCTGAGAAATCCTGAGCCAGACCATCCGGAGCTAAGCCCCACCCAGATTCCTCACCCACAAAAACTCTGAGTTAATAAATAAGTACTGTTTTAGGAGACTAAATATGGAGATTAATTTGTAATGTACAACTAACACGGATTTCTTTTTTAAAAAAGCTTATAATTGTTTCCTTATTTCTAACTTTCTCAACATGAAAATGCTCTGCCTACTTTCACGCCTTTCGCATTATGCCTTACCTGCTCTTTCTAATCTGCTTTATTATTCCGCCCATATGGGTATTATATACTTGCCAGGAAGAAATACTTTCTTTTCAATTGCTACTGCCTTCATCCTCAATTTTACTTATATCCCTCCTCTGCAAAAATACCTTTCCCTCTCATTCTACATTACTACTTAAATAATGTTTATTCTTTAAAATCAATGTCCTTCTTGAATTCTTCCAGGACTAAACCATATCACTCTGATAACTTTCCTGTCTGACTCTATGACAGTTAGAAATTAAGAATACATAGTAGTCTTAAGACCATCATTTATACTGCTCATTAAGTTTGCGCATAGTCCATTCTACAACACTCAGTTCACTGAGTGCTTAATTTAATAAGGGTAAGAAAAGGGCAACTCTTTGCTTTCATTAGAATTAAAATAGATGGGGAGTACATAAAACCACTAAGAAATACCCTGAACTTTACTTTATCTAGAAGTTTTAATAGTCTTCATCATGAAACATCTTCACTAGAGTTTGCAAGAAATAATAACCAGACAATTGAGAAATTGTCTTATTCATCCTTGTGTTTCCTGAGTCTAACACACTGCCTGACATAGGCAAGTTAAAAACTTTACTGAAATGGAGTAATTAGATCTCTATTGTCATTTCTTTTCCTACCTGCTCGTTAGTGAAAGTGACAATAATTTGCGAAGTGACTGGAAAGGAATTAGGAATACGCTAAATCTCCAAATTCAATAATCGTAACTAAAGAGTGGAGAGTAAAATATATATTAATATATGCTCGTTATTAATATACCTGCTACTGGTCTTCAAAGAATAACTGATTAATTTCACATATACCCCGGAGTTATGTCAGGCATTCATGTGTTCACCACTTAACAAATAAAATATGAGGTATAAAATTACGTGATATTATTCACTGAGCATCCAACCCAATACCTGAAAGAATTGAAATAAACCTCTTTCTTCCATGTGTGCCACTTCATTGTTATGATCTTGCTTCTACTGGAAATATGATTGGTGACGTCTTTTTAGTTGCTTTGAAAATCCTTACTATGATATTGAAGGCCTTTCAAGTATAGATTCCTACCTACCATTTAAGTTTTATCTCCCAGTAAAAATGAACCACTTCAGATTTAATTACATGCCTCACAAATAGAACAGTGAAAACTTAACAAACAAAAACACAGGAAATCCAGGTATATTTGAATTTCATATGAATAACAAATAGTTGCTCTTTAGCATATATGGAATATATTTATCCTAAAATACAGCATTTGTTATTTGTTTGAAATATAATTTTAACTGAGTATTCTGTATTTTATCTGGCAACTCTCCCAAAGTTCCCTTTGTATTTCACATTTTTCTTCATCTCTATATTGAAATCTTACCTATTATTCAATGTCAAGCTCAAATGTTACTTGCACTATAAATAGTTTAATGATGGTCCTGGAACAAATAAAAGCTTTCCTGTGTCTTTGCTTTCATGGAATTTGTGTATTTTGGAGAATTTAGAAATAATAGAATAAAATTTTCTTCTGAGTCTCCGCTCATAACATCAGTATGCACTAGGAAAATTTGGTTGACTGTGAAATATCAATCTAAACTATCAAATACAAATCCTGATAAAAGTTTTCTGTAATATTTTGATAATGTAATATGTATTATCTTGGTGAACTATTTGATTAGCTGGCACACCTGTCACTAGTTGACTGTGGCATGGCAGCTTTTACCCTTAACTACTACTCACCAAGAGTTAGTTGCATAGTTTTTTCCTCCAACCTCTTTGTTGTAATCATATAAAATAACAAACCTTGTAATGCAATGGAACTTGAGAGTAAGAGTTGTTACTTCCATGAAAACTAAAACATGTTTCAGAAAGCTTTTATACAGGCAATTGCTAAAAAATGTATTAAACTGGACGAAAAATTAAAAACAAAGACTATAAAAATTGAAAGAACAATAATAACAAAATTCTGAACAATTTTATATTCAGATTTCTTTAAATGTGTTTAAGTTCTTGATTCACTTTAAAAAGTCATTACCGGAAATTGTAGGTGACATATTATTAATATAGTATATATGAAAAAAGGAATGGAGCTCTAATCCTCACACCTATACTCAAAAAAAAAAAAAGGCCATATAGCAAAAGATGAATGAATGAATGGTGCATTTTTCCAGGTTTGGAGTGAAAAATAATTACAGTAAACATGTATCTATTTATGCCATCATTTTAACTCAACGTTTAAATCACTAAAAAACTATTAGTCCCTTTCACATCCAATAAGATGTACAAAAGTTAAAATATTCGTTGGCATGTTAAATCTATTCGATAGTATTAATGTATCTAAAAAAAAGTATGAAC
Source organism: Pteropus medius (assembly GCF_902729225.1). Taxonomy (NCBI): domain Eukaryota; kingdom Metazoa; phylum Chordata; class Mammalia; order Chiroptera; family Pteropodidae; genus Pteropus; species Pteropus medius. The sequence goes on from NW_024355205.1 coordinate 28,966,896, forward strand.
AGAAGATTCTCATTCACAAACGTACTTTGAAATAAGGAGGACAGAATATTAAACTTGATAAGGGGGCATTTAGCCTTGCTGAGGGCAGAAGAAATCTTAATGCATGTTGAGTATTTCCATTGGCAATTCATTCCTCTACTGAAGACTGAGTAGCGCTTGCACCCTTTCACAGTCTTAGGTGAGGACCTTTGGTCAATTCATCTACTTCCTTTTCATTATACATATGCTTCTAGACTTGTGATGGGTTTATGTCCTGATACACCCATTTGTAAGGTGAAGATATTGTAAAGGAAAGATGCATTTAACACGACATTAGATCGTATTGATTGTTTACCCTCGTGATCATATAGCTGACTCGGACCTTTGTGCCCATTGCCCATTGCCCAGTATCAGGAGAGAGTATCATTCTGCATATTGTTACCTCTGGAGAAGATCAAAATTCAAAATTTGAAGTATGGCATATTGTTTCTTCATCATTGTAAAATCGTTAAGTTGACCCATTGTAAATCATAGCTGTCTGTATTTAAAAAAAAAGGAAAACAGTCTTTAATTTTGATTTTTATTTGACTTGCTACCTAACCTATTTATCGAGATAGATTATAGCTAAGCAGATGGAGATTTTGAGGTTCACTGTTTCTGAAAGTTATCTCTCGCTCTGACTGTCTAATCAGTGTGTGTATATTAATGAGTGTGCATAATTTTACTGGTTCTCATAACTCTTTGACAGAAATTACCTGAGTTCCTTTAAAGAGGAAAACCAAATCTTACAATTTGTCAACCTATATTAAATACTTCTGCTTTAACAAATTCAGTAGTGTTTCTCTCATTAATACAAACACAATCCTTGGCAAAATTCTGGAGTGTAGATGTATTTTATAGTGATGCTCATAGTACCTTAGGATGTACAATTATCCATGTGCACATTTTATCTCCCCTTCTGTTTTATAAAGTGCTGGAGGGCAGAAATTTATGTTTTCTACATCGTTTTATAGAAGACATAAACCCAGCGGAGTTTCTGGCACGTAATCAGTTGCATATTGAATGTATTTGAGTTAAACTGAACTGATGAACTTTGTGGTGTTCAAAATCTAGTTCTTAAGGCAGGTGATGTCCTATACCTGAGTATAAATGAGCAGTCGTAGCTTGACTACAGAAGTAAAACTTGAGGGAAGAGACATTTCTCTTTGGCATGCCGTAAAGAGCATTTTTCCCCCTCCCTCGATGTGCTATCCTGTTAAAATGAAACATTTTTTCCCTTTGGGCCCATGGACCAGTAAAGCAGCATACTTAATTGAAAGACAATGATGGCTACCCTTGAAATATCTTGGCCTCAGAGGTCTCTCTTTTCTCGGCAGAAGAACAGGTGAGATTCCAAGACAGAAATGAAAGCAATTTCAAGAGGTAGAATGACTTTAGGGTCTGTCTTTTATCTGGCAATCGGTTACTTTTGTTCCTTGTAGGCCAGAATTTATATATACTTAAACTTAGAATAAAATTATAGTTATTATTAATAAACAAGTAGGGACATATATTAATATTAGACTACGAATATAGTCAAAGAGCTCTGCATAGTGTATCAGTTAATCCAGATATAAAACCTCCGCCCTGTTCTTCACTCTTCTTTTCTGTCATTTGATGATATGAGGCTTGCCACAATGAGAAAATTACGCTAACCTTTACACCACATTCCTCTGGGAACAGTATTTCAGACTGCTTCCCTTAAGTTCAAGGGCTTAAATCTACCTTTATATTCTCTCTCATATGTAATTTAATGACTTTTACATTCTCATCTCTTTTTTTTTTCACTCATTTTACATATTTTCTACCTGTGTTTTCACTCTTGTTTATCAGTTTTAAAACATATCCTTTTATAGAAATAGTAAATTGTTTTGGGGATCAGCTCTTGATTTAATATATTTTAAATATTTCTACCTACTGTCCTATTTTTCTCTATAGCCAAACTGAGCAACTCAAACTTCTCTCTGATCCTTTTAAATAACTTCTATGCCTTTTTTCCCCCTCTACTCATTACCTTCTATTTCTATTACAAGTGAAATTTGAATGACTCTGATTCATATGCTGTGGTAGTGAAAGTTAATCTGGATTTTACACAATATTTCTTGAGTCTAAATTTCCCAAGAAAAACAAAATTGGACATGTACATACTCATATACATTACAGAACCAACTTTTGTTCTCTGGTATCTGGATGACATATAGATAGAATTCTAAGTATATTTCATTCTGTATCTGTCAGTGTTTCTATAACATAGCATACATTATAATAGGTGCTCTCATTTGAGAGAACCTATTATAATACATAGGTCTGGGTTTCAAAACAAAGGATTCTGATTCAGTAGGTAGATCTGAGGTGGAGTTTGGAACCAGATGTTTTTTAGTCAATGCCCCAGGTTGTTTGAATGGATACACACACTGAAAAACACCAGTTATACAGTACCCTTGAGAAAAATTTTATACTGAAAACTCTGGTATTTTTGATGAGTAGTAACCAAAATATCTTATAATATTATCTTTGTTTCATAGAAACTTTTTAGAAGACCCTTGTAATCTGGGGCAAGATTATTTATGTAATTATTTCACAAACATCTAGTGAGGCCTCTAATGTGCTAGGCCTTGGGGACATAAGACTCAAACAAAGGAAGCAAAACTCCCTGCCTTCATGGAGCATTAGTGAGGTGACAGACTGCACACAAAATAAATTACTGAAATATATAGTGTATTAGCTAGTGATAAATTCAAAGGAAAATGAAATAGGAAATGATTAGAGAGTAGGATCAAAATTTTAGATCCAGAGGCTAGGGCAGCCTCTCTGGGGATGTGACTTTAATGTTGACTCTGGAATAAGTGTGCTATCTTTTACACCCCTGGGGTGATGTTCAAATACTTGGTAAAAAAAAAAAAAATGTGGCCTAGGAGAAATTGGCTCCAACCTCATCCTCCAACCTCATCATCCTTTCTCGGCCCTTCTTACTCCTGCTCCAGAACCGAGTTTCCTCATTGCATCTGGCTTCTTTGAGTATAATCAAAAGATACTAATGAGATGAGACTGCCATCAGGTAGTTTACAGAATGAGTGGAAGGCCAGGTCTACAGAACAAGGCTCAGAAACAGACCAAGAACCAGCATCAGAAATAACTTGATTATCTCATCAGAGCCCTGCCTCTTGTAGAAATAAACTGAATCATTATTTTCCAGTTTGTGTAACACTCATCTCTATATCCAAAGTCTAACAAGAGACAATCTGACTATGCTCGGTGACATGCACATTCTTTGGCCACACTGGGGTGAAACAAAGAAGCACTTGGTGGAAGGAATAGCTTAAGCTTTTGTACAGGAAGCATCTCTAGATTTAGAGACCCATCTGGAATGTACACAACGTGGGAGAGCTAATACCCACACAGTCATGATTCCTCCTATCTCTGGAGCTCCACATCACGATCTACAAGCACCTGGTTTAATCACATTGCACTCATTCTTTATTAGTATGTTATATAAGCTTTTCTGTCTTAACAGACAGGAGAATATAATGAGTTATACGTCGAATGACTACTTTTACAATTAATCCCCCTGAGAGAAACAATTTACATTGTGAAATCCAATTTCTTCTTCAAGACCTCTTCAGCTATGTAGCTGGGCTAGAATGCTGCAGTTGGCTGAATGTCAACTTATATGATTGACATCTAGAGATCAGAAGCTTTTGAAAAGGGAGGAGCAAGAAAATTGGGACTACTTGCCTACTTTAAAAAACTTAGAAAAAGTAAATTTATAAGAATTTTCAAATTGCGTACCTTATCTTTTTTTGTGTGTGTGTGTGACCGGGAAATTTTATTTTCTTTTATTTTGGGCTGTTTGTTTTTCATAACAGTTTTCTGATCTCAATGACCTCTTCGTTCTCTGCAGTCGACTTTGTGCAAAGCCTGTTCTAGTCTCCACAGGAGTTTCAGCCGTAGTGGCATTTGTGGCAGGAGGTGATGGCATTTCTAAAAATTTCTATCTATGCTGGAAAATAAGACATATGCATTGACATTTCCAATTTGAGCACAATGGCTCTTTATTAATTCTGTATTGCAAATACCACTTCTGGATTTGATTTTCTTTGATTTTCCCAGATCCATTCTTTTCAATAATTCACTTCTCTACGAAACCATGTTATTTTTATTTTTGGTATGTTTATGCTGGTGTCTTTCCACAGACCCATTTTTATGACTATAGATTATTTAATTTACATGCAAAAATCCAAGTTATTATACAGTGAATTTGTTTTAGTATCATAAACATGTGTTTTAAGGTTTAAAATTTTTATTTGTAATACATTTATTAGTAGTATTAGAATACAAAGGTAATGAGTCTAGTTTGAAATGTAAATATTCTTGGGAGAAATACAAATATATTTAAATTTACTAATGGTCATAATAAAAAAAATAGTCCCTTTATTCAAACAAATCATTAAAGGTGAATATTATAAAAAGGTATATAGTTTGAACTGACTAATTTTCTTCCTCTGTCTAAACATTAATAAGGCATATTGTTTGAAATTGATGTCCATAATCTCTGAGTAGGGATGGAAGATGGGAATTTTTGGAATACTAACATGTTGACTTTTGAGATTCTGGGCTAAATTTTTTTTATTTCTAAATACTACTGTCTTCATTCTCTCTGGGAACCATGAGTTGTGAGATTCTAACTCTCATCTCAAGTAGTATGAACTCAAGTAGAATCACCGTCTTGTGATTTGTTAGAGGCCTGATTCCTGAGTCCAACTCAGAATATAATAAATCAGAATATCTGAATCTTAGTTTCTACATAAAAAAAAAAAATCTCAGGTCAATCTTAAGCTCACTAAAATTCAAGAACTATTTATAAATTGTCCTCCTTTACTCACCAATGATACCACTTAATCTCCAAATTCAGATCGTTTCTTCTTGTCTCTGAAACACATCCTAAAGTAACCTTAAAAACAGTCAGCACGCAAGAAGGAAAGTATAGTCTCTTCAATAAATGGTGATGGAAAAACTGATGAAAAAAAGTGTATGCCTACCTTATAACACTCACAAAAATTGACTCAAAATGGATTGAAAACCTAAATGTAAGACCTAAAATTATAAAACTCCTAGAAGAAAACATAGGGGAAAATACTCCAGTATATTGGTCTTGACAATAATTTTGGGGGGTATAACTGTAAAAGCACAGACAACAACAACAAAAATAAATAAATAAATGAGCAAAAAGCTTCTACATGGCAAAGGAAATAATCAATAAAAAAAGGAAACTATGGAATGGAAGAAAATATTTGAAAACCATACACCTAATAAGTATCCAAAACAATGTAAGAAACTCATATCACTCAATAGAAAAAAAAAAAAAGAAAGAAAAAAAAATCAATGAAAAACTGAGCAAGAGGTCTGAATAGAAATTTTCCAAAGAAGACAAATGGCCAATAGGTACATTAAAAGGATACTCAACATCACTAATCAAGAAGATTGTATGGATATGAGGGTGATCTGGCTGTGACATCTATCACCCCATTGATCACCAGGATTGATTCACCTGATCTGGCTAGCTAGGCAAGTGTCTCCTTCCTTTCTCACAGCTCCATGTGCATCCTCTCAAAGATGTGCGCTCAGTGGAAGAGAACGACCTTTCCCAATAGAGGAGAGAACCATTCTTCGGTCAAGGGTATACGAGTAGCTGAACTCCCCTGCTAGAACCTCCAAACAAGCTCTCAAGAAGATGAAAATCAATACCTGTTAAGATGACTATCATCAAAAAGACAAGAGATAATAACTGTTGGACTGGTGTGAAAAAAGATAACCCTTGTGCCTTGTGCAGTGTTGGTAGGAATGTAAATTGGTGTAGTTTTCCATTGTGGATAACGCTATAAAGTTTCCTCAAAAATTAAAAAAAGTACCATATGATCCAACAATCCCACCTCTGATATGTCCAAAGGAAAGAAAATCAATATCTTGAAGAGATATCTGTGCTTCCATGTTCACTGCAGCATTATTCACAGTAGCCAAGATATGGAAACAACCTACATGTCCATCAATGGATGAATGAATAAAGACAATATGGTAAAACTCTACAATGGAATTATTTAGCCATAATAAAGAAGAAAATGTTGCCATTTACAGCATGTGTGAATCTGGAGAGCATTATGCTATGTGAAATAAGCCAGAGAGGAAAACAAATACTATACAGTATCATTATATGTGACATCTAAGAAAGAAAGAAAGAAAGAAAGAGAGAGAGAGAGAGAGAGAGAGAGAGAGAGAGAGAGAGAGAGAGAGAGAGAGAGAGAAAGAAAGAAAAGAAAGAAAGAAAGAAAAGAAAGAAAGAAAGAAAGAAAGAAAGAAAGAAAGAAAGAAGAAAGAAAGAAAGAAAAAAGAAAAGAAAAGAAAAGAAAGAAAGAAAGAAAGAAAGAAAGAAAGAAAGAAAGAAAGAAAGAAAGAAAGAAAGAAAGAAAGAAAAGAAGAAGAAGAAGAGGAAGGAAGGAAGGGAGGGAGGGGAGGGAGGGAAGGAAGGAAGGAAGGAAGGAAGGAAAAGAAAAAGAAAGAAAGAAAAAGCCGATCTCAGACACAGAGAGTAGAATAGTGGCTACTAGGGGCTGAGGCGTGGGGGAAATAGGAAGATTTAGATAAAAGGGTACAAAATTTCAGTTATAAGTTGAAAAAGTTCTGAGGATCTAGTATACAGCATAGTGACTATTGTTAATAACACGGTATTGTGCACTTGAGATTTGCTGAGAGTCGATCTTAAGCTAAGTCCTCTCAGTGCAAAAAAAGAGTTAACTATATGATGTGATAACTTGATTGTGATAAACTTTTCACAATGAATATGTATATCAAATCATCATATTGTATACTTTAAATATGTACAATTCTGTCAATCATTTCTAAAAAAAAAAAAACTGGAAAAAAATAAGAGATACGGAAGCGAAAAAAAGTTAACATAGTGGGTGATCTAGCATTCAGTATCAAGTCACTTATGTTATTCCCTTCTTGTCCTTTTCTTTCTCCAGAAAGTGTTCAGTATGTTTTATAATCTGCCTAGTAACCTTGCCCTAGAAGGTTGAGTCTAAAACATTCAATTCCCGAGATGCATTCTACCTTGAGACCTAGCTTGTAGGTATCTTTCTATTTTTCATTCTCTACCCATGTTCAGATTAAATTTATTGGGATGAGATCCTTCAAGACTTAGCTAAGGTGCCATATATTGTAGAAAGTATGCTTTAATCTCTCTGTCTGAGCCTCTCCTCTGGGCTCCCACTTGTTCCTACCATGAAATCAGCCTTGTCCACATTACACTGTATTGCTAGTTGTTGTCCAGGGCAGCTCTCATGAGGCAATGAGAAACTCTAGGGAAGGAGTCTTATTGTATGAATTCTTGCATTCTCAGAAACCTAAGAACTACTTGACACCCAGTATACATAATAAATACTTCTTGCTGTAAAAGGAATTGAGGCAACCACAGTTTCTGTGTCAGAGACTGGTTATAATGCAAGATCTGATTCTTGCTATGCTATTTTGTCATTTATTCTAATCTTAGCTCTTTGATCATAACTTAACATAAATTGAATTAAAAAAGAGACTCAGGAATATTTTGTTCTCTGACTAGATAATGTTTGCTTTAATATTTCAACAAATTGAAAGCTCTCATTTTTTTTTCAGACTTAATGAAATCCATGATTTAAAATAAACTAATTATTATTGAAGTCTAGATTTCAGTTTGAGTGGATGAAAGTACAGCTTTTTAAAATCTTAAGCCTCTGGCATAACAATAATAATCATTTTCTTTTTTACTGATTAAGTTAGAGAGCTCTGACGTCTTTTGTCAATGAGTGAGCCTCAGGTGGGCACAATAGATTTGATAAGAGTTATAGCTTTGAAAACAAATATTTATTTGAGTTCTCTTAAACTCCTTTGAGCTCTTGTAAGTTCATATTTTTCAAAATTCTGAACTTGGCTTTAGACTAAAAATGTTATACGAATAGACAACTTGAAGTCAATGTTGCATATTTTTCTTCTTTGAAATATAACTGCTTACCCATATACCATCAAAATAAGATCTTGCAAGATAGTATAAATAAAATTAATCGATGTAAAGATTTCATTTGCAAAACTACACAAATTTCTCCTGCTTTTAAAGCTACCTTACAAAATATCCGCCACCTTACTATGGTAATAATTAGATCTGCTAAAATTTTAAATTAAAAATTTTGAGTTAATGGGATCTTTATACAGCTTTGGTGGGAGTAACACTGGTACAAACTTTTGAGAAAAATTTGTAAAAATATATCAAACAAATTATGTAAACATATTCTTATAAATTTTTATATATTTATCTTGAAATGTGCTCAAAGATGGGAAATGTTTTAGATAAATTTATTTATTGTATATTTTTAAAAATAATTGGGAATAACATGAAATAACATGAAAAATAACATGAAAATAACATAAAAAAATGGAATTTTTAAAAGTTGAATAAGATTACCACTCAGTGCGGGGATTATAGTTACTATTGGATTTTTATTTTTGTATCTTTTTATATTTCGAGAACAGTTATAATGAAAATTTAGTTCCTTGGTAGTCAAAAACATATTCATCAATGTAATTTATTTAAAAACTATAATTGATTAAGAGGTTACTGAGGACAATTTTCTCTGTTTTTAGTCATAGTTCTACTGTGTATTAAAAATGTCAATAAATCACCTTGTTGGTTGTTGAATCTTGACCAAGTGAATTATCCTTTTAGAGTCAGCAGATCCAGGGATAGAATAAATCAAATCAACAAAGTTTTGCTGAACTTCATACCCTTTACTAAGTTCTAGGAAGTATTCGCAAGTCAGAAATATTCACCCTTAACAGAAGCTACCTCCAAGATTAGGTATCTCCAAGGGACTTTTTCATTACATGATAAATCACACATACATACACACATATCTTAATTTATACATATTCATATTCTTAGAGAATAATGGCTGTTAGCATCATCCACACTTCTTATGAAAGGGTATGTTACAGAGTACAGACATATATCTCAACATTCTATAAAAGGGATTAATTTGCTTTCTCTTGGAAATAATGAATACTGAGATTGATAAGGTCAGGTACTATCTGTGTTTATATCTATTCTATGTCTGTGACTTTATCTGTCTGCTTATCTATCTATCTATCTATCATCTATCATCTATCATCTATCATCATCATCATCATCATCATCATGATCTATCTATCCATCTTTCTACCTATCTTTCTTACAGTTCTTGAAAGGGCTCTTTGATTGGGAAATTTATCCAATAATCCCTGCTTAGAATCCAGAGAATATAGTTAACGTAACTTCCACATGCAATCCAGATGTTTATTTATCAGCTCTCTTCAGAGTTAGCATCTTATAATATATGAGCTAAGAACAGTAATTTTTTTCACCGACCCAATTGAATCATCTTCTCAGAAGCACCCTTCAGCTTAGGTGATTCTTTCCCCACCTCTGCGACACTGTTTACTGCTGCTCATTGGTCATTCCAGTTTATTCAAACATTATCCTTGGAATGATGTGTGCCCTAGAAAGGAGCTGGTAAGATGGACTGGAGTGAGACTCTTCCCATTTATCTCATACAAGCTTATGCGGATGTCTGCATGTTTATTTTCCTACTAAAAAAAAATGAGTTAATTATAAAAGGAAAGCTAATGTGTTTTTAAGGATAAGAATGTCCTCTCTTGTCCTCTACCCCAGTGTAAACATTCTAGCTTTAGATGTAGCTTCTCTTACTCTTCAGTTAAAACTATTTTCGCCAAAATCCCTTTTTTTTTTTTTCATGGATGCCTATGCCAATATCTAGCACTTTCTTTTCAAAATTGTTATTCATTAGGAAATAGCTCTTGACTCAGACAAGTGATCAAAACTGTGGGCTCTGGAATTTGTATTTTAAATGTTTTATTTGGTTGACAGTGGGTTTTTAAAAGAAGTTGATATGTTATAATAAAAAAATAAATAAATAAAATCCAAATTTCTGACTCTTCTAGTAAATCCAGACTTCTGCAATAATCCACTAGAGTCGAGTAATAGCTGAGTCCTGTAGATGGAGCCACTGCTTTACTTGTTTAATTATCTGGTTCCTATCAGCATCTGAGTTTGAGATCTTTACCCAAGACTACTCCTCCTTTTCCATCTACATTAAAGATGGAACCATCCAGTTTGTACTGTTCCTGTGGGTTTTAGGCCTGGTGGTCACAGAGAACTTTAGCTGTGCACGTCCAATGAGACATTCAAGGGAAAAATGAGAGAAAGAATCCAGTTTTCCCCTGGTAAGTGAAACTATTAGAAACACACACACACACACACACACACACACCCCTTCTAAGGCCTAAAACAAATTTAGCAATATATTCAAAAACCTAAAAAAAGGTAGCAAGACTCATTTTTTTCTTTTAATTTGGCACCTCCCCAAATAATAAAGGAGCTATATCCATTCTATCAGAGCCTCTTTCAAATTCCCAAGGTCTCCTCAATCTCCATCTAAGCCTTGGGGCTGATGCCACAAGAGGATAATTCTTTAGTTACTTCCATCCTTTCAAAATATATGTAAAGGCATATTTTTATACCACTCAAAATAATACGAAGAATAAGAGGAAAGGTTCAGATATAAAGTCCTATTTCTCTCATTATTGAATTAGTAGAAAATCTTACATCTAGATTTCCCTTTTTCCAGGCCTCACAAATGCTTTTGTAAGTGCTCCACACTAGTCTTTTCTGAGCCTGATCTATGCTGGGATGTTAGTTGTTATGCAAGGTCTCACTAAATATATTTGTTCTGTGTTCTCAGGCTGTGCTTATGCCATTGTTTACACTTCCCTTTATCTCCAAGACTTTTATATTGTTGTTTAAGGAGGCTTGTTTTCTCCAACGGCCATGACAAAATGATAGCATCCTGCTTTCATGATTCACTGGGAAGAGCTCCAGTTCTATGTCTCACAAATCGGAGAGTTTAGCTACATGTGTCTAGCACTCTCGTTCTTCTCTCTGTACTCTGCACTGATAGGAAAGCACATACTTCACCCTCTAGTGAAGAACAGCGAAGTCTCAGCTGCGACAGTGCAGGCACAGAAATATCCATGGGATTGTAGCTTTATTGAAGACCCTCAGTTTAACCACCTCATGCTCTCTGTCAAGTGGGTTACAAGAGGATTCATTCTTCCTGATTGTTTGCTTTTAGAGTCATTATTTTTTAAAGTCTTCCATGGTAGTAGAGGAACTATATTATTTTGATCTAAAATATTTCCTGAATTTGACCATGCTTTTTACACTGGATGCTCTGAAATTCTGTTTCCTTTTACGAACCCAAGAGAAATTTTCAGAAAAAAATAGAAAATGTGGAACTGTAGATTAAGGCTCTGTTGATATGAAGACTGAATAGTCACAGGCAGGAATTTCATGAGATCTTGCGGAGAAGGCACTCTAATAGCTGTAAGAGTGGAAATCTCCCTAAGACATTGAAGCACAAGTACTGGAATTTAAACAAGTGATGACAGGGGCCAGTGAATGTGTTTCCTGACTTAGGGGGTGACTATGGAAGCCCACTGGGTTACAGAGAAGAGAAGAGTCATGGAGGCCTGAGAAGACAGTACTACTAGCTCACAGCAGACCACAAAGAAGCATCCAGAGACCGTAGTGATCTTGCTGTTAACTAGTGAGTCAGAGGAGGACTCTGAAACTATGTGGTAGCAGCAATGACTATAATCTAATCCTGTTATAGAATTCGACTTGGCATGAAAACACATGGCAGCCAGGTGGCCAAAATTTGGGAGCACATAAGAGCCCTTAGAGAATATCGTGACATAAGGAGTATTTGACTGAGGCTAGGTTTTCCATGAGCCTGGGGATTGAGGGATGGAAGGATGTGATGAGGAAGGGAGAAATGGTCTTGGTTGTATTTTCAAGCTGGTGAAGACTAGAAAAACATAAGTTACCATGATAAGATAATAGCAGAGTTTACTCTAAATATAAGCCAAATGTCCCCCTATTGTATGTTTTGTGGAAATAAGAGTTACATTAATATTAGTATCTAAATTTCATTAGTTTGAAATCCCCCCTCCAGCTGTTTCAGAACATAATTTCTTTTCTCAGAGTTTCCCTCATTTATATTTGAAGGATTAAATTTTCTTCGTAGAAGCCAAAGCCAATGAGAAACTTTCTGAAAATAATTGACCGCAGTCCCCATGTGTGCTCCTCCATGGTTCAGATGGGATGTGTCGAGCTGAACACCATGCACTGCCCAGTGCCGGGAGAGGATCCCAGCTCCATGGAGGATAGCAAGATCATCACAATGCCTGCCACCAGGAATAGAAGTCCAAATATTTCTGCCAACTGTGTCTAGGTAGCAGAGCTGCCAAGGACAACACAGTAGTCAAGTACTGGATGTAACATCGCTTTTACTCACACAAAGAAGAGACATGGTAAGATCAGCTCCAGTAGAGTTCATCAGTTCCTCATGGCCAGCATCTGATGCAGGGCAGTTGGCCTGTAAGCACACCATTTGTGCTGCAATAGAAGGATCCCAATTCCTCTCCCGTAGAGTCTGACATACTGAAAACAGGGCAGGGGGAAGGGGTGGGGGAAGACATACATAAGGGTCATTGATGCACTATAGAACAAAGGAACATTCTTTAAGCCTGAAGCAGGGAACAATATTCCCACAAAAAGCGATAAGCCCAGCATAGACTCCATGGACTCTGTCTCTTGGTAAGGAAGTGTTCCAGGCTCAATACTCATTCTTATGTGACCAGGTAAGGATTGAAAGACTGTGCACATATGATTACCTTTCTCAACAGAAAAGTCATTTCTCTGATTCCACTGGGAAAAACAGTGATCGTAGATAACTTGCCCAGAACATTCAGACGGGCAAGGTTCTGTGCTAAACTACTGTAGGATGTAAGGAATGACCCACTGCTCGTCTATCTTAAATGTTCTCAACTGGACTCTAGAAATACACAGTCCTAGGTCTGTGTTTTATTTCCTCTGTCAAAACAAATTGTTTAGTTTTATCCAATATCTTTCTTCCTGTAAGAAGTCATGCCTAAACTCTTGTGTTAGATGGAAGACGGAACATCATCCTGTTCTTCTTTTCAGGCCCCTTTCCAGGGTGCCTAAGCAGAAAACCTTTTTTGCTTTCCAATGTCGTTATCAAAAAACACTTCCATGATTTCCCACAACACACACATTAATTAAAGAAAATCAAACAAAACAAAATAAGAACGAAACAGAGAACTTCTCCATTACAATTTAGAAAAATCTTAAGGCAGGAGGAGGTGTTTATTCTCTAAAAATCTGAACTAGCTTCTGTTTAGACTAAATCAAGGTAAACTCAGCTACCTAAAATGGTTCACTCTAACTCTGATTTCTCTCATCGTGTTTATAAACTGAATTTATAAACTTAGTTCTCTTTTTCTGGTTTTCTTGATTTTGATTACCTTTCTTCTTAACCCACTATAACATTCTTCTCAGTTTCTACTTATTATTCTCTGTATAAAATATAGTTTAGAACAACTTTAATATGTAAAGTTATATCTGTGCCTAGAGATCAGAAATAATGCTAGATTATGAGTAAAGGAGACAATTCAAGATTTCTCAGAGAGAAAAGGGAAAAATTGGGGAAAACGGGCAAAATATAAAGAGCTCTTGAGTGTTGAACAACAGGACCTATAATGAAGTTTATGCTAAAGAAAAAGTCTGGTGAACATTGTCTCTAACTAGCACATTATTGTTACATGATTTATTCATGATTCAAAGGCCTAAGAGAAAGCCTGAGATTGCCTGATCCTCAGTCACATGCCTGCCACCTGACAGTGCCAGGGTGTACAAAAAATGGCCACTACTTTTAAAACCTATACATAAAGAGATTCCTCCAACAGGAAGATCAAGGTAATGATATAAAAGAGCTTTGGTGTTGAATGGCCCAACCGACAAAAGCTCATGAAGGAAGGCAAGCTCATTGGTCTCACAATTTCATCTGAACTTTGTCTTGGAAAACACTATACACCTACCGAATATATTATTAATCATTTTTTTAAAACATATTGATCCAATTTTTAGTCTAGCATCCTAGAATTTATTCTATATTTACCTATATAAACTAAATAAGGTCTGCATGACTATTATTAGACTAAAAGAACTCTTAGTATAAGAATTAGTATACATCTTTAGCATTTTCCACGTTTTTATATAGTCTTCGTATCAACCTCTTTAATGGTTCCATAATTGCATCAAATAGATAAGTCATTATTAATTTAGACCCTCTGACTCAGCCCATGATCATACTATCGAATATTTAAATTATTTCCATTTTGTTGGTTAACATAAGTAATAATATATGTCCTTACAATTATACTTATTTTTCTACTTTTGGATTATTTAATGATAAATGCCCAAAAGAAAAACCACTATGTTATAGGTTAGAAGCATATTAACATGTCTCGATTTGTATTAGCATATTACTTTCTAAATATTCTACAGACAGTGTTTCTGAGGTCGTTTTGAATAAGGCATTGCAAAGCAAAGTGACCAAAACGTCAGTGAAGAGAGTAGAGATAGTATGTATGGCCATTTAAAGAGAGAGACTGACTGCCCTAACCTCTATAGAGGAGGGATCAAAAAGTTTACACACACACACACCACACACACACTCACACACACACACCACCACTATTAAAAAAAAAAACTATCTGAATCTGATATATGGTACAAATGTACAATAATCTTGATAGAATCCTGGCCTTGAAGCTCATTAGTAGTAACATGTCAGCACTTCATTACGAATTATTGACTTTCACTCATGTTTGCTGAAAAACCCATTCCAGAACCATCTGCAACTGAATAAAGTACTTAATCTGCATGTTGGAAAACTATAAAAAAATGACTGCAAGAAATTAAGGCAACATCTGAGCTTGTGAGGTTGCTTATCACATTTAAAGTTGACAGTATGGGTTTGAAGGCAGCTGAGTTTATGGTAAAACACAGCAGGTAGTAAGAGAATTTAAATGCCAAAGATCATTTTCCTATAGAAAAGAGGCAGATAAAGAGTGATGAAACTAAAAACTTAATTTAACATGTAGGACTTTATTCCTTCAAAATAATTTCCTTTTTTTAATGTAAAAAAATTGTTTTAATAATTAATAGAATATTCTCTAAACTAGTCGTTTGTGTTAAAATTACTTTGAGTGTCCCTCTGCACTCTCACAATATTTGGGGAGATCCACATAGGTTAGGGCACAGAGAACTCTAAATTTGTTTGTCAAGACCTAATTTTCCCTTTATACACCAGAGCTTACCTTTTTTTGATGTATGATAACGGAACAAGACTGTAGGAGCCTTGAAATAGAGTCTATGTCATATTAACTCTTTTTTTAAACTGTATTAACCCAGCTCTATTTATTTAAAAGGCCATCCTTTTCCTACTGTTCTACGTTTGTTGTAAATCAAGTATGTCTATGTGTCTGTAACTAAATTCTCTATTCTTTTTCATTGGTCTATTTACCCATCCTTGTACCACTATCGAACTGTCTTTATTACTATAACTTTATAGATCTTGATATTTGTTGAATAAGTTTGACAAATTTGTTTTCCTTTACTAAGAATGTTTTTTAACAGCTTTGTTGACATATAATTCACATAGCATACAATTCACTCATTTAAATTATACAATTAAATGATTTTTAATATAGTCACAGATATGGATAAACATCACCATTCTTATTTTAGAACATTTTCATCACCTCATCAAGAAACCCATACCCTTTAGGTACCACTCCCTACCTTCACATCTCCCCACCACCTCCCAGCTCCAAGAAACACTGACCTACTTTCTGTCTCTATTGATTTCTCTATTCTTGAATTTTACATAAATGTGATCATATAAAATGTGGCCTTTCATGACTGACTTCTTTCATTTAGCATATTTTAAGGCTCATTCATGTTATAGCATGTATTAGTATTTCATCCCTTTTTATAGCCAAATAAAGTATCATTGTATACTTTAGCCAAATAAAGTACCAATTCATCAGTTGATGAGCATTTCCATTGTTTCATCTTTTGTCTGTTATAAATAATACTGCTATAAACATTTGTATACAAGTTTTCGTGTGAATATATGTTTTCATTCTTCTTGGGTTTATCCTTATGAGCGCAATTACTAGGTCATATGGTAGCTCTGCTTAATTGTTTGAGGAAATGCCAGATGGTTTTGCATTTTCATTTCCCACCAGCAGTGTATGAGGGTTCCAATTTCTCCACATCCTCACTAGCCCTAGTTATTATCTATATTTTTTATTCTCTCCATTCTTGTTTGTATGAAATGATATCTTGTGGTTTCTACTTGCATTTCCCTAATGACTAATAATGTTAAGCATCTATTCATATGCTTATTGATGAATGTTTATCTTCCTTGGAGAAATGTCTATTCAGATTCTTTCTCTATTTTTAATTAGTCTATTTGTCTTTTTATTATTGAGTTGTAAGAATTCTTCATGTATTCTGGACTTAAGTCCCTTGTCAGATATATGATTTTCAATAATTTCCTCTATTCCATGGTTTGTCTTTTCACTTGGTGGTGACCTTCGAAGAAAAAAAAGTTTTTAGTTTTGATGAAGTCAAATTTATCTATTTTTTGATGTTGTTAATCATGCTTTTGGTGTCATATCTAAAAATCCTTTGCCAAAACCAAAGTCATGAAGACTGAGTCATATGGTTCTTGTTTTATTCATTCTTGTTTCTCAAATACAGTTTCCTACACAATTAAAATATGCTTAATAGATGTTTACTTACTAAATTAATCACTAGAACTTCAAATGGGATGAATATAAATAGTACAGTTTTCTTCTCAATGCTGGCAAATTTCCACTGTAGATTATTTATGCCATTTGCAGTGCTTAATCAAGATTATAGAGAAAATATTATAGTCCAGTTATATTGCTGATATGCTTTGATTTTTATCAGACTTACAATTAGATTTAAGAAGTACAATGCAGAGTTAAAATAGACAAAATAGTATTTTTAAAATGTAAAACCCTAGCTTTGTTAACTTAATTTTTAGAAAGCATTTGTAACCAATTCATTTATTTTTCTATTAAAAAGACAAAAAAAAATCCCTGCTCTTTGACCTCATTTTAATTTTTAAAATACACTTTAAAATTAATGGCTTTAGTAAATTCATGACCTACCTAATTTATTTTATCTCTATCAATACATTGTTCTAGATTGTTCTTAAAAGAAAAAAATAAAATCCTTTAAGATATTGACAATTGTTATTTTTTAACTTTACTTTCAAGATACTGGAACATTGTATATTTATTTTGAGAGGAACAAAGACCATAAAATATAAGTCAACAAAACATTTAAGAAATATAGGTGAACAGGTGAATAGTTGACACATTAAAACGGGGAATAATCAATTATACAATTTACACATATATATTTTTATCTATATCTTTTCTATCTGTATCTATTTTACAGATACATGTTTTTAAGTATTAAATTTACCACAGTATTACCTTCCTCTATCCAATTCCACTCACATTTGGATGAGATTAATTGACAAAGGCATTTGGTGGATTTTCAACAGTGCAACAATGAGTATATTATAAAAATGACAAGCCAAACATTCTGACATCCCACATCAGAATTAGATTTATGCTGCATTAAAATAATTGACAAATTAGAATAGATATTTATAAAGAACAACCAACAGAATATAAAAGTTCTGGCAAGTATTTTGTAGAGGAAGAGTCGAAGGGATTGAGAGGGGTATTAATCTAACAGATAACTTTGGGGTAATGTGACAGTTCTTTTAAATTTTTAAAGGATTATCAGACTGAATTGTGTTTATAACAAAAGACAGAAGCATGTTTAATGGATAGAAATTATGAGGCAATGATTTTTTTCAACATAAAGGAAAAATTTTTATAATTTTTTCAGAAGTTGTATAGCTGCCTCAGGAAGTAGAAATGAAACTGGACTCTCCTTCTTGGATATCGTTCAGGGTTTCTGATACTGTATAATGCTTTTGACCAGGCGACCTTTAAGCCTTTGTCTAATTCCATAACATGTGATATACCACATTTTAGAACTTTTGTAGATATGGTTTCAACTGACATGTACCAGTCACACTTCTTAAACTAGAACCAAATTACTAAAACATTTTTATTATTTTTGGCCTCTGTTCAGCACAATCCCATCACCACCAGCCTTTAGAGTGTAAAGTGGCATTCTTTGTGGTTTGGGAGTTTGATAGTGCTTCGGATTCAATTGCAGAGGTGAACAAAATGTTCTATATTTTAGTGTCATTGGAACTTAAAATAGTTGACATGGTATGAAGCACTTAGTTGCCTGACTAGAACCTTCTAAAGAGTGTTCCTTAAGCATTAGCATTAGACAGTCAGAGTCTGTGAAGACCAAAGCTGTGTATGACCAACACTGCACAGATCACTGTAGTGTGGCAGGTGTATTCCAACTGCCACCTATTTTTTCTTAGAGGGATTGCCCATTCCTCAACAATATTTTTTATTATAATTAGCAATAAAGATTATTTTTGCCTGATTTAAAGTAAAATAATTACATATTTAATGTTATTTTTCTTATTTTTTTTCTCTTCTCTTTCTCCATTCTTCCTTTCCTTCTCTTCCACTTCTGCCCTCTCCTCCTCCTTCTTCTTTTTGTTAATTGTTAATTGTTTTTCTTTATTCTTGTGAGTATTGAGCCTGGGGTTAAGAATTATTTTTACTTAACAACAGACATAATAAATGCATACATAAATATAGATATATCTGTTTCTAATACAGATAACAGGAAATGAAAAAGATATAGACTGGAAAAAAATGGTTGTTTCTCAGCACTTGATTGTCCTGTTGGGTAACCTGTATTATGGACAAAACCCACTGTCAAGACAGAATGTGGAGAGCCTTAATGGTTTCCTACAGGCAAAGGTGTCATTTTCTCTCCCTAATTGTTCAATCTGTACACAGAACATATCATTAAAAATGGGCTAGACTCAGAAGAAGGAGGAGTGAAAACTGGTGGATAAAATATCAATAACAAGATATTCAGCTGACGCCAACTTAGTGAAAGAAAGTAACAGTGACTTGAAATGACGTCTGCTGAAAATGAAAGAAGTGCCAAAGTAGGACTGCATTTGAAACAGCAAGAAGAAAAAAATCATGACTGCAGAAGAAATCACAACTCTCACACAGACAATGAAGACATTGAAATTGTTAAAGATTTTGCTTTCCTTGCTTTAGTCATTAATTTAAATGGAGGCTGCCATGAAGAAATCAAGACAAGCCTGAGACTCAGAAGGATAGCAATGCAAGAATTAGGAAAAGTCATCAAAAGCAAAGATGTGTCATTTGAGACCAAGCCTAAGATGATCCATATGCTCTTATTCCCAAGTAGTATGTATGAATAAGAAAGATGGACAGTGAAGAAGGCTGATAGGAGAAAATAATTGATTCATTTGAAATACCGTATGGGAGGAGATCACTATGGATACCCTGGACCACCAGCAAGTTGAACAAGTGGGTTTGAGAACAAATTAAGTCTGAAATATCGCTGAAGGCAAAAATGGCAAAACTTAAGCTATCCTAGGCATGAGAAGACAGGATTCTTTGGAAAAGATGGTAATGCTGGGAAAATAGAAGACAGCAATAAAAGAAAACCAATATGGCATGGATTGACTCCATACGAGAAGCCATAGGCATGAGTCTACAGTTGGTAAGCCGGGCTGATGGGGACAGGACATTGTGGACATCACTCATTCATAGAGTTGCCAGGAGTCAGAGCCAACTCAAGGCAATAACACACACATAGGATGAAAAAGAAAAAACCCCTCAAATCTGTAGTTAACCCAAGATTTAAGAAGACCAATTCTGATTTTGTTCCTAAAGAAGGACTAACTAAAAGGTTGTTCAGATTTTACCCTTAACTAGGACAAGGATCTAGGATAGTTTCTATTTGCAAGGCAGTGGTAACAATACAAGCAAATATTTATGAAAAAAAAAAAAAAGTCTATTGCATTAGGTATCGTGAGGACTGAGCAATAAAATAGATCTATTTCAAAATAATAGCTTCTAAAGTCCTTTGAAGCATGCCTAACATGTAGAAAAATGCTCACTGAATGTTAGTTATAATTGCTTTATTATGTTATGCCTAGAGTGAGCAATATACATTATTTTGTTTATTCACTCTGAGAACTCAGTGAAATAGACAAATAAAAAAAAGGGTTTCCCACATTAATCCTTAGTTAGACTTTTTGTGCAGGTCCTTTGAAGACTAAATTAGTGAGTCGAAGAGAGGCCATATTAGTTTATTAAGGCTTCCATAACAAATTACCACAGATGGGGTATCTTAAAAAACAAAACGTATTTTCTCTCAATTATGAAGGCTAGCAGTCCAAGATCAAGGTGTTGGGGCAGGTTCGTGACTTTTTCTTTCCTTCATTCCCTCCTTCCTTCCTTCCTTCCTTCTTTCCTTCCTTCCTTCCTTCCTTCCTTCCTTCCCTTCCTTCCTTCCTTTTTTCCTTCCTTTCTTTTTCTTTTTCCTTCTCCTTCCTTCCTCCTCTCCTCCTCCTTCCTTCCTTCCTTCTCTCTCTCTCTTCCTCTTCTCTTCTCCTCTTCTCCTTTCTTTTCTTCTTCTCTTCTTCTTTCTTTCTTTCTCTCTCTCTCTCTCTCTCTTTCTTTGTTTTCTTTTTCTTTTCTTTCTCTTCTCCATAGCCATCTTTACCGTTTGTCTTCACATAATCTTCCATCTTGACAGGTCTTACTCTATCTCCATTCATATTGGATTAGGGTCCATCCATAACAGACTCATTTAACCTGAATTACCTCTTAAAGGATCCCATGTCCAAATACAGTCACATTCTCAGGTACTGAAGGTTAGGTCTTCAACATATGAATTTTGAGGGGGACACAATTTAGCTGATAACAAGCTCCATGGTGATGAGATGCTAGAGGTGGGTGTGTTAGAATTGAAACAGAATTTACTGAAATAGTACAGCCAAGGTGTAGCCCAAACAGCCCATGGGGATCTATGAATTAGTTTGATGACATGAGGACAGCCTCCAAGGGAGACCCAGGGGAGTGTGGGGGCACACCCTGCATACTGTGCACAGTTCTAACTTGTAGAAGCCTTCACAAGACCCACCTCACCAAGAATAATTGTCAGAGACCTGCATTCCAACATCTGGGTGAGCCGTGGATGTTAACCTATTTTGGAAACATTAATGACAAATACAGGGGTACTAGGGCCTGAGGTATTTTTAAAATGTGCCAAATTTATGAATTTTCTTATGCTTTTAAGGCAATAGATTTCTAAACAAATGGTGAAATTCACACATTTTGTTAAAACTACAATGGAATACAGAACCTAGCTTGGTGATTTGCATGTAATAGTAGGTGTTTAGGTAAAAGCTTGATAAGTTGAATTTTATATTTAGTTTTTTAATCAGATGTTCTAATGCTTTCCTTAAAATTCAGATGGTTTGGGAAATGTGTTATTGAGAGCAGAGACATACAGCAAACTGAGAGATTCTTCTGTTGTGCCTCACAATGTGGAAAGAGGTGGCTTGTCCCTCACGGTGGCTTATAAAAGCAGAACATAATTCACTTGGGAAAGTCGAGCCTATTAAACTCCTCAGATATTTTATAATGTACAGTATTGTGTTGCAGTACCTTTGTGAGTCCTTCTTGCTATTCCTATAAATAACTGTCAGAAATATAACTCTTTCCCAAATTGCTAAGGACCCGATTTACTTTTGTAAAATGTCGAGCCACACCCACACTTCAATATTTTTCACACTAAATATATTTTTCATACTAAAATGTAACGATTATATTTTAGAAACCCCATTAAAAATTTGTGTGTGCATTGGGTAAGCACTACACATGGATTTTTCCAAGATGGGATTTTTATCATAAATGAATCACCTGACTATTTCTTAAGCTATTTCAATTGGATAAATGCCAGAGAAATACAATGATTTAAATTCTTTACGTTGCTCTAACTTGCATGTGTGTGTATGTGTGTGCGTGTGTCTGTGCGCGTGTGTGTGTGTGTGTTTCTCAAAAAAAGGTATGTTGTTTATTCTATCGCTTAGAATTCTCTGATGTGGGAAGAAAATATCCCGTCTCATATGTTTCTGGCCAGGTCCCGATGATCAATTTTATGCTGTGAGAAAAATTTCCAAAGGCCTTTCGCACCAAGGATAGCACTGAAAAGCCTGGCTTCTGATATTTTCTTTAAGAACTCACATATATCTATCTACATAGTTCTAGAATTATGAGTGATTATCAGATCTTGTGATAGTATCCTAATAAATCCTTTATTTCATACAACCCTTTCAACAAATATTTATTAAATAACTATGTTATTTTCCAAACTGCCCTCGATAGTGACAGAAATATATGAAATAATGACTCTCTTTTTACCCCTTACTTTTTTTGAAATAATGAAACATGTAAATTAAAAGAAACAAATAGCATTTCTTTTCAAAGAAGACGTAGGACTTGAGATAAGCAAGGAGTCCTCAATGGAGAAGAAAAACACTAGCTAAGTCTTTGCAACAAGGACGCATATGAGTCATATGTCTCGTGGAAATAAGCTAGTCTGGAGTGAGGCCAAAGTTGAGGAGAAGAGTTTAGAGAAGTAAATGAAACTAAAATAAACCATGAAGCCTGATGAATCATGTAGGGAGTGGAAACATGGACCTTGATTCAATAGGTAATAGGGTTCTTGATAAAGAAAATGGCATGGTCAAGAATGGATTTTACGAAAATCAAATATGATTATGATATGCAAGATGACTTGACTTCAGAAACTCAAAGGGTAGGAGGTCTTGCAAACACTCTGTAGGTGAGTTCATTAGAGTCAGGACTAGGGTGAAAGTAGGGAGAATGTGAAGAAAGAGTCAAACAGTGGAGAAGTTATTAATGTATAGGATTTGATGATAGCTTAAATAATAGAAATGAAAGACAGCAGAGTCTACTATGGCTTCCATATTGTGACTGTAGTATGGTGTTTCCGGCAACAGAAGTGGGGAAACTGGGGAAGAGATTGCTAAGAGAGAATGACAATAAAGTCTGTGCCTGGCCTAATGAGATATAATTGGGGACAGTTGAGGGCAATGTTATAAAAATAATTTCAATTACAAATCAAAATGAGGTTAGCATGGCGATATTGATTTATGAGAGAGCATCACAAACTTAAAAGCTCACCAATGAAAATAGGGTAGAGAGAGAAAAGCAGAGAGCAATCACTGAATAGGATAGTAATGAGCTCCATGAGGAGATGGTACACAGATGGCACACAGAAGCAGGACTGTTGGAGAAGTCGGGGATGTTCCAAAATAGCATCATGGAAGTCAAAGTCAGAGGGAATTATAAGAAAGAATGTTCGGTTAAAAGCAATGGCCTTTTAAATGTAAAGTGTCATGAGGAAGAAGAAGAAAAGTCCTTTGAAACAAGGATAACTGTTGACTTTTAGTATAGATAATTAGTTTAGTCCTAGAAACAAAATCCTAATTGCAGTGTGAAAGGAAGAAAGACAAGGTGAGGAAAGGAAGGTAGTGGATGGAGACAACAAACATATTTGAAGCAATATATAAAAGATGTGGAGTCAGTAACTGGATAAGATGGAGAACAATGACTTGATTTTTTCCCCCTAAATGAGCAAATTTCTCTACATATTTGTAAGTCAAGTATCCAAATGGTAGGGTCTCTGAGAAGATAGAAGGATTTAAAGCACAGATGGAGGGATAGGACGTGTCCCTACCCCTTTGTCAGCATAATTTGTTTTTCTGTATCCTTTAGCGCATCCTTTTTTCAACTCTTCCTAAACCCGTGTCATCAATGACTGCCTTTGGGATTTGCATTCTCAAGCACCTCTCTGCGCTGGCTCCTTGACTGTACCTGCAAACATTCTCTGGTCTCCTCAGCCACAAAATATTTTCTCTTAAGTGTGCTATACCTGTCAGTTATACAAGTTATCCCTCTTTTCCTCTTCAAAACCAAACTTCTTCATAGAATTTTTCTCCCTTGCTGTTACTATACCTTCCTTCTCATTCACAGATCCACACCCTCCCTGACCCTTGACTCCAAACACACAGCTCTTGTCAAGGTTGTTAATGCCCTTTTGTTACCAAATCCGATTGCTGACATTGTTTCCCCCTCTTGCAGCATTTCTTTTGGCTGTCTTGGCACCACACTCCCAGCTTTCTTCCCTCTCTGGTTCTTTTGTTTACTCTTTCTCCTTTCTCCTCTTCTAGTTCAGTCTTTACTCCCATCCCTTGCTCCCATGGCTTCAGCTGCCATCCTGACACATGTGAATCTCGATTCTGGATAATAACCCAGAATTCTCTCTTGACTTGCCGATTAGATATTAAATCCCATAGAAGCATTCAACTCAATGTATCAATCACTAGAACCATTCGGTCCCAATATTCCCAGTCCTGCTTTTCCCCAGTGTTATCTGATTTACAGCCCACTCTGTACCCAGTTAGGCAAAGCAGGAATTTCATTGTAGTTCTTGCTTCTTTTTTTTCTTCTCTTCTCATGTTTTACCTATTAGCAATTCCTTTTGGTTTTATTTCCTATTATTTATATATATGTGTGTGTGTGTGTGTGTGTGTGTGTGCGCGCGCGTGTGTGTGTGTATACACACACACACACACACACATATATATATATTTCTTTTATTTATTATTTATTTTTTAATTGAAGAAATGCTTTAAATTTTTTCCCTATTTCCTATTTATTTACTAAATCCATCTATGTCTTCTCACCTCTACTGCCACTACGCTTACTCTGGCCACTGTAAGTTTTGCCCAGACTAATGCAGAAAGTTCCATAACTAATGTCTTCGATACTAATTTGGTCCCTTTCTCTCTTTACAGCTTTTCTCCAATTCACAGGCAGCCCAAAGACATGAGTGAAGTCATGTTATTCCTCTGGATAAGATCCTTCCATAGCTCCCCACTGGGCTCTGGATGACAAACAAGCTTTTTAATGTGTTCAATATTAGCTTTTTAAAAAGTATTTAATACCTAACTGTCTGCCAAACATTATCTCACTGAACCCTTAGGATAACTGTATGAATGATATAATCCAGATCTGTGTTACTCTAGGGTCTCTTCATAAACAGTGTGTTTAACTGATTTCCGTGACTTTCATGGTAGATCCTTGCCGACTTCTCCAGAAATATCTCTTATCACTCCACCTTCATGTCTTGTTCTTTGGCCAGATTGAATCTCTTACTGTTTTCTGTATGTGCTGTCTCTTGTGAACATGTCTTTTTCATGCCTGAGACTTATTCCTATTCCATCTCACCCCATTTTGCTGGTTAATTCCTACTGCCACTTGGATGTCATTCTAGGAAGCTATCACTAATCACACAACCAATTCCAATTTGGGTGCCAATGCTAAACGCTTCCATACTATCCTGTATATGCTACCTATGGCATTTATAATTCTTTATTGTAATCTCCTGTCTACCCCAATAGAAGGTAAGTTCTCTGAGGGTATTGTTTGTTTTGTTTACCATTGTATCTGTCAAAACAGAGGCCAGCACAGCTTAGGTGCTTGGTGACTATTCATTGAGTCCATAAAGAAATGAATAGCTTTAATGCAGAGTTATGTCAATATAAATGAGGAAATTCAGGTATGAATGCCCTCCATGGAAATATGAGATAAGAACATCTGCTCAGAATGAGAGTTTGGCCCCAGGGAAATATGAAAAAATAAGAGGAAAAATAAAGGTCTGGAGTAGCCTTAAAGGTCATTAAGAAGGAAAAGGATTGTTGGGAAGGTAAGGGAGCCAGATTAAAATCAAACAATGACTTCTGCATCTTTCTCTAGAGGTCTTTGTGATTCAAAGAAAGAACTCATTAGTTGAATAGTAGAAGCCTGAGGTTCAAAATTTGTTCAATGTTTAGGGTGGTATGTATGGGTGAGTGTGTCTAGGGTAGAGATGAAGATGGTTGTGAAGTCAGCACTTGTATAACCAAGCCTAAAACTGGACTGAAAGAGATCCATTATATTGGAACAAAGTAGATAATCTGTGTGAATGGGAAATTTGGAATGCTAAGTGTTCTGGTAAAGTCACAGTGAGTGGAATAAAGGAATTCAGGAGAAGATAAGAGAAGAATCAATTTCAAAAAAAAAATATATATGTATATGTGTGTGTGTGTGTGTGTGTGTGTGTGTGTGTGTGTGTGTGTTTGTATATATATGTATGTATATTCAATATGAGTTGATTCTATTGCCTGTAACGATAGGAATCTACTTTTCACAAATGCAGATATTATCAAAATCAGAACTCATCATATGGTATGATAAGAAGCAATATTTCATTTGTCACTGGCATAATTGTCATCACTATGATGGTTGAGTTTCTTCAAAGGAAAACCTGTAAAGGTTGGGGAGTTCCTTTTATCCCCTCTTGATTTCAATCAGAGTAGAAAACCAATGCTGGGAGACGGGTATCCCCAGGGCAACTAATTATCCACCTAATGCACTGATTTGTGGCTGGATCAATTCCTCTCCAAGTATTTATTGATTCCCTATTGTGTGCCCCACATGATGCTAAGTGCTGGGAGTAAACAAAGAAAATATAAAGCATGATCTCTACCCTCTCAGTCTGCAGTATGCCCTCCATCAGTTCATCTGCCCTGATTTCAAGGTTATTTCACTCTTTTATATTGGTAGTAGTTTTAGTGTCAGAATGGCCTTTGTTGATAATTCCTTGCTACTGAACTGTTCTTTTATAATTTAAGGATGGAGTGACCCATAACTGTTGGTGTTTTTAGGAAACCAAATGTTTAATTTTTTAATTAGACCCTAATTTGCTGTTATTTTATGTGATAATAAGCTTCATGTGAATTCTAGTATCAATACTCCTTGAGCTATTCTCTAAAATGTACTGTTTCTTACTCAAAGAAAAATCTTATCTGCTGTTTTATGAAATTTTATTTTGATCTATTCTAGCTTTTGTTTTATTACTATTTTAACTAATAACATCTCATTACTCTTAACCTTTTTTCCTGAAAGTTCAGTAACTAAATTATCATTCCTTATTATTAATTTGTACAATTATTCCTTGAATAATAATCTGCTTTTTCTTCCTTCTTAAATATAGCTATCATGTTCATGATTTGGAAATATTTTCCCAAAGTCTTACTTGGATTTTCTTATTTTTAATGTGGCACAGCTTTAAATTAAGTCAATTTTAATGATTTTTTTCTAGAATTTTATAATTAAAAAAATTATCGGTACAGGGCCATGGCATTGTCTTTCACTTACGAGCTGTGATTTTTGTCTTAATCTAGATGAAGTACAACTTCCATAACCACTACTGAGGTTTATGTGGAAATATTTTATTTAAATCATGGATCAATGCCACAAACCACAGAAGACAAATGACAGATACATTTGCTGCAAGACGTTATTAATGAATCATATGGCTACTGATATGGTTAATCCATAACACGATTATTTCTGCATTGATAATATCTTTCACTTACATTCTAACACATAATGCATTGTCCACCTTTTCTCATAGTCAAAGTATAATCTCTGTGTGTGTCTCCTTGGGGTTAAAAGCAGTTCTAGAAATCTTTTGAAGTGCTAGAATGAGTTGCCTAGAAGCCCACGCAATCTGAGAGGTATTTGAAAACTGGATAGTTACTCATTTGTCTAGAAAGAGTTCTGTGATCCTAGATTAGAGATAGTAGTTTCTGAAAAGCCTTCTGGGCACGTTTCTATTGTCTAATATTTATCTGACATTTGGAAGAATCCTGACAATAAGAATTCCTAGGTTCAAATCTAGGTCTTCCCTTTCCTTGGATATTATATATATATTTTTATTATTATTATTTTTCCCTAGATAAAAGGAATAATTTCTTATAGCTGTTTGTGAATAGCATAACCAAAACATCAGTGCTGATCTCATTCAAAATTTTGCAACATGTAAATTGATAAACAATGATCACCACGAGAGCATTCAAAATGGCAACATTCACTGGCTCCTTATCAGCGGGACCTGCCTGAAATCGAACCTGCTTTTGCAGTCCGAAACTGTGTGATTATACACTTGGAAACATGCCCACCAGTCTCTCATGAGGCAAGGAATGGAGCCTGAGTACTTAATAGGAGCATCCCATGAAACTCCAGCTATGAACGTGACTGCAGAGATAAACAATGGGCATGGTTATGAAGTCTGGGTGATACATATATTTTTATTTTGTGCAGTAGTACATATATGGTTTATATTCAGCCTTGCACAGCTACCTAATTATAAATGCTAAGCAAGCTTTGTAGATTTATATGCTCTGCTCTGCAGAAAGCATAACAAATTAGAGATTATAAATCAACTTAGGCACCTCAAATTGGAGAATTTTTTAAATGCAATTATTTATTTAATAAATTTTTCTTTGAACGTTTGAATTCTTTTCCCTTGATTTATGTTTTTCTGTTGTTCCTGTCTATTTTTTCCCCCCAGGAAATGTATAAAGGTATTCACAGAAAGTAAATATTTATTTAGAACCATATATGTAATATGTATTATATATAGAGACACTGGCTGGAAATTCAGTATAACTTTTTTATGACTAAACATTTTTTATCAATTTATCAATCAAAAATCTTACAACAGAATAAAAATGCTAATTTAACCATCATCTTTGACATATGAAAATTTTGTAGTTTTACTTTCCAGTAACACAAAGATCAGAAACTAAGGATCTATATCTCAGACATTATTTAGAGAGCTTAATGTAATTATCTATGACACAAATATATGGAAGAATTTATGACTCTCAAAGCAATTGGGCCTATTTTTTAAAAGAGTTCAAAATTTTTTTTTACTCAGTAGTATGTCTATTGGAATTTTTATATCTAATAAGATCTATGAGGTGGCCCATATAGTCTTTTAGATACCTATGCTGGTCTATGTAATTCTGTATGTAAGCTAGATTTCTTTAACTGCTTCTCATTTTCAGAAGCAAATCCTGAATGGCAATCTCATGGATGGATTTCCTAATAAGAATTTGTGGTTTGTGGGCGTGGAGCAAACCATCCAATGTCACAATAGCCACTTACAGATTTATGCAATAAACACAGATAATTTTGTTTAGTATTTAGGTAACACAGTTTTGCTGTAGATGTTAAGCTCTTTTAGACCTGAATTTTTTAAATTATTAGTGTTTACAAAAGCAGTTTATTGGGACATAATCAGATTTAAAATTAAGATGTAGACTAGAATTTTATAGAATATAATATAGAATATAATGTGAGAGGGAATAATAAGTGTGTTTTCTGAAACTTTCCTTTTACACTGTATGTGTGTGAGTGCTAGTTGCAATGACAATATCCAACTCAGTTGTACATTATTATTAGTTGTGTTAAATTAGGTGAACTCTTTTATACTGAGGGACAACTATACACCAAGTAATGTGTAGGTTCTTTCATATTTTTATCTATTATTGGTCCTGATAACTTTGTGAGATGATAGCTAAAATTAAGCCCTTGTTACAAATTAATAAAATAAAATATAGAAACACAATTGATTAGAACTTGAGATGTTGAAAAAACAAAAAACAAAACAAAACAAAAAATGCCTATATTAGAATTTTCCAAACTTGAGTTTCCCAGATTTTTTTAAAAGTGTTATTCAAATAAATGAATACCATGGCTGGTGGGTTTTGGAAATTTTAAGTTAAACTTATTAAGTTTTCTTAACTGCAGTAATTCTTTGGGCTTTTAATATGTTAATGGATACCCCAAATTACCAAATATAAGACATGAGTATAATGTAAATTTCCCAAACTTATTTTACCATAAAACCATTTTAAATATATAAATATATATTTTTTCAGAATAATGTTTATTGGGACACACTTTGGGAAATGTATAATATAGTCATGTCAACTGAAGTGAGTTAAAAGAGACAAGGCCTTATAAAGTAATTTTAAATGATGTTATGATATGTAATAGTATTTCTTAGAAATAAAACTAAACTGTAATTTTCCTATTAGTAAGAATTTAAAACTGGGAGCATTTGGTATTTTTCAAGCTCAAGATTCAACTTACATGTATATACTCTGGTCTACTTTCTTAAAGAATTTACTCAGTGAATTTAGAAGTTGTAAATGCTTTATGTTTATTTGTCCTTTTTACAATCAATAATGTAAATTATTTACTACTCTTATATTTTTAAAATAACAGGCCATGGACAATTTCCAGACACTGTGTAACCTATGTTTGTTCAAGTCATCCTGTGTTACAATTACAACAGTATTACTAATATATAAACTATTTATTTTGTTAAGTACCATATCACAGATTTGGAGAATAGGAAATCCTCTCAAATTTCTGGAAGCTCATGTATGGATTCCCCACATTTGCCGGAATCAGTAGCCCTTTTAGCTACCACTTTACTGCAAACATTATACCTGCTTTTCCTTCCACCATTGGTTTAACATAGACGTGAGAAGACCCTACCTCGCGGTTCTGCTCTATCCGGTCTACACCATTGCCCACAAATCTGAGTTTTCAGAAATGCCACGTGTGCCCCATAGATGTAAAAACTCTGTAGAATAGTGAGAGTTGACTCACTGACTGGGCTGCTAGAGACTCCTATCTGAGCAAGCTTTATCTTTAGTTTTGTTTGTTTCCAAAGCTGTCTATGCCCGTGGAGATATAGAATTCTCTTTGTAGTCAGCTGACTTGAACAAAAACAGGAGGACTGGTAAGGAGATGTAGGTCACATATAATGAACTAAATGTACTCTTTCCCATAGAAGAGTCCTTTCCTTCCTGTCACTGCTGGGGGTGATCTAAGTCCCTCGTTGCCCCAATGGCCCTGCAGGCCTCGGTCCTTTCCGCCAATGCAGTAAAGAATTACAGATCAGCAAAGTAAGATTTATTGAAGTACGTTTCATAGAGAAATGGGCTATACCAGAGAGGGCTGTAGCCTCGTGCAGGTGGGGAGGTCTGTCTTATATTTGGGCCATCATGGGTGGTGACAAGGGTGGTGCTAGCTGATCGATGTGTGAGGTCATTTCGATTGACAGTTGGCTATTATATAACCTATTGTTAACTGCCCATGTTCCTTCCCAGGATTCAGTCTGTTATAATTAGATTCATGAACTTCTGGGCATATGCATGACATTGTAATGAGGGTATAATGAGACTGAGGTGACAAGAAGGTCACAGTACTTCTTACTGTGCCAGCATTTGTTGTTGCCCTAAGGTGGTTGCTATGCTGTGGTCATTTATTTCCTCGTACTCCAGGATGTAGGAGTATTGTAATTTGAAAAACGAGTTTTTCTCTGGGAAGGCTGAGGGGCGATCTCTGGGGTAGGGATAGCAGTGTTGTCATTTCTATGGTGACAGGGCCGGGCCTTTGCTCCCATCGCTCATGGCTACCTAACTACCTAACATTTGGACAGAAGTCATGAGGACCTTCCACCATTTCCTTGGAGTGAGTTCACTTCTTTGGGGCTCACCCAGTTGATTGTCACCTAGGAGAGCTGCTCGGCTCACTCTGCTTGAATATGCCTGCTAACTAGGAAAAAAATTGAGTTGATTATTAATGCAACTATTGCTTCCATTTCCTCTGCTCCTATAGTAAAGTTGATACACACTTTACATAATTATCACATTTAAGCCTAACAACATACCTTTAAGATAGTTACGCTCATTCTCATTTTTTTAAATAAGCCCATAAGTCACAGAAATAATTGGTTAAATAGTTTTCCCAAGTTTATTGCAGTAAAATTTGAACCCAGAGGTATGTAATTCTTGGGCATGATTAGCCTAATTGTAGAATGTAAGTAGTTTAGTCACTCAGAATTGTCAATGCCTCAATTTTAACCACACGAGCGACCCTTATCTTACTTCTCTTTTCACAAGAACAGAGTTTTAAGGCAATATTTATAAAAGTCTCTTTAGCAAGGTCACAAGATTATTTCTCTATCTATTTAGTTTTAAAGCCAGAAAGGAAACACACACACACACACACACACACACACACACACAAAACTTTTACTAAACACAATTGGTTGTAGTCCTGCTAAAGGAGCAGAGTGACCCGCTGGTCTAGGGAGCAAGCCAGGTTTGGCCACCTCAAGTCTAATTGACTAATAATTCACATTGGGAGTATCAACAAAGGTGGAGAGAGAAGGATTTAGGGAGGGCTGACATTTTGGGAAGGGATTTAGGTATTATATGAGTCACTGAGAAAACCCAGGAAGGGAGAGGCTAATTAAAGAGAAGGGAAATGAATCAGTTTTGTATTGCAGAGACAAAGATTAGAGGATAAAGGTAGAAAATCAGAAGAAACTGTAGATGAAATTCAGGTATTCTTTTATAAGGCCTTGATTTCTTTTCTCTGAAATTCCTGAGGTCGCTTACGTTTACAAAAATGCCAAATTAATCAAATGAATTATTTTACTATTGTCAATGCCACACATGTAACACATTTATTTGGCATATATTTTGAGGACACTTATTGAAGTAGGTTTTGGACTAAACTACACACACACACACACACACACACACACACACGAAACAAGATTTTGCCTTTAATGTCTTAAAGTCCAGAGAAAAAGAGAATCCACATATACACAGATGCTCGCCACATAACTCTAGATAAAGAAAAACATCTATTTATCATTGATCATCAAAGTTTTATCCAAAAAAATAAACTATGTAAAAATAGACTCTGACAGGTGGTGGCTTAAGAACAATACTCAAAATTCTCTGAAAAGGCAGTCCAAGGAACAACTCATACCGGCTAAACTAACTAACCCAGGAAGGCTTATAGGTGTAGATAGAATTTGTTCTTGATCTTCAAATGAAAATTATGTTTGTAGGTAATGAATAATACTGTTTAAATACAGACACATTGGCTAGAAGTGACAAAATGGAGAAATATATCGTAAAAGTACTAATCTTAAGAAACATGAAACAGCTATATTACTATCTAGCAAAGTGATTTTAAAGACAAAGTATTACCAGAAGTAGTCATTTCATAACAATAAAAATAATCAATTCCCCAAAAGACATAACAGCCCTAAATATGCAGGCCCTCATTAGCAGAGTTACAAAATAAATGAAGCAAAATCTGCTTAAAATAAATTAGAGATTTTAGCGCTCTTTCAGTAATTGATTGCACGAACATACTATAAAACAGCGCGAATATAGAAAGTTTTGGTAATATCATCAACCAACTTGATATGATTGAATATTTAAATTTCCATTTATATAGTAACACACCCAACAAATACAGAATGCACAATCTTCTCTAGAGCACATGGAAACATTCATCAAAATAGATGATACGCTGGGTCACAACGCGGCGTGGCGAGGTGCCCTCATCAACCGTCCTCCTTGCTCAGACACCTTGTAGGTGCCTCGGGAAGTAAGACATCTTCACATCTCCTCTCCTTCCAAGTGTCTGTATGTGAAATAACAGTAAGAGGAATGGGCACTCAGAGCTCAAGCGTTTCGCCTCTGCCTCCACACTCTCAATTTTAGTTTTTCTCCATTTAATCCTGAATTTTATGGACTTTCTTTGCAAGGTGAATTTCTTTCCTCTATAATTTTTTTGTCCTATATGTCTACACTTTTCTTCATGATCCAATTTAAATTTTACTTAGTCTTCTGTCCAAAATCTTTCCAATTCACTCTTTTTTCCTATCTTCTCTGAATTTTGTAATATAGCATATATTATTTAACTCTTTCCTACATCTATGTTTTATCTCCTCCACTGGATTAAAAGCTCTGTGTGAGCAGGTGTCATGCTTTATATTTCTTTGGAAATATTGCCTAACTAATTGCTCAATAATTGCTCGTTAAGTGAGTGTGATGAGCCAAGGTCGAATGCTACTTTTGTAGTTTTATAGCTCTGACTTATTTGAACAGAAATGTTTTTAAAATGTCTCACATGTGGCCTATATATTTTACAAAACATACGTTCTAGTACAAGATTAATTGCTATTTTAGATGAATTTTTTTCTAAAATTTTGTCTGTTGGATATAAACATTTAATAGACAAAAGTCAAACAGGGAGCTGACACCAGGGTGACAAGAATTTTAAAATACAAGGGAAATGCTACTTTGAAATGATGTTTCTAATTTACTTTAAAAACTAGCATTTAAATTAAAAAGTGCCCAATATGGGTTCTATCACACAGAGATTAGGACTGTAATTCTAAGTGGTTTTTGTTAATTGCTTATGGGAAATAACCCTTAACTAGGAGTCAGGAGTTTTGAGTTTAATATCAAATCAGTTAATAAGGAACTGTGAGAATTATGTCATCATATTGCTCTGAGATTTCATTTCTTCACTCGTAAAATGAGCAGTTTTCCCTTAAAGTGGCTTCTAGGTTTAGTATTCTTCTATCTTCCATAGTTTACATTAGAGCCTGACACTTGAAGTATTGTCACAGACCGACAGCAGTGATGTCACCTGAGAGCTTATTGAAAATACAGACTTTCATCTCAGACTCTAGCTCAGACCTAGTATGCGTGTTAAAGTTAGAAAACACTGTTGCAGAGTGGATGAGATAAATAGTATCATGGCCAGCTTAACTATGACATGTTATTTTTCTTTAAAGTTTAAAGAGTCAGCCATGAGCACAAACAGCCTGTTAGTTTTTTTTCCCCTCAGTAATCTATATTTCAGAAGTAGTGCATTATTTGTCGTGTATGTAATTATCAGCTTGAATTTTCCTTTTATGCATAGGGTGGTATGACATTTCACTCTTCCAAGCTTCCACTTTTATTTGACTATTTCATATTTAGGAACTTTAGGGGGAATCTACTCTCGAAAAGACAAAAGCAGTGCATAATGTTTAATGTCTTTCTGTCAGCTAGAACTTAGTCTATTTTCTCTGCACATCCTAAGTGAATAAAAGACTAAGTTATATTGACATGTCTTTCTGAAATGAATGACATATTTGGTTTAATTAGGTTTTCCAGTTGCATTGCTTGACATTAGCTATAATTAATGTGTTAAACTGGATATTACTGTTCAACGTTTCTTAATAAACAACAGGGTTGGAACTCATTCTTTTTCTCCTCCTTTAGGACAGAAAGCTTTGTTAGTTATTGCATGTTGTTGGTGATTTTCATCATGTTATGTTAATTCTCTCCCAGCGTGGCATTTTTCTGTTCTACCAATTTCTTATAGGATGTATTATATGACATTTAACGGGTAAAAGCAATCAAATATTTGTTGATTTCACTGTTAAAATGAATCTTCATAAATGAGCTATTTATTTCATCAACTGACTGAAGCAGCAAACTGATTGATGGAATGTTTTGACACAAATACTGGCACAGACTTTATAGTTCATTTCTTTCTTACCATTCTTATAAACTAAACTGAGAAAAGTATGCTTCAACCTGCCTATATTTCTGGGTTAAAAATCTCCATGTTTGTCAAATTGTTTATATTTTTATGATTCTTCAACCTATACTACTTTGT
Source organism: Pteropus medius (assembly GCF_902729225.1). NCBI lineage: Eukaryota > Metazoa > Chordata > Mammalia > Chiroptera > Pteropodidae > Pteropus > Pteropus medius. The sequence continues at coordinate 29,002,437 of NW_024355205.1, forward strand.
TCTTACACATTCAAGTGAGTTTATCTTAATATATTTCTTTTTACCACTAAGATCTTCCCTTTTCATCAGTTAAAGTGCAAATAAATTAGTTTCAAGGCATACTGTGCTGTAATAGAAATCTATAACCATCTTAGTTTAGAAAGCAGAACAATTTGATTTAGAAAGTTACTGTGCAGTATGCCCTCTTATAAGGACCAACGGGCTAAGAAGACCAGTGGATCACTGTCCTCAAATAACTCACATATATAGCACATATCAGAGTTGAGTTTGAAGTGTTTCATTCTCTCTTCTCTCTCTCTCTCTTTCTCTCTCTCTCTCTCTCTCTCTCTGTCTTATATCTAGAAAGGAAGTTGTATAGTTGTGTTTCCATTCCATCAGGTACAATAGGACAAAGATTTATTTCTATTAACTAGCCCACCATTACATGAATTAAATTGTTATCACTTATTCACCACGTGTTATTTCCACTTGGACTTTAGAGATTAAATTCCACTGATGAGAAGTGAGTGAGAGGAATCTAAGTACAGTTTTCTAATTGAGTGATTATCCATTTCCGTTTTCGGAAGAAATAACCAAAATGAATTTATCTTGTCCCTATTTTATGAACTGGATTACAAATAAACATAGATGTAAACCCATTCCAATTTATTAGCAAAGATAAAAATTTTAGTGTCCAAACTTACATAATAGGGATTCAGAGATAAAAATCTCATAATTTGGGTTATAGCATCATCCTTCTCCTTTATTAAAAGTTAAAAACTGTAACAGATTAATAATAGAGTGATTTCAAATCCTGTAAAGGACCTGCTGGTTAAAAAAACAAAACAAAACTGAGTAGTATTTTGGAATTGATGAAGAAGTTAATTCTATTAGCAATTATTTTCAGTTGGACCCATTTTTAGTTATCCTATTTTTATCCTAATTTAGATTTGTGTTGGCAGCTGTCTACAGATTATTCCATTAAAGAGTTGTCACATATTCTGATATGGATCTACTCAAATACAAAATAATTATTATTAATATCAAATAATGGGCTATATAACTGCTAGAAATGTTTATCATAGGCTTTAAATGCTGTATTTGAGGTATGTGGATATGTCTGAAAATTGTATTGGGGTGAGAAGATATTGTCTTTTCTGACATTTAAGAAAATGTATACATGTTTTAAATATCTTGGTGAAACATTGAGCTATCTTTAAAAGTTAAGAAAGAGTTTCAAGAAAGACAGAAAAGTATAGAAATATTCTCTTTTCTACATTTTTTATTACATGGGTACTTTTGAGAGAATCTCATGATCAAAATATCGATTATAAGGTTTCGTTTTCATTTTTCTTAGAAGTCAAATTAAAAGATTCGGTATTGAATGAAAAATATAACATATTACATAGTGTCATATACAAACACTCCCTAAAGTGTTTTCTGCTGTCGAACTGGATAATATCGATGTTCATGTTAATATTCCTCCCCATCCATTAGCTCCTCAAACTCCACCCAGTTCCTGCATTTCAATAACTTTCACTCCGTTCCATTTTATTTTCTTCTTGTGTAGTCATTTCTTAGATATCACCATCATTTAAACTGCTTTCATTCCACATCTATGCTACATTTTTTATAATGAAATATTATATATTCAAATCATTCCTTTTCCTCAATAGAACCAGATATTCATTTTAATTTTCACTTCTTTTATAAATATATTTTCTTCCCATCTTTTAACTCCTCCCCAAATTTCTTCTTTATATCCTTGGTTTCAGAATTATTTCAACAATGATTTTACTAAGGACTTAAAATTCCTCGCCTCCTTAGCTTTCTGAAATATTTTATAAATATATGTACAACCTTAGATATATTCTTTCCCTACATACTTCATTCATCCAGCATTACTATGAGAAAAAAAGTAAATAAGCCATCAAGAAGCATCTAACAACATCAATTATTATAATTTTTAAAATTATAGCAGGGTTTTCTATTTTTCTTAGTAATCCTATTGCATCTCTGTGACAATTAGCTGGGTTATCGTTTTTAAAAGACAGAATAGGCTTTATTTTGCTCCAGAAACAAATAATCCCAAAACATTATTGGCTTAAAATAACAAATGCTATTAGAGTTTTTGTTAGTTAATGTAGGTAGGAGGTGGCTTTGCTGACCAGACTGATAAAGTCTCTGCCCTTTGATGGTGTTTTTACCATGAGACTGGAGTTCTGTACATCAGGGAAAGTGAGATAGAAATATGAGTCAGAAGAACAGAAAAATTTTGCGATCGTTAGAAATATTTTTCACAATGTCCTGACGCTTTTCATTCTCTCCAAATCCTAGGATTCATTTGCATTTTTCTCACTCTCAGCAAAAATATCTTTTCCACTTTATTTGGCAAACAAATGCTAAACAACACATGTCACCATATTCCCTTCCACTACACATTCTTCTGCATATTCACTCATCCTTTCTTCTCTTCTGGCATCCACGGCATTACTTCAGTTTACAGAGAGTTTAGAACCAGGAACGTTCATGGTTGATGCTGGAAAATAGAAAATGACTGCTAGGACAATAGTACTAATCTTTGCATCAATAAGAATGAGCTGATCCAGTGTAATATTATTAGGTACCATTTGATGTACCACATGAGATGTAAAAGCTGTAATGCAGAGTAGGAGTAAATGTTAGGAACTGGGCTATTTTATTAAAGTAATTGGAAGCAAGGACATGGGAAGAGTAGGGGCTATAATGTTGCCTTCACGAAAGTAAACAATGGCCAAAATTGTGTTAAAAGTTGTTATAGATTCTTGGCCCTGCTAATACCCACTCCAGCCCTTTACAGAGTGTAGAAGATAGTAGAAAACCAGTCTAACAATTCCTTCCTTCACTCGCAGACAAGATTTGAGATCTGATTTTGAGTCTACCTTTCAAACACACTCCCATGAGACATGAATTAGGAACTGGTCACTGAGACAGTCATGGTGTGATATATCCATTTGTTGACTCAGATCATGGTAGAGGAGGTATATTTAGCAGCTTTTTGATTCATCAATCAGCTGTAAGAAGAGCAACAGCTTTGCCAAACACGGAAGACATAGTATGGCTTAACAGTCAGCAGGAGATGTAGCAGCTTCCTGATTGTTAGCTTCATACAAAGCAGAGGGAACAGCAGAAAATGAATCATTGGTAAATGAGATGTTGTTTCTAGAAACTCATCTGATCCCTCCTCTAGTCCTTTCAGCAATGTCATTGATTCCAATATCTTTGTATCAAATGTGTGCCTATGTAAACCAACTAACATAGATTTTTATTGTCAAAAACTCAACACTGACCATTGTGATTAACAGCAGAATTGGTTAAATGCAGTAGACCTTCAGGAAAAAAGGGAACTTAGAAATGTCTACATTAACAATTGGGATCTTAAGGTAGTGAGAAACCACTTACCATTAAAAACAGGACTGGTATGAAATGCCAAATAAAGACAAGGTATTGGTAAATAAAGTCACTATTAGGACAGGCCATTACTAGAGTCAAAAGAAATAGAAGGCCTGCAGGATGAGATAGAGAACTTAAAGTTAGAAAGTATAAAGGTTGACATTTTAAATTTTCAACTCAAGGATTATCAGGTAAATTTAATGTTTTTAAAGATTGGCTTAAAGATTATCTTACCTTCTTTGGTCTCAAGGCTTATATAGCAAAAATTAGCTTAAAAATCTGATCCTATTTATTACTTATCATACCACAGATTGAATTTATTTTGTTAGATGATTTATTGGGGAATAGGGAGACCCTGAGAATTGGAGTAATGATTTTGGAATATTTAGATGACTTAATAGTACCCAGGTAACCCGAATCCTAGCAAGCCTGCCAACAGCACTGACTTTGTCATTTGTGCAGGGGCTGGTCCTGTTTTGTCTAAAGGCCTATTTACAAGCTCATCTGGTAGAGTATCTTTCAAGAGGATGGCATATTCCTTCCTGCTTCATCTCTACCATTGTTCCCAGATCTTTAACTTGGTCAGCAGACTCTGAGAGAAATAAAAATTCAACCCTAGAGATATAGCTCTTGGTACCACATTATTTGTAAGATTTTTTTTAAGTTTATTTCAGGAAACAAACAAACAAACAAACCTGAGTGATATGGATGAGAATGGAGTCTAAGTGTTAGACTAAAATGGAGAAATAAAATTTTTGCATTGTTGAATTTACTAAAATAGTTCTCTTACCCACAGCTGTGGATGCAAGGTACTGGCTTTGGCATCTGAGAAGGGTTCTTATTGCTTATTCTTTTTTTTTTTTTTTCCCTGCCTAAAACCTGGATCTTGTGATGTTTTGGGGGAATGTTGCAGTGAATTTGACATGAACAATTCTCTTAACTATGTTTTCTGAGAGCTTAAGAGGGAGCTCCTTTCACCACTAGATTGAAAGTTACAATGCGGAACAGCCCTGGTATCTTTGGAAATGTATGTAGTGATTGCCCTTTTTTTGGCCCAGAGATTAAGGAGAGAAGTTGGCCAATGAATTCCCAGGGTGGCCTGAACCAAATAATATCTTTTACTCATACCAAAGACAGCAAGGCTGCAGTGATAACCAGAATGGTTTGACCTGACAGGAACTTTGGAGATAGTCAGTTGATCACAGGACCCCTGGAACTGATGTAGAAGCCAGTTCACTAAGGGTGTAAGGGTGTAATTATGCTGAGGAAAGAAAAATCTATCATTGCAATGAGAGGACTGATTCAACATGATAGAATTATGGCCTTTTATTTAATCTCACTTGAGTTAATTTGAAAACCTTAATCCCCTTGAATTATGAAAGGCTACGTACCATATGGAAAGACAGTGCTGTTGCAATCAGTATGTATTGAAAATCTTCTTTCTAGCCTTCTTAAAAGGATTCTATGACCCTTTACCAATGTAAAAATGTGCTGACAAAATAGAAATACCTAGACCGTTTATAAATTATTATAGTGTGTATGAGCTAAAACTGAACTCTGGGGACTCAGAATGCCAGGCAGAGTGAGGAAAGTCAGGTGATAAATGAAGATTTGTTTTAAATCAGTTTCACAGTAGGCCCAAGGGAAAGCAGGAGGAGAATCTAAAACTCAAATTATTATTCTCTAAAATTTGGAGAATGTATTCGCAATAGACATATATGACAACTGTCACGATTCTTACATTGATTCTCTAACACAGGAAATAAGAGTAATATGATGAAGGAGATTAATTAGTAACTTTGGATGGTCACGCTGTGAAAATAGTTACGTTAAAGTGACAGCACATTGCTGAGGACATCGCAAAGATAACCGCCAGATTAAAAGACACAAGAGATATACAGAGTTGGTCATTTTGATCAGATCTCCACTATTGCACTTGTTTGATTCTTATAAAAATCAGATTTTCAGAGATGAAAATGAGTTATCATAACCTTAAACAGGGATAACTCCTCTGAAGCTGCTGTTTTTGCAATTGTCTCTTTTCTAGAGCAATTTAGCATAGCCCTTGGCACTTGGTAAATGACTGAAGATATTTGCTTTCACTAGTATGGGAAAGGAAAACATCATCAGGACCTTACCTCAATTGTACATGAAATCTTGAGCTCTGCCCAATTATTCCTTAGGGAATTTATCTTATTTTTCCATAAAATACCACTCAGGCCCATTAAACTGATAACATCAGCTGATTGGATCAGATGCGCAGGAAAAACTTGCTATAGCACATAGCCTTTAAGAGTAAGTGGATTAGATGTTATATAAGGTTCATAGAAAGCCTTGAAAGGAGAATAGGAGTGGAAAACCTCAGAATTAGATGTAAATCATTCATTCCCTTGTCAGAGACTAATTACTCTCTTTTAGAGAAATAACCCCTGATTGCTAAGGGAGAGATTGCAAACAATACTAAGTAATTTGATCCACCAACACATGAAATCAGATGTTCTGCTAGCATCCCACCATCAAGTGAAAATAATTAAATAAGAAAAGGTTCACGTATTTCCTGAGAACACAAGTAATTTAAGTCACTAAAAGAGTCATCTTTCTAGTGTTACTACTATTTCTGCATCACTAGCATTATTTCCTCAGCCAGTATCTGTGACCTCAGTGAGAATTTTCTGTGACCAGTCAACCATAGAAAAAACAGAGTTTTGTTTACAAATATTTTATTTATTAATTTAAATAGACAAACAATTAATGGAGTTCTATTCTTTCTTAAGTCTCATTCTTGACCCTGGGATACAACAGAAAACCATAGAGTTACTGCATTTTGGAACTCGTAATTCACTTAGGATATACAAATATTTCTCACTATCTAAACTCATGATTTTCTCTATTTCCAAACCCTTCTTTTCTAAATTTAGGAACTGTCATGATCTAATTTCATTTTTTAAATATTCAGATAATTCACTAACTAAAATCTTGTTACTCACTAGCCAAAACGCAGTAATCTAGACTATTTGTATCTAAATTCATAAATTAAACATATTTAGATTAATGAAATGTTTTTGGACAATAAGGTATATTCGTGAATAATATATTAGCTTTCAATAAATGTTTTGATGATAAATAAAGCAGAGTACTGGAGAAGCAACTTCCAAAGTAGAGATAGGTGACATATTTTTATACAGGGTAGAATAGAAGGTGATATTTGAGAATATGACATTTGGGTAAAGGAACTGAGAGAGTGATCTATAGAGCTATCTGGGTAGGGGGGGATAGGGAGGTAGCATTCCAGGCTGAGTGGACATCAAATATTGTTTCCAAGTCAAGCAAGATTCCTGGTTCTAGTTATATGATTACAGAAAATTGTCAGCAGGTGATGTCAGAGATGTTTAAGGAGATTGAGATGATAAAAGACCTGAAAACTTACTGTAAAAATGGAAAGGGAAGTCAGTGAAGGCTTTAGGGCAGAGAAGTGATATTTGTTAATTTTATTTAACTAATTCTTATATGCCAGACATTATCCTTTTCATAAATAATTAAGTAATTTAATCTTCATTGCAATTCTATATGTTGATCACATTTTTATTGCTATTTTATAGATAAAGAAACAGAGGCATGTAGAGATGAAGTGACCCATGCAAGGTCAAATGGCCGGTAAGAGTCAAGCCCAGGATGTCTATGTCAGAGTCCACGCTGTTGGCCGCAGTGCCTGTCTGACCTTGATGTAGAGTTTAGATAAACAATTCTGGCTGCCGAGTCAAAATAATTTGTAGAGTAACAGATATGAAGGAAGGAGATCAGTTAAGAGGCCATTGATAAAATGTATGCAAGAGAAAATAGTGGTATGGATAAGATGTTAGTGGTGATGAGAATCATGGTGGCCAGATTCAGCATGCATTTTTAAAGTGGAGCTGACAGAAATTACTGGAGTATTAGATGAGAGGAAGGAGAAGATTCAATAATATTTCTAAGGTTTTTTGAGCTAAATGACCAAAAGAATAGAATTACCATATACCGAAATGAGAAAAACTAAGTGGAAAGGCGAAGGGAAAAGCCTATAGGGAAAAATGAGGTAGAACAGTCAAGAGTTGGATGTTAGGAATGTTAAGTATGAGATGCTTATTAGATGCTCAGTAAAGAAAACAGTTGTATATATGCATGTGGAAGTCAGGGGAGAGGTCTGGAATATATATTTAAGTTTTCATAGTATAGATGGTGTTAAAAGCCATGGGAATGGAGAAGAATATTTTGGGAGTTAGTATGAAGAGAAATGAGAAGTCCAAGAATGCTGATATTTTGGCAGACAAGAGGACTTCCCCTCCCTGCCCCCCTCCTCCCCGCCCGGCCAAATGGTGTGTCGGAAGGGAGGTAAGTAAGAAGGTACAACCTGGAAGGTAGGAGAAAAGCCAAGAGAGAGTGGAGTCGAGAAAGTCAAATGAAGGAATGCATAAAGTAAAAGGGTGTGAGTGACTGCAACCTACATACTGATAAATTGGATGGTTGGAGACTGAGAATTCATCTTTGGATTAAGTAATATTAGTGATTTTTATAAAAGCTGTTTTTTGAAGTGGCGGAAATAAAAGCCTGCTTGCAGTAGGTCTAGGAGGGAATGATAGAAATCAAATTAGAGATAGGAGGCAGAAGACAATTTTTTTAGGTATTTGCAGAAAAGTAAATAAGAAGCTAGGATGTGCTATCAGATCAGAAGGGACTATATTTTTACATTTATACACAGAATAGATTATCTTCTTACACGTTTGTTCGCTGATGGCTATGATTCAATAGAGAAGGTAAAAAGGATAATGTAACGGAAACAGAAAAACATTTCTTAGCCATTTTATTAAGTAGGCAAGGAAGGATAAGTTGTAGAAACCAAATATAGAGGCTCTTAGAAAAATACACAGTTTAAAATAAGTACAAAGGAAAACAGAGTATATGGACATGTACAGATAGAAGCTGACAGTGGTCTGGGGGAGTTTGTGGAGATTATTTTCTGTTATCTTTTTTTTTTCCCCCAGTGGAGCAAACCTCTCAGCTGAGAGTAAAGATGGAAAAAGAGATGATGGTGATTAGCTTCATAATTTAGTTCAAATGTTATGTGAGACTAAGATGGGATTGTGACCCAGCTAAGGATAAATAAATGTCACCACGATAGGAAGGTAGTAAGTCTCTGGATCTTCAATTGTCATGATAGGCCAAGTGCCTAGTAGCATTATATTAGGTGAGAACATGTTGTTATTGGCCGGAGTAAAAAGCTCACATGAGGAAATCTTAAAGAAATTAAGTTAGTCAGGTAAGCAGTGGCCATGTAACTAAGAGCTGACTGCCATTAGACAATAGTTTGCACTTTATCCTGCTGTCCAAAAAGAAAATTGGAAGATTTCAAGATGGGGAATGACATCATTAGCTTTTTATTTTTTAAAGAAAAGATAAATCTACCATGGAAACAATGTTTTAAAAAACAAAAAGTTTCAAATTAATGAAATTAATTGAAGTGGTAACTCATTAGTACATGCGAAAAATTTAAGGAACCCACCTAAGAGAAGGGCAGTGAAGCTAGGGGTAGAAACAGCTTCGAAACGTATTGAGGATGAAGACATGACAGGGACTATTGATTGATTGAACTAGAGATTATGGAAGGAGAGGCATCAGAAAGTTCTTGGCTATCAGTCCTGTGTGACTCAGGGGACAGTGGTGACATTGAACAAGTTAGGAGATACAGGAAGCAGAGCAAGATGGAGAATAACAATAATAACTTCAGTTATGTGTAGATTTAGTTGATAGTTCACAAAGAATATGTAGATGAATACATCTTGTAGGCAAATAGCAGTAAGGATCTGAAACTCAGGAGAATAGTCTGGGTGAAGAAAAACACTTGGGAGTTATTAATTCATTGGTGCATTTGAAGTAATTGGCATAGATAAAATACCTAGAGAAAGAGAATAGAATGCAAAGAGATGATAAAAACAAATTTTGGTGAACATAGTACTAAGAAGCTGTTGAAGGAAAAGAAGCCAATTGAAGATGATCAGGGAGAAATGGTAAGAAGAAAAAAAATAAATAAGAGGCATTTTAAGGAGCAGTATTATCTGTAAGCGTCAAACGCAGCCTGGCAATGGTACCAAATAGAGACTGAAAGGTGTTTTTTTGAATTTTGTCATGGAGTAGTTTCACTGATAGCAGTGGAGTGAAGAGTGACAGTCAATTTGCAGTAAGTAGAAGAGTGAATGGGAAGGTAAAAGCAAAGAGCAATGATAAATTTAGAATAATTTTGACTATGAAGAAAAGAAAAATGTGGTGAGAAAGCAGTCAAGGAATATTTTTAATGATGAAATAGAGTTGCGTATATGTGTATCTCACAAAGAAAGGAGAAAGAGAAATGAAATATTCATAATGTGAGAGGAGTAATTAGTGGACGAGGCCTGGACAAAGTGGGGAGGAGGTAAGATCTGTGATACGCAGAGAGAGATTCGCCATAAACAGGAGAAGTGATTCTCTTTATTTGAGACAAGAAGTGAAGAGTAAGAATGGATACAGAAAAGACTCTAAGGAGAGGGAGAAAGCTGATAATGCGAACTGAGGGATGGAAGAATGAGGATGTAAAAACAGTCTGAGAGGCAAGGGAGAGATGCAGAAACAAGATGAGGGTAGAAGCAAAAAGAAAAGTGGGATCAACAAGCAACAGCTGTAACAATATGTATGTTTTCCACATTCCAATATCTATCTACGTTTTGACATCATTCTGGTGACTTCACTGTAATTGTGATTGATCTGTCAACATTTGTCCTCATATGACTTTGACCTCTTTATCCCCAATAACCTTTATATCCTTTCAACCGGAGAGATTCAGGCCCTAAGCTCTATCTCATTGGTCCTTGTAACCTCAGACCAGCTCACTGTGTGACATGCATGAGCCCTCAATATAAAAGGGTAAATAAATAAAACAATCAATGAAAAATAGAATTAAAAAGCAAGGATAGAATCATCAGAAGTGCCATTAAATAATATTAAATTTTATGAATAAAGTTTCTCACTCTATTTTTAGAGGGTTGGCCCAAGAATTTAAAAATATCTTTCTACCTACTTTGAAGCCACCAGCTACTTGCTAACACTTTTTTAAAATTAAGTTATATTTTTGGCTAAGCTAGTGAAATGTATAAGATATTTCAACAGTATAGTTGCTATAAATGTACTGTTTACTTTTTCAGAAAGCAAACATAAATTGAGTTTATATTTTATAATTTTCTTTGAAAATATCAAAAAGTTTGTTAATGAATGAATAAGAATATTACTTTGTATTTATTAATAATGTTTAACATAATTTTCAACTGCAAATTCAAATAAAAATATTAATCTAAATTATTCTAATTTAACTAATAATCTAAAATACTAGATAAAATATTAGTAAGATAATAAAAATCTATGAAAAATAGTTAACTCAAGTGGAAGCTTTTCATTATATTTCACTTCTGTGCTTTAACTAGAAGTCAAGATTTTGGACTGCTATGAACATATACATTTGTAAATTTATATATAACTTTAGATATTTCATAAATCTCCAGCTCAATCTTAATATCTTAAAATTAGTTGCATATTATCTTTAAAATATGCACAATTGCGTACATAAATGAAAAACTTTGACGAATGGCAGTTGGTGTCACACAAAAATTTTCTAAATAGTAAAAATCGATACAATGAATAAATTCTCCCACAGTGTTTAAAAACAACTGGCTGGGAAAGCATTCTACAAAAAGTTAATTATCTATTAGGTCATCTTCATTCATTTCCCAGGTTAACCGGGAAACCAGGATTGCCTGAGGGAGAGCTTGCATCATATACACCAGGAAGTTTGAACTGTAGCCAGACATACAATTAGGCTGTTCTAGTAATGCTATTATTCTTGGTTCAGGCAAATTCCACTGGCACAATAACTCAGCAGGAGGAATAGACCAAACCCTTCATGTCCTAACTCATGGAGTTAATATTGTCATCGTTCATGTTTTAATTTACAGTTTTTATCAAAAATAGCTTATGTTTTAGCTCATACATTCTTAGTGTCGTGAAGATAGACAGCGATAAAGAAAACTTAGTGCCTGTACTTTACAACTATTATCTTCATGAAATTTGAGTACTAAAGGAAATAATTGTATCTATGTGTTCACTACAATTGTTTCATATTTATCTAGTTATAATTCCAATTAAGTGTAGGGTGTAAATAAAGATACTTACATTTTGGCTTCAGTAGATTGATTAGCATAGTGTCTTACTAAGAAGAATCTCCATTCTGAAAAAACTATTTGTAAAACAGTATGATCATGGTAAAGTTTTTAAAAAATCAACATATACTATGCTGAATTAAGGTCCCCTTCACAGAGGGTGGGCCCCACTAAAGAGGCACCAGTCCCATGGAAGTATCTGTTGGAGCCTCTGCACGGATGTCTGTAGCAGAAGATGTAATTGATGTTCTCTGCCAATGGAGATGCTTTAAGATTTGGGGCAGTGCATCTTAGAACTTTTCAGTCAGAGTGATTCTGTCATCTTTGTTAAAAAAACTACTCAGGTAACTAAAAGAGACTGACTCTGGGCATCTTGTGATAAAAAGATTTATATCCCCCTAAAGCAAGTGTAACCTCAAAATGCATTATATAGCAGAATCACCTCAATAAGTTTTGTAGAGAAAACAAACATGTGTTTTTCTCAATTATGTTTACTTCCAATATATTTATCTATAACTTTTATAACTACATAAAATTATACAACTTGAAAAATCGTTAAAGAGTAGAGAAAAAGATAAAAGATCATCACGTTTGAAATAGGAATGGCTTTTGACTTGCCATGTATTTTCTGTAACTTCTGATATTCTGTCCCTTGTGCTTCAACTATAGAAAGGATATATAACCAAAGCCAATCATAATTTTTTTTTTCCCATTTCCCTGGGCATAGGTTTTGGCTTAGGACTGAGTATTTGAACCAAGCCAGATAAATTCGTTCAGATGTACTGATCCAGAGCTTCAGGTGATGTGAATGTTCCCTCTGGAACTGCTGGGCAGTTGCTCCACTTGGCACCTCCCTATAGGTCATCATAGGTCATCATCTCTTTTCATATCCATCTTGAATAATAGAAGTGAGGCCAGTGAACCTAAGGCCGGCTCCCTGTGCAGCATCATTCAAATGCAGAAGGATTCAGGTTTACTGATGCTAAACCTCAGGCAGGACTTTTGTCCCCACTCTTATTTCACTTTGATGGATAGTATGTATAGTCTCAGAATTAATCAGTCTTAGGTATTGAAAAATGAATCTTATTATTTATCTTTTTCTTAATTCCATTTAAAATATGTATTTTTTTTATCTTTATATCACTAGGTGTGGTTTTTGCTGGTTGCTTTAATATTCAATAAAATATTATTTAATTATCTCTAAGATGATGCTTCCTGGTGGCACTAAAGTGAATGATATAAAACTTAGGTCCCCTAGATTTTCAGTCTGGTAGGAGAGAAAGAAGCAAATAGTAGCATGTGATCAGTACTATTTATTAAGTCAGTCAATACATTTGTCAATTACCATGCTGGGCTTTAGAGCCAGAGGAGTGAGAGAAAAGTAGACAGGATCCTCATTTTCAATGAACTTGCATTCCAAAGAATCAGTAGAGACCCTTAAACAAATAATTGAGATCTATCTATATTATGGATAGTGCTAAAAAATATCTGAACAGGGTGTTAGGATAGAGAGTAATTGGAGGAGGCCACTGTAGAACTCGCAATGCTGGAAAACATTTCTGAACAGGTGACAACTGAGGTGAGACCTAAAGCATGCGTATGAGTCAGGCTTGAGATGAGCCACAGGAAGGGCATTCCAGGCAGAGCTGATAAGGGTGTGTTCAAAAAAACAGAAGGGAGGCGGAGCTACGTGAAACGAACTAAGAGAAGAACTAGGGGAGATGAGATTGGAAAAGCAGGCAGGAGGTACATGCGTGGGAAAGCATAGAGCAAAAGACTGACACGAAGAAATTTTAATTAAAAAAAAAAGAAAAAAAAGCAGTTTATTTCCTGCACTATGAATAGGAGGGGTCAAAGTGAAAGCTGTGAGGTCAGAACTATAATAAAGTCATTTATATCATTCAAGGACATAATAGAAGAAATTCTTAACTGAGAACGTCCAGGAAGAATCTGAGAAAGGAAATATTTGTGTTTCACACCAATGGATGAATTCGACCTTGCTAGGGGAATGGTGAGGATGATGAAAGGAATAGTATGTACAAAGGGCTGGAAGCATGAAGTGTTGAGGCAAATTTCAAGAATTGCAAGTAAGTCAGCATGGTTTTAAGTTTGGCGTGTGTTTTAAAACACCATGAAGTCACATTTTAAAAGGATAAACTCATCAAGAGCCCTGCCTGGGAGCCAAGCTCTGGAACTCAAGCTTTATTCTGAAATGGATGGAAAACCAGTGAATAGCACAAAGTAGGGACATAATCAGATTTTGGTCTTGGAAAAAAATTGTGGTTGAAATGAGAATGGTGAATTGTAAAGGATCAAGACAAAAAAAAATTTAAAAAGTAATTATCAGTAGGCTATTTTATTCATCCAATTAAGAAGAAGATGAAGATGAAGATTTGGCTGCAAAGAACAATAGAAAAAGAATTCTAGAGTTATTCGGGAGAAAACATTAACAGGAAGTCCATTAGAATGCAAAATCCATAAGTATGGAGATTTTGACATTTTATTCACTGTTCTATCTTCAGGGTCTAGAAAAGTACCTGACATCTAAAAGAAGTTTAATAAAATATTTGTTAAATGAATGTTTGGGTAGATGAATTAGTGATCAGTTAAGGAGACAACATTTTTGTTTATTGAATAAATATGTATTAATCACCAACTATGTGCCAAGAACTGTTCTAGGCTCGTTCTCTCTCTCTCTCCCCTCCACTCCTCCTTCCCTCCCATCCCCCACTCCAATCATCTATCTCCATCCATCCATTCATCCATCCATCTATTTATCCATCTATGCTTCAGTCACCTTCCTATGTATCATTTTACTTACCTATATTGTGGTACAAGTTATTATTTAAACCCCAAACTGTTTCTCATTTACAGAGACCAGGGACAAAGGACTGAAGAAATCTTTAGAAATACAAAGTGAGGGCTCAAACTGAGAGATAGAGACTAAGTTTCTCTGCGTAGAAAAATTCATAAGAAATGAGAAGTGACCCTAGGAATTAAAAAAAAAAAAAAAAAACCTACAAGTCATCTAAAAAATGGGGTAGAGATGAATGTAGAAAATTGGAGGCTGAATTCAAGAAAAGTGGCTGGTGAGAAATTTCTACTGTTCAAGTTAAGAACTTCTACAATCAGGAATAGCAAATATCAGTTAATTTTTAAAGTCGATTTTTGTTTACATTTTTTGTTACCTAAGCCTTCCCTATCAAACCTCTGATAAAATCTGCTACATATAGATTTCTTCATGAGAAATTTTAATGGAAGTGAGAGATTGTAATCCATATTGGAGTTAGCAGGAGACAGAAGACAATCAGCCACAAGGGTTAGATTTAAGATCCAGAGTTACAGGTGTCTAATAAAAAGTAAATCTCCAAATTTGTAAACATCCTTTGGAGGGTGATGAGCTTTCCCTCATTCAAAAAATGTGCTAGGAATTTCTTTCCAAGAATATTTCATTCTCACCAGACAAATCAATTTTAACTGATATTTAAGGTATATGTCTCAGTTGTTCCTTTAGGTAAATGATTATATCTTGCTGTAATGTATGATGTTGTGTGTGCGTTTTTATGTATGTGTAATGCATGTCAGTGTTGAGCATAAGCAGTTGATTCGATAAAGGATAGCAATTTATATAGTAAGTTCTGTTCAAGTTCACATAGATTCATACTTGCTGCCAAAACGCAGGCACAATTACAACTCTGCGGTAGGTAAGGCTCCACCTAAGAAGCCAAGATTCAAGGATCCAGTCCTGTTCAGGCACAATCCAGGGGTAATTGCTGCATCCTCCCTCCACCCCCCGAAGTTCAGCACATTTCAACCACTCCTCTAAACTAGACTCTTATTTAAGTTATAATAACTCCAACAGAAGTGATGTAATAGCAGTCTTTATGGACAGACACCTGAAAACATCCTTTTAAAGTTGCTCTACTAATTACCATAAGTGGTTTTTGAAGACATTTGAACCCTAGTTTTATACACGAGATGGCATTTAAAATGTCATAGCAAATCCACCAATAGCAAGAGAAAGCAATAACGAGTCTGGTTCAAAGGAACTCCCTGAAACTCAGAGTGGATCTTAAATTCAGCTAATACCTTTGACAACATGTACAAGGCCTACTCCATTTGCTTTCAAGTAATTACAAAGTGAGGGAGAACACAGGCTTGCCCTACCTATTGCCTTTGGCAAATGCTTCCTACACTCTAAGGTGTGTGTAGAAGATTATTCTGGGGTATGTATAAGATATAAGATGCTGGACTCCATTACAGATAATTTTATTAAGTATATCTGGGGTGGAGGGCAGAAATGTGTATTAACAAGAATCTCGAGTGTTTCTGACACGGTCATGTTAGGAAAACATTGGCAGATTCTGTTAATCCACGTTTAGAGATAAAACTCTGTCTAGTAATTCCCGGATCTAATGCAATATAAATGTCTCATAGTATCCCGTTCTGAGCCTATGTTTTGGAGGTTGTGGAGAATGTCTGTTCTCTGAAAATAAGAAGACTGTATTAGGGTTCTCCAGAGAAATAGGACTAATAGGAGATATATGATATATAATATATATGTATATATCATACATATCTCATGGATATATATCTCATATATTTATCTCATTTCTATCTCACATATAACTTACATATATGAGAGAGTAATATATTATAAGGAATTGGCTCAGGCACTTACGGAAGAGGAGAAGTTCCACAATCTGCCATCTGCAAGCTGGAGACCCAGGAGAGCCAGTGGTATAATTCAGTCCAAGTTTAAAATCCTGAGAACCAGGAGTGCAGATGGTGTAAATACTAGTCTGAGAGCAGGAGATCAACGTCCCAGCTCAATCAGTCAAGAAGAAGAAAAGAAAAGACATGAATTTTTTCTTTCTCCACATTTTGCCGTAGTCTGGCCCTTCATGGGTAGGATCATGCCCACCCGCATTTGGGAGAACAATCTACTTCTTTATGAAATCTACCAGTTGAAATGCTAATCTCATCCAGAAGCACCTTTACATACACACTCAGGAATAAGGTTAGCCAAGTATCTGGGAATCCTGTGACACAGTCAATTTGACACATAAAATTAACCATCAAACTGCTTTTGTAACAACTGGCACTAAAAAAATTCTTGAACCATAATGTCTAGAATACAAGAACGTTAGGACATGAGAAAACTTGTTTTAGTAAAAACATGTGAGAAAAGTATGCCATGTACTTCCTTACATCGCCATGCGGTATCTCTCATGAGTGCTCCTTCTTGCCTCATGCTTTGGTCAGGCAATATATGCAACCATGATTATATCCAGAAAATTATTTTAAAGCGAGAGTCACAATTTTTATCATTGAGAGTTAGTTATCTTTTTACTATAGAATCTGTTTTGAAAACAAACAGGACTGTAAATTTCTTGAGAGCAGATATTTATTGTTGATCACAGTGGTTTTATTTTTAAATGTCTCATGACATCAAACCCAGGAATAGTGCGTTTTCACTAAGTATTTGTTTTGTGTTGACAACTTTAAGGAGCTTACTAATCAGTGAGGCAGACTGACATACTGTCAATTAAAATAAGATAGAGAAAGCTATCTAAGAACAATGTGACCATATGACCAAAGTCCTTTGAGAGATTACAAAACAAAAAACTCTACATCCTAGTTTTCAAGGTCACCCACATGCTGACTTTTCCAAACATATCTCAGGATTACTCCCTGTTGTGTATGCCTGTGTTCTTATTCTACTTCCCTGATCATACCTAGAATGTTTCCATATTTATAGCTCCACTTTGTCATCTTTTCAATCCTTCTTTCACTTAATGTCACCCTTGGAAATCTCATTTTTCCTCAAGGCCCGTGTCAATCTCTTCTCCGGAAGAGTTCTCTGCTTACCCAAACTCTTATTCCATGCTATCCCTCTCCTCTGCACTTCCAAAGCACTTTGCTTTTCTGATGGCAGTTATCACAGATTGCATTGTATTTCTTTGTTTCTTTGATTTATTTTGTTTATATGTTTTGTTGGAATAACTTACAGATTTCATTGTACCCAATGAAGACATATTTATCATAAACATTGTCGAAGTGGCAAAATGAACGATTTCGGTTGCAATTTAAATTAATTATGGGTTGAAAAAGTTTGAGTTACTTAACATCCCTAGTGATGAGTATGCTTATCCATAAAATAAAGTAGGCAATATCTATGTTGCAGGGTTGATGCAAAAATTAAATGAGATCATGTGTGAAAAGCACTTACATTAAAAATTTTCCTTAAAATATCAAATATTTCCCTTTAGATGAAAAGAAATAGAGAATATAGAAAACAAAACAAATCATATTGACAAATAGATACTAATATTAAGGAAATGAATGAACTGAATGAAGTGAGAGACTTGTTTGAAAAAGTTTCAAATATCACTTGCCCACAATTGTATGAAGCATCAGGTTGGACTACCCTCAGCTGGCATGAGCCTTCTCTGCTCCACATGGCTCACTGGGGCTCACTCGAATGTCGGGGACCTCAGCTGACATTGTTGGAATTATTGGGATGTCTCAGAAGGTTGGAATCTTCTCTACCTGGCTTTTCATCCTCTGTCAGGGTGGTCTTGACCAATAACATGGTAGGAGCATTCTAGGAGGGCAAGACTCCTACTGTCTGAACTCGGAACTCGTATAATGTCACTTCAATTGCACTCTGTTACTGAGAGCAAGTCATGAGCCAGCCCTGATTTTAGCACTGGGAAAGTAGACTCTATCTCTCAGTGGAAAGCACTGCAAAAGATTGATGTCCATTTTCAATCTACACAAAACAAAGACGAAGGAGAGGGGTGTGGAAAAAGCAGGGCTTAGAGAAGCAACAGAGAGTAGAAGCTAGATTTGGAGCGAACATATGTGATGATTAGTGAAATACCAGACAGGTTGAACCCAATTATATGTACTTTAGGCAGTAATTCATAGTTATAGAGAGAGAGAAAGCTAAGGAAAGAAAAGTAAAGATGATAAAGGATGATTGAAAATAGACAATAAAGTTTAGGATCAGAAATTTTAAATGCCTATGAGCTCTAATGATGAAAGTGAAATAATAATAGCCATGCTTGGAGGTGAAAATCTGTCCTTCTGTGTGCGGGAAGCGTGGAAGGGAAGGATTCATGAGATGAGCAGAGGGACAAAAAGTCTATCCACGTAAGCTGAGCAAGTAGCAATCAGGGGTCACATTAATGAGTATAAATGGAGAAGAGACAAGGTGTTGTTCAGTAATGTTTTATAGCACAAAGAGCAAGAATGGTGAAGGTAGGGACCACAGCAGGAGGCCTCCAAGGAAATCAACCAAACTGGGGTTTTTGAGAGAAAAAGAAGGTGCTATTATTACTCCAGAACAACAGGGATTAAACCACATTGTAACAGTCAATGACGTCTTAGGAGACTAAATGAATTGTGACACTTACGAAGGTTAAGGGAAATTGATGAAACATGAGGCTCAGGAAAACATAATGAATATTATTTTTGCCTAAGTTTAAGGCCAACAGGACATAAAAAGTGAATTGCTTTATGGGCAGAGAAAGCAAGCGAACTATAAAGAGCTTAAGACTTGGATTGCTGGGAGATAATAACAGTAATTATGTATTACATTTACATAATGCTTTATGATTAAAATGCTTTCACAGGCATTGCCGCATTTTCTCTGCAAAGTAGCCCTTCCAGGTAGGAAGGGTTGTTATTATCTTCCCTGTATGGGACGGTGAGGAGGAAGGCCTTGTACCACAGAAGAAAGTGTACTCTTTCGAGATGCATTGATTTGGGGCAGTGACCTTGTTGTGTTCTTGGAAAGCTTATGTAGCTCTCTTTATGCACCAGTTTTTTTAGTCTGTAAAAGAAAAATGTAAGAAGAATTAAATTTAAATAAATATGTCTTTTGTCTAGTTATAAGCACATAGGACATGCTAAAAATTGCTTATTCCTTCTCTACTTTTCGTAGATGAGAAAACGGAGGCTTGATTTGTATGGAAGAACCAAGTTATGATTCAGATCTAGTCCAGTGTTTTTTCTACTAAAACATTTGCCATTGACTTGCAGCTGAAATAACAGGAAGAAATGAGTTTTCGAAGGAGATAAATATATTGAGAATCTAGGGAAGGAAGATAAAAGCAGTGTGTCTTTAAAAATCCTCAACAAAAGTTTTCAATGATAATTCAAGAGGGTAAATTAAGTCAGGAAAGATTTGAAAAAAAAAGTGACAGGCTTATTGAAAGAGATTTGGCAATCTTAATGAGTCCAGCTTCTTTGGAATAGTCAAAATAGAAGACATTTCATGGGGTGTGAAATGCAATATGCATGGAAACTCAATGCTCAGACAGATCTAAGGTCAAGTTGAGGGTGATGGAGTAGAAGAGAAAGAGCAAGAGGTGATGTCAGAGAAGATGAGTGGGAAGTTGAATGAATGGCAGGTCTTTCCTGAGGCAGGCAGATTGAAGTCTGGGGAATTACTGATGGAATGTACTGAGGCCCTGAGTCACAGCAGACTGAGGTGAGGAGTCAGCGAGAGAGGCTCACTTCTCTTGGCCTCAACTCTTTCCATGATTCTTTTCAACCTTACACCAGCTCTGGGAGAAGATAGAAAAGGACTTTATAAATAGCAATTGTGTCTCCAATGGTTCTGAGAATGTTTGTTACCTATCAAATGCCAGAGCTCTAAGAATTATTTTCCTGGTGGTGAAACTGAATGTTACCTTTTCCCGTTCTATACTTATTGAAATTCTTCCTTCCCTTTCAATCATCTTAGACCCTCCCACCCCCACTTGTTTGCACTGCTTTCTAGTGGTGTCCTGTCTTTGTTATCAGCTGTCTTTCATACTTTTAATTCTCCTTTATTATGTCTTATTTGTTTTTCTTTTTTTCCTCAGAATCTAGTGGGCAAATTCATTTCTACTGCTTCCATATTCGAAATCAGCCTTGTTATTGAGAGTGTATGAGGGTATTTGCCCAACTGAAGAAAACATTCTTTGTCTCACTGGAAGCCCAGCTATGAGAAAATGTCTGGTGCCTCTTTACTGCAGTAAAAGTTTTAGTCATTTGGTTATAGTCATGTCTGCCTTATGATTTGCTTCTTATCAAATATTTTATTAGTCATTTCTACTGTCAAATTCTGAGCTTTGCTAAATTGCAATCTGAATTCAGATTATACCTTTCTCCATCTTATTTTCTTTTTGTCCTACTTGGCATCAATTCTTGAACAGGTAGTCCATTAAATAAATATTATCCCGCTCTGAGTACCAAAAACACAAAACTCCTCTAGATCTATATAGGAACTAAGCTTTTGACTATTCCTCGATAAGGTGCTTTATATTACAGTTTGTTTATTATTTTCTTCCTTCATTAATTCATTATTTCTTTATTTTCTCTGCAAAACATTTGCCATCTCCTATGGGCCAGATGTTTTCACATGCAAATATTAAATATTTTTAAAAACTGAACTTAATTTCTGTTTCAAGCCCCTATGGAAGACAAACCTAACATTATTCAGCGAGAGTC
This sequence comes from Pteropus medius, assembly GCF_902729225.1. Taxonomy (NCBI): domain Eukaryota; kingdom Metazoa; phylum Chordata; class Mammalia; order Chiroptera; family Pteropodidae; genus Pteropus; species Pteropus medius. The sequence goes on from NW_024355205.1 coordinate 29,023,568, forward strand.
TCTAATTTCCCCAGGGTTGTCTCTAAATTCTTTGGGCTCATGTGAAACTCAGTCATCAATCTAATATTTAAGACCTTTAGTTGTTCACCGCGGATTCTGCTGAGATGTTGCCATTTCAGGATAATTCTCAGTTGTTGTATCTGTCAGATCCAACTAGGAAAAGTAAAATCATTCTAAATATTTCTAGCAAAGCTGTGAGGAGGATGCACTCATCTCTGGAGGCATCGCTCCAGAGAGCCTTAGTTCTACCCAGCACACCAGACTCTCAGATACAGATTATTAGTGTTTTTTGTTTTTTGTTTTTTGTTTTTTACCATACCACTCCTCTGTAAGAGAAATAGTTTTCAGTAATATGCTTCAAATTAGCCATTTTTAATATTTATTCTTTAATAGACATTGTATCCTTTATAACCATTGCTCTGAAGGAAGTTTATGAAGTCCTTAACAGGAGAGACTCATTCAAGCTAGCTAGTGTATAGTTTGTGCCTCTAATGTCTGTAATATAGACTCTGTCAATACAGAAATAGAACTTGAGTTACTTAATGCTGTTATTTTATGGTGACTAGGTGTTTTTATTCTATTAACAATTCAGAATAATAAAACGGAGTAGCTGGAGAGTGATGATTTGAAAATCATGCCTCGATGAATCTGAATCTAGAGAAAAATTTCCATATTTACTCTTGAAATAGTGCATGTCAGGTGTCAGGGCTCACTGGAGCATCTCTGCCTCTCTCTCTCTTTCTCTCTCTCTCTTACTATCATCTATCCATCATCTATCTATTATATACATTTATCATTTATATAACTATCTACCACCTATCATCTATTTATCTATTATTATTAATATTATTATTATCTACCTACTTATCTATCTATCTGAACATTAACTGTAGTGATTGTTCAGGATTTAGACCAACACAATTATTACTGTGCAAAAGTATACTTTATAACTGACATTGTTGAGAAAGTCCAGCATGTGAAGATAATAAACAGATCCAATATTTAGCTGGTCTCATTATTGTTTTTAAATTCTCTACAGATAGAGTTACCTTTTACTGCTTGTACCTGGTGCTTGGCGTACCACTGCATAGCCCATTGGAATTCATCTCCTTAGGAGACAGATTAGAGCTTAGTAAGGGTAAGAAAAGGACCTGAGGACAAATAGGCCATGGACAAGCCCACGTGTCCATCCATGGTGTCACTGCTGTGTTCTCAGTCCTGGTGGCTGAGACTTTTTGAATACTCTGTGCCACTTTCAGGTGAATGGGAGATACTCTTCTGTTACACAGTTCTAGTTAATAAACTTGGCAAGATTAGCTCTTAACCTGGCTGACTAAATACACCATAGACTTGTTTTTAATGCCCCAGCACTGCGAGGGAACAAGGAAAACTGTCAATGCCTTTGACTTCAGCTAGGTCAGGGCTCAAATCATTTCTGTTCCCAAATTCTCAAACCCGTCTGAGACTTTATAATTTCTCTGTGCCCATTCCTCAGGAACTTGACTAGGAAGAGGCCACAGGGTCCTTCCCCGAGAAATATTAATATCTAGATCCTCTTAACTCTGTTTTTAAAAATTTTACCTTTGTCCAAAGAACTCTTTTTATGACCTTAAGAGTGAGGAAATCCTGAGCCATTGTATTCTTTCCCCCCAAGCTCCTCAGAATTTAGGTCTTTCAGACAGAAAAACAAAAACTGTTTTTAAATTTCCGAGTTCTATAGTTTCATCTCTTTTCCATGGGAGGAAGAACTTCATATTAGCTAAAATCTCACGCTATTATACCACATGTATAATATTTCTTGATTAGTTCTTAAATATTTATTAAGTCTCTACTTAGTTCTATTGACTTCTTGATTTCTTCATATTTGCTATTTGACTTTGAACAAGTTACATAACCTTATGACTTTCAGTTCTCTTCATTGAAATGTATTGATAACATCTATACTGTCTACATTATATGGTGATTGTGAAGAACAGATGAGTCCAACAAAATGTTTTTAAATATAGTAAGAATTTTTTTTGCAAATGGAAAAATTTTTAGAAAAAAACATAATTATTAGTGTGCATTTAATTAAATTTGTGAACAACAAAGGATTACTCTTTTAAAACATTTCAACCATGTATGCCTGGATAATATTATATTTCTCCTCTCTCCATGGTCTCCATTCTAGAAGGTAGCCAGCAATATACTTTACTGGCTCAGTGAACTAGTAGCAAAACTGAAGGCAAAGTAGCCTAGGAGAGTTTTAGCCTTTATTTATGCATCTTTGCTTCTGAAAGCCTAAGCCTCTGTGAAATCATATACAATTTTGACAATGAAGAAGAAGAAGGAAGTTTGGGAGGCTGATATTTAAAAGAAGAAATAATCTTATGGGAGAAGAAACGATCTCCTTCAACACTACTTATAGACAGCTGGTAACCGAGTCAGCAGGTGAGGTTCCTGCTGTGACTCTGGGAAATAGTGACATAGATCATCTTGCAACTGGCTGCCCTGGGAGATTTTGAAGTTCCCCTAGCAATTCTAATATGCAGCCAGGGTTAAAATCTACTGATCCAAGCAACCCAGAACAAGAAAGCTTCAAAAAAATTGTCACGCATGACAGAATTGACAGGGCAAAGAAGCCTAAAGAGACCACATGGTCAGGTATAATAGTGCATGTTTTGTGCCATTGAGTTGGTTCTGACTCCTGGCCACCCTACGAGTGACTGAGATGCACAATGTTCAGTCCTCGGTGGCCCTGCTCATTTCTGTAGATTCATGCCTACAGCTTCTTTCGTGGAGTCAATCCATCTCACGTGGGTTTACACCTTTTCCTGATGTCTTCTATTTTTCTCAGCATTCTTGTCTTTTCCAAAGAACTTGGCCTTCTCATGACGTGCCAGAAATAGGACAGCTTCAGTTTTGTCTTTTTTGCCTCCAGCAATGTTTCAGGCCCTTCTGGCGGTCCAGGGTATTCATAGAGTTCTCCTCCAATATCATATGAATCAATGTTTTCCTATCAGCCTTTTTCAGTGTCCAACTTTTGCATTCATGCATAGTAATCATAGGACTATGAGAGTGTGGATGATCTTAGCCTTGGTCTCTCAGGACATATGCTTGCTCTTGATCTTAATGATCCCTTTGCCTCTTTTGAGTATCAGGCTTCTCTTGATGTCTTGGCTCTAATTTTCATTTGAAGTGATGACTGACCAAGGTAAGCAAAATCTTTACCAATAGACATTTTCTCAACAATCTGAGTGGACTGATGATCATGGACTGATACCTTGAAACCATTATCCCAAATACTGCTTATCCCTGCAAAAGACCCCAAGAACTATATAATCTATGGTAAAATAACCAAGAAGTTGAGTTTAAATTGAATTTTAGAAAATAAAGATGCATTTCTCGCACACCTGGTTTGTGATATGTGTTTTGCAACCATATTGCATCTTGAAATTCGTTTAAAGTTTCTTCTTACTGTAATAGAGAAAATATTTCAGCGGAGAGAGGAGACTTTTTTTTTTTTTTCCATAAAAGTACACCTTGATTGATGAAAGAGCAAGTAAAAGAGTTATCAGTTCCTGAAATTTTGCCCCACATTCAGTAGCTAATGTTACATTAGCTACCCAGTGTTACATCTTTTTACTCTTTTATCCTCTGGCTAATAGGATAGCTTGCCTCATTTAGACTCTGGAACCCATCCTGCAAGGCTAATTACTTCTTCTAGTGAGCCAAAGGATAAGACAAATGATTCCATGACAACTTAAGCATACATCTTGTTTGTCTTGATGTCTTGCCTATATAAGAAAAAATGACTTCTTTTCAACACACCCAATATGTAGATCTTTATGAATTAAATTTGAAGGAAAAAAAACAATCTCAGGAAAAAAATCAAATAAATTATTGTTTTTCTTGATGATATTTACATTTTTGTAGCCTTTATTATTAATGTACTATGAATGTTTTCAATATGGTTTTACATTATGAAGGATTTGATTTATTGAAGCCTTGCTGGTGGTTTGTAGAACAGAGTGAGGACCCAGCATTAACACAGCCTTGAGTTATCTCTGATCTAACGTTTCTGATTTATAAGATGATCTTTCGAGGATGGAAATTCATTCTTAAATTGACCCCACAGTTCAATATATTAACATCATTAAAAATGGCTAACTATTTATTTTATTATAATAAGAATGGACAGGCAATCAATATTTGGTGAACACATTTAATCTGTTCATCGCAATTATGTACTGTAAATTCAATATAACTTTATTACAAAATAAATGCAATATTTAGAAAGTTAAAATTGAATATATAAACATTGATTGGTTCAAAACATAGTGGAAATATTCAGAAGGAACTTATAGGAGTGGTCTTGTCCCCCAAACTCTCTTGACCCATCGTCACCCAACCCCACACACACATTGAACCCTGATGTTGGCTTGCATACATGGGAAGTAAAAAACTGAGAAAGCAGTGCACATAATTCAAGTAAAACAAAATGCTTTAGCCATTCCTATTTATTAGAGGACTAAAAAGAAGGTACTTATTTTAGCCTGACTAATTGCCTGAATCATTACCTTGATTCTTCATTTTACTTTGCATGTGTAAACCTGTACAATGACTAAAGAATAAAACAAGGAACAGAAACCACTGCCTTCAACACCCAAACCTCAATTCCCTAATTGAGACCATATTTCCTCTTGATGAGAATTGAGTGTTCACAATCTTCTTTGGATGTGTCTTATCAAGATAGATAGTTCTATTTGCTTGTAGGTGCAAATCATAGGTTATGAAAGCATATGACTTCACATTTATAAATTATTTTTTAAATATATAATTATAAGTAAGTTTAACTGTATAATTAGATGATTAAAGGCTATCTTTTCAAATATCCTAAGATAAATCAGAGCTCCTTTTTTTCCCAAAATGGTTTAATTGTTAGTGCATTTGAGTTTCCTAAAGGAATAATAAATCTTTTCGTTGGATGGACATTTCCATATTTTAATAAATTCACTTAAAATCCTTATGTTATATCTGTTATTTTTCAGGTTAATTGTTTTAAAAGGAAAAATATATGATTTCAGTTGTTAGTATAAGAAATAATTTGGAGGTAAATAGCTTAGGTTATGTTTTAGAATATATTTTATTGTTATGCATTATCCATTGCAATATAATTTGGCTTTCTTAATAAATAATATATCGTTGTCAAAAAAGAGTAGTCTGTCATTATACTAAGATTATGAATCTGCTTGATTTTAGACTACACAAATTGGAATCGAGATTATTTGAGTCCAATGATAGTAAATACATTTAATGCATGATGTCAGAATGTCCAAAATGAGTCATTTCTATTCCTACCACAGGTGACAAATTGCAATCTATATGCCCTTTATATTTTTCATCTCGATTTGAATGCAGTCATAAAGCAAGTTCTCCTGCCTGATGTACTTATAGTTTCTGGCAGGACTTTATGAAACACATTAGCCATAATCCATAGTTTGAGCTGAAAGCAAATTTTAGACATAACTGGTGCTGGTCTTATTCAGCGTTGTCATGTTCCTCCGCCCCTCTGCGTGTCGTACCTGGTATCCAGGAGTTGGATATCTGTGCCTTTGCTTCTTTCTGTTGCAACAGCAGAAACCACACAGCAGACCCCCTCCGATGAAGAGGACAGCCGCGCTGGCCCAGCCGAGGAAAAGCGCTGCTCCCAGCTCTCGTTTCTGACCTACGTGGATGGCTGGGTTGTAGAAATCCCTGATGATGATATTGGCTGTCCAGGACACAGGAATCAGAACAAAGATACCTGTCAGGATGAAGAGAACTCCAGAAGTCCCCAGAAGGTATGCCTTGGCTCTCTCATTAGCTCCCGTGCACTGGATCTGCTTCATACCACAGATGCCAACAAGCAGAGCAATCAAGGAGAGAGCCACTGCCACACACATGAGGGCCCGGGCTGCTTCTAGGAAGGGTGGGAGAGCCAACAAAGAATTATAGAACTTGCACTGCAACGTGACCTTGACTTGTCGAATACAGTTCATCCAGAGCCCTTCCCAGAGCCTTTCAAAGACAATAATGTTGCTGCCAACAAAAGCTGATACTCTCCACTGAGGCAGAAGGGTTGTGGCAAGAGTCCCCACCATGCCGAGAAACCCAAGAACCAGTCCGGCGATTTGCAGGGGATAAAATGCCATCGTCTTTGCTTTGAAGATTGACCTAATCTGGAATGGAAGCTGCTCAAGATCCAGAAGGTGGAGGCCTCTTTGAGTCTACAGCAGCCTCTGATGATGTTTCCCACTGTTACTGCCCATAACGTTCTAATCCAAATCAGCAGCAGTGACTGAACTTGGCCTAACGAGAAGTACCTGTTGTAAACACACGCAGCCTTTGTACATACACATTCATTTCTGTATGGATTATTTACTAGTCATATATAATTGGTTCCCAGCCAATAAGAAGGTAGGCAGAGGTGTGTCAAGAAATACTGCATTCAACTTCAGTATTTCTCACATTATTATCGTCTTAGCAGTGCTGTAATTAAGTGTCAAAGCTTCCATTGTGGAATGTTAATTACAGAGCTGAAAACTTCCTTTCTAAAAATTACTTTGATATAAAAGCATAAATATATGTATTAAGCCACAACTGAAGACAATACCAAAACCTGGGCAGTGCTCTTTGGAGAGCAATTGAAAAACGCTTAGGACTTTAGATGATCTATTACTTTCTTCCAATCTAAGCCACCTTTCTTTAATATAGTTAATCAATTCTGGTTTTAATATAGACTTCTGGATATGGAGAAATGTTTCTGTATTAGTTTCAAAACTTCTACTAAAATTAATGGTGTTTTATAAAAGGTGGAGTTCGAAGCAAGAAATTCAAATTTCAGTTTATTCTTAAGATCCAGAAAGAAAGAACAAAGAGAAACACTCCTCATAATTGAATTTACTGGTAATTATTATATTATTTGTTAAGTAATACCCTTCTCTCTGGTGAAATATTTAATATATAAACTTTTATTAGATTTTTTAATGGTAGCTTGAAATATCACACATTTATTAAAGCCAAAAATGTATATTCCATTTTTATGGAACAATATGAAAATGGTCCTTTAGATCAGCTATGCAATGACTTAAATTTAGATAATAGAAAACTTTTTAGAGATGGAAGCTATTTTCAAAATCGTCAGATTTAAGTCGCTTATTTGCCAGATGCAGTGAGGTCTTCAGAGTTCTTGGCTAGACTAGCTATTAAGGAATTGATCCAAGAATAAATCTAATCTCTGATTTACTGTACTTAACCTCATCTTTCTAGTCTGAGACAAAAACAGAAGGCAGAGATGCTTTTTCAAATCTTCTCCTATGAATAGAACTAAACCTGAAATTTAATGCTACGCCTTCAATAGTTTTTCAAATAGTTTCCAAAGAAAATTTAATTGAGACTGTTCCAAAGGTTGAGTCAAATCATCATCCTTGACTGCCACTACCTTGCCATTGCCCAGAGATGGGAAACTGCTTTATGTGGGAAGCAGAACTTTCCCCTTTTTCTTTCACATCTTAATGCAAGGAATCCATTTCCAAGATGAGAACTACTTGAAAGGAAGCACAGCAAGCATACTCCAGCTGGGATATATTACAGTTTGCAAAAGTCCTCTGTTTTAGTCAACCACAGACTAAGAGCTAATGGGTGATCCAATACCATTCAGATTTAAAGAGCTCATTAATTTGACTAGGAAATATGGAAATCATTACGTTTTCAAGATGGGTGGTCTATCTATCATCTGCCTGCCTGTCTGTCTGTCTATCATCTATCATCTAATCTATCCATCCATCATCTATCTATCATCTGTCATCTGTCTATCTACCATCTATCTTTGTTGCTGCTTTCTTAGTACCATTCCAGACCAAATGAGAACTCCTTCTAAGAAATGAGAACCATTGAGGAAATAGATAAATCCTGTGTAGTTTAGTTTCCTACAGCTCAGGATGAAGGATTTTCTCAGCCCTTTGTTCTAGGTTACTGAGGCATGAGTTTAACCACTCCCACCCTGAAGAGATTTGCCAACATCACTCTGGCTTGTTACTTCCAGCTCCTCTTCTGCATTCTACTTCCTCTTCCTCATTCTATCTCATTTTTAATTCTATCTTCATCTCCTGAGAGTTTCCAATTTATTGTTCTTTTCCAACTGTTTGGTTTTCATCACATAGAACATTTGGTCTTATTACAAATAAACACAAGTGAGAGCATGTTTACTTAGAATACAGAGGTACATATTAAATATAAGAATAATCTGAGGAACATAAATAATATAGGAGCTTTTTGTTTTTGCCCCTCATAGCCAAAACCAATTGTCAACACTATTTTTACTTTTTTCTCCTTTACATTTAAGGGGAGATAATGATTTCCTCTTCAATTTTTCTGTGAATCTTATCCTTTTCCACCTCTTCAGGGGCCTTTATTTCATTGATAATTCCCTTTCTTCATCATATCTACACCCTCTTCCTCTCTCTAAGTTGTTCTTTAGAATATAATCATCCTCGATTCTCTTCCATATTAAAATTCCATCTTGCCTGATCTGTATTCTCGGCTACTTATTTATATACAATACAGCTTTTCATCCACTCCCCCATTTTGCCCTGCTCCAACATTAAGCCTTCCATCACCATGCTGCCTACTAAAAGCTGGCTAGAAATGTGACTGACTACCTGGACATTCTAACTGCTATCTCCAAAGTACATTTCCATATCCTTGTTTAATCGACCTTTCTGTAAAGGTAAAAAGAAACTACCTTCTTCTGATTGAGGCAGTAAAGAGCATGTGCTTTGGAGGGAGACTTGTTTCAGTCTTGACTTGATGCCTTCGCCATCAATTTTGGGCATGTTTTTGAATATTTAAAAATCGCTGCTCTACCAAACGAGAATAATAATAATACCAATGTCATAGAGCTCCTCCAAAGGTTACATTTATAAAATGTGTGCAAGGAACTTGACCCAGAGCAAACACCCAGGGAAGGTTTGCTATAATGTTTGCTCTTTTTGCTCTTGTTATATTATCCCCTTACTACTTCTCCACCTGTTCGTTCTCAGACTTTTCTTTCTATAGATGATCTTGCCCATATTTGTTTTATCTGTTTGTTTGTTTCAAGCTCCCATATATAACTCAATACTGTTCTCACTTAACTTATTCTCTCTAGGAGTCTAATCTATGGCCATAACTTCTACTACTTCCTGTCAGACTACACATTCTAAATGTTATTTTCAGCCCAGTCCTCTTTCTGTTTATCACCCAGGCCCCAGGCTCTTTCTTTCTTTGTTCTTTTTTCTTTTCTTTTTTTTTTTTCCTTGCAGCCTCTCAATCAATAAGAGCTTATCCATCCAGATGCACCTTCCAACTGCTGGGAGTGCTACTGTCATGTTAGAAAGCCCTCGGCTGCCAACCCCGTTCAGGTATTGCCTAAAAACAGCCATCTCACTCAAGTCATTCCCCATTCATGACCTATATCTAGTGATGAATGATCAATATAGGAGTGTGAAGGTCCAGTCTGCTAGCCCCACCCAGGGATGAACTCTAAGGAGCCATCTCAGCTCCAGAACTCCCTGTGGGGTTAGCGTAGGGTTTCATTGAGTCTGCACCACAACTTGACTTCTTATATCCAATCCTCTTCCTTCCCTTTATTTCCCCTCAGGTGTTAATTCTAAGAACACTCTATAATAGACTTAATGTACATTAATCTCCACCTTAGAGTCTTCTTCCCAGGAAACTCAACTATTGATTGACATTTTATTCTAATTTATTAAATATGTTGCCAGTTCTAACCTTGCTATGTCTTAATTCATCACTTCACCATCCTCACCTGAATCATTTCAATAATTTATTACCTAATCTCCTTGCTTCTGGTCTTACTTATCTCATCCATACTCCACTGGAGTCCATAAAGACCTTACTGCATCAAATTCTAAACATGTCACTACCTTGCTTAAATTTTTTCAATAGTTCTCATTTGCCTCCGAGATAAAACCCAAATCTCTTAGCTTGGCACAAAAGACCAATCCTTGAATTAGTTCCTTCCCAACCTTAAAACTTACCTTCTGACTATGACTCCATTCCATATCTTCAATGTGCTTACATTTTAGTGAGAGAAGGAAATATTAAATAACAATTGAATTAAATATTAAATAAGTTGAGATATAGCTACAGATAAAAAAATATATAGGGTATGGAAAATACAGCCTGATACCTTAATTTTAATTATGAGGTGAAGGAAACGCTCATGACAATATACTATTTAAGCCATAACCTGAAGCTTCAGTAGGAATTAGCCAGAGCATCAAGATAAAAAGTAGAATAAAAAGAATTCTGGGTGTGGGAGACTGTCTGGATTAAGGCACTGAGCCCAAAGAGAGTGTGGAGCTAATGCTCATGGAAGGCCTTGAGCAAGAGAGAAATGAGAACTGTGATAGGGGCAGATGAGGCTGCAAGTGTAGGCAAAAACCAGATATGCAGGGTGATGTGTACCATTTAATAATCTTCTCTTAAGATCAATGCAAAACTACTTAAAGATTGTAAGCATGGAACTGACAGAATGAAGTCAGCATTTAAAAAAAAATTGCTATTGTAGGGGAAAGGATTGGAATGACACAAAATTGAATATGAAGAAATCAGTTAGAAATTTATTGCAATAGTCCAAATGAGAGATCATGGAAGCTAGGTTAGAGCAGCAGAGACGTAAAGGAGGGGATGAAGAGTGCTGTGTATGGGAGTTATAATCAGTGAAAGTAGATGATGGATTAGTAGTACAGAAATGTATCAAAGATGAGTCATGTCACTGGCACGAACATCATTGTCCACGGGGATGCATGTACTGAGGTGTGAGATACTGAAGGTTTGGTGACCTTTTAGGAAAAAACATTGAGCAATAAGCTTAGGTGTGAAGTCGAAGTTGCCTGTGAACCATCTCAGTAGAGAGCAAAGGGAATTCGATTTTTTAGAGCTCTCGGGAATAGTCTGGACTGTACACATATATAATAATCCACAACCTCCTCCATCCTGTCCACAAATTATCTATGATTAGATCACAGTCAGTGAGAGGAATCTGACAATACAGACTGCTGAATTACTCTGTCAACATGTCCTCCTGGGACTTATTCTGAGGTCTTAGAGAAGCTAATTTAGGTTGAAGGCCTTTTGATTTATTTTTGTAAAAACGTATCTGAGTTTTACTTGCATCATCAGTTTCAAGTGACTAGGAATGGAGGTATAGCAGCAGAGTAAAAAATTAGGGCACCCACAGCAATCTCATTTTGCCTTACTTTTCTCCCTTTTCAGATCTACATCTAAAATGTTCAGACATTCTCCCAACTTATTGTATGTCTGTTTTGAAAGATAATGTTCTGTCTCTCTTGGTGGGCAGTTCAAATTTTAACAAGTATAAATGAGTAGAAAAGGTTTTAAATGGATGTACATTAGATTGACTTGAAGCTACATGAAAGTGTATGAATACATATATGTATAGAGAGAGATTTCTACTTAATATTTTTATGCATGCTATTCCCTCTACCTGAAGAACTTTCCCCATATCCCTGACCCACAACAAGGCTTATACATTTCCCACTTAGTAATGATTTATTCTCCTTTAGGTTTCAATCCAAATTTAGTCACAAGAGAAACTTTTTCTAAATGATCAGATTACATCAGACTACCACCCTCATCTCTGCCATTGTTTGTAGTCTCACGTACTATGCTTTTTTTCATAGCATTTTTTTTACATCTAAATACACAGACATTTCTATTTTTGTCCATTGAAGTCTCTTTTCCATCTAGAGTGTAGATTCTATGAGCACAGGGACTGTGTTTACCACTTTGTTTACCATCAGACCCCCAGTGTATAGAAGAGAGCCTGACCCAGAACTTGTCAGTATAGTCGCCCAAGAAATACTGTTTGAATGGATAATGAATTAATTAATCAATGATGTTACATTTAGTTAGGCCATCCTCTAATTTAAGGATCAGTATTTAATTATATCTTCCTAAATTATAAATTCACAGTTTGAATACTTCTCTATAGAGTTAAAGACCAGATTTATATGACTATATAACAATTTAAACATCTCATTTATTTAAAAAAATAATAATTTTTTATTTTAGGAATGCATATGGGAGAAATCTAAAAATTATTTAAATTTTACTAGCTAGTCAGTAAAATTTATTATATTGTCTTGCGTTTTACCTCAAATTTCAACTGTTTTAAAGCTACTTACATGCCAGTATTTAAAACAGACTTTTCTGCGAAATGAATCAGGGAAATCTCGGAGTCCATTCCGTGTCATCCACGTATTAAATGGATGTGTTTTTGCCTCTGCACATGATATTGAGTATAGGCTCTAGAAATCATTAAATTTATCTTTCTCCTTCCACTTGCCTTCTTTCCTTTCTTTTTTCTATCTCATATGGCTGCAGAAATAATTTAAGAAGGCTTTTAAAAACAAAACAAGTCACCCCAATAATTTTAAATAAAGAAAGAAAGAATGAATGAATAAGAAAGAAAACAAAGCAAGAGGCTTCTGATGAATGAAAAACAAATGAAGATTTGGGGGACGGTGTAAAACAAGAATAGAAAATAGAAGATATAAATGGCATGATTTTTGCCCACAAAATCTGTGCCACATTTGCTAAGCATTGGCCATGAATTTGCCTCAGCATTTTAGCGGCAATGCAGAGTATCCATGTATTAAAAACAAACATGTTTTTTCAAGAGTTGCATCATTGTTCTTGCTTCTGACACCAAAAATAAAACAAAACAAAATAAAACAAAAACAAAAGACACCTCTTTGTGGAATACAATGAACAACATCTCATAGTAAATATAGTAGACAGTGTTTTTATTTTACAGGAGCTTAAAAAATGTGGTCCAGGTGTTCAGGTCTTAGGTCAGAGTTTCTCAGCCTTGACTTCACATTGAAATTGGCTGTGGAAGCTTTGAAACATACCAGCGCATGGGGCCCCACCCCAAACCCAATAAACCACAATACAGGAGTGGGGCCCCGGCCTCAGCATTTTTTTTCTATTATGTTTTGTTATAATTAAAAGATGTTTTAAAAGCACACCGTGTGATACTAGTACACAAACTGGGATCAGAAACACTGCTTTGGTTGGAGTGTTTCTTCCAGTGGTTCTCCGTTTTGCTTTTTTAATTACAATCATATAAGGAAATTTAATGACCATATCAGGTTCCGCATCAAACCAGTTAAATCAAAATAGCTCAAGATGAGACCCAGATATCAGTATATTTTTAAGCATCTTAGGTGATTCTGACCTGCACTGGGACTGAGAACCACTGATTTATAGAAATGAATGGATTGAACATCCTTCAGGTAATTTTACATTAATATTATTTCTCCCAGTAGAGCTTTTGAGATGAGGGTGAATTTGAGGTTATACTCCTTGTCAAGAACCTAGAGTATAAATATTTTACATTACTGGTTAAGCTCAGTCTTATGTGAATAGGTGGTAAAAAGCTTTGAAATAAAATTGATGAATTTATTGCTTTTACCTCCCTGCCATTAGGCAATGTTATTTTTTAAAAAGCAGGGTAAGGGCATGTTTATCAAATATAATTGAAGACATCTCACCTAGGGTACTGGCACCATGCTTCTCAACTGTAAATTACATTCAAATACCTTTGAAAAATAAGTTTAAGAAAACATACTTATACTATACTCTTATTTCAATTAATGTTCAGACATAAATGTGGTGTAAACTTTTAGGCTTATGGTTCTTACAAAAGCCAGAAAACCAAAATAATTAACAAATTAAATACAAGCAGAACTACAAAATTGATGGAATTTGAACCATCAGTGTTACTTTGATTTGTTAGATAATATTATATTTTTTAAACCAAATTCTGAATGTTAGATTTACTAGAAGAAACACTTTCATAATGTGTCCTCTGCTTGTCATTTTTATTTGTTGGATTTCAAATGTGCTGCACCATTATTTGAAGCATCCATTTATCATTGTCATTTTTTCTTTTTAATAATGAGGTTGTTCTTAATCTTCTCCAATATTCTGATAAGCCAAAACACTTGAGAGCATGCCTCTAAGTAAAATGCTGGCAAATTAAAATGTGCTTTTTTTTTTTTATTGCATATTTACTTCTATAGTTACTAATGAGCTCTACAAAGATTAGATCTTCTCTTTCCATTTGATCCAAATATGAGAAAAGTTCAGTGAATTCTTTCATCTTTCATTTGATATTGCCTCAGTGTCTGGATGTTGTGAGGGCTTGATATCCCCCAGTTGCTTCGGGATTATGAACTCTATACATGTACAGTGGGCCATGAATTAGCAGACATTTTTTGGTTCTGCCCAAAATGTCCACAGAGCATTTGTTCCACCCCAAAAGGTCTATGAAATTTGATTATATCAAGACGTTCATGAGCATATTTAGTTCATGCTAAATGGTCCTTGATATTTGATTCTGTCCATAATGTCCACACTTAAAAAATGTCTCTTGGTTCAAATAGCTCATAACATTTATTGATACTTTGATTTACAGGACTAATGCATAAAAAATGCTATTATATTTTATCAGCCTAATAATTTGAACAGGACCAAATATGACCAAATTTCAAGGACCTTTGGTGTGAACTGACATTTTGGACAGGATCAAATGTCCTGCAAGGTGTTTTGTAACCAAATTTGACCTTTATTTTCAAATAATTTTTTTTAATTATTCCAGTGAAAAATGTAATTTTCATGATAGCAAATCAATTCCTTAATTTATTTATTGTATGATTTAAAAAGCTAAAGACTAATTTTGAATTTCTTTAAATTGAAAATTAACACTGAAGTATATTTGTACAAAGAGTAAAAATAATTCAACCAGTAACTATATTATACACGCCAAATATTCTTACTTTAAATTTGGACAAGCCAACCAGAGGTAAGTCAGGGGCACATCAAGGGCATTACATGTTCAACATTTTCACTTTAGGTCATCACTTGGGTCAATCGTAAGACAGTAGGCAAATATAGCTGTCACCCAGATAATCTAACATAACTAAAAACTCTCATCAAGCAGATGTGCCTCCAAATATTTTGGAGACTCTCAGGTTTCTATAATCATCAGTTTAAAGAATAACAAGGTACTTTTCTAAGCTTGGGTTTCCTCTTCTGTATAAGTAGATCCACTGTAATACCATAAATTTCTTAACTTGTTACATATGGTAAATAAGTTTTCCATATACTGATTTTGTAATCAAAAATCGATTATATTGTATGACATACGTTTGAGATAAACAGTCTATTTTGTTATATTTTATATGAACTTTATTTTTCAGTACAGTTTTAGATTTAGAGAAAAATTCAGAAGATAGTACAGAGAGTTTTCATACCTCACACTCAGTTATCTCTATTGCTAACATTCATTGGTATGGGACATTAGTCACAATTACTAAACCAATACTGATATATTATTACTAACTAAAGCTCACAGTTTATTCGGTTTTCTTTAGTTTTTAGCTAATACCCTTTCCCGTTCCAGGATTCCATCCAGGACCCCATATTACCTTTAGTTGTCATGTCTCCTTAGGCTGCTCTTGGCTGTGACAGTTTCTCAGACTTTCTTTACATTCGATGATGACCTTACAAGTTTAGCAGTAGCACTCAGTTATTTTATAGGATGCCCTTCTATTGAAATTTGCCTGATATTTTTCTCAGAATTTGATTAGGGTTATGGATTTGGGGAAGAAGATCACAGAGGTAAAGTGCCATTCTATCATATCATATAAAAAGAACATACTATACGACTGTTGATGTTGACCTTGTTCACCTGGCTGGGTTTGTCAGATTTCTCCCCTGCGAAGTCATTCCAATCTGCTTTCCAGACTGTACATTTTGAAAGGAAGTCATTGTACACAGCCCATATTTAAGGAGTGGAGTATTTACATAAATTTCTGGGAATTCTTCTGCATGATAGATTTATCTTTCCTTACCCACTTATTAATTTATTCAATCATTTATTTATATTGGTATGGACTTATAAATATTTATTTTATACTTTGAGTTGTAATCCAAAACCACTTTTTGTCGTTGCTCAAATTTTTCCAGTCTTGACCGTTGGAAATTCTTTTAGTTATATCTCCTGTGCCCCTTTAACATAGCACTTTTCATCTTTCTGACTGTGACAAACTAAGGTTCAGTGTCATCCAGCTAATAAGTAAAGCCAAGATTCATCCTCAGAATCACGTTTCACAATACTAACGCTCCCTTAAGTTGGTTGAATTTAATTAAATTCAAGTTTAAGGGTGCTTTTAGCCTTAAAGATGTATGAATTTACCTTACAAAAACAAATTAAAAATCAACAACTGGCACTTAATTACTAATTTAATTGCATAAAGATGAAAAATTGTCAGTTTCTTCCATAGTTAATTTGAAAGTTAATGTTTCATTGTGAAAGATTAGAATATAAAACCAAGGCTTTGTACTATCTGACTCCAGTGCTTTCTCCTGAGCTTTTTTATGGGCATTATAAAAGCTGACGGTAGAGACACTTGAAGCTTTATGTAATACCGCCCAACTATATAATAAGGTAATAAATATTTTGTATTGTTTAGTGGTTAAGAAAAAAGAGACAGACACATCTTCCTCTAGCAGAGAAAATCCATAGATGACCCTTTATAATGGCTAATGTCACAGGACAGAGAAATTTTAATAACAGGACAGATAATTGTATTGTGGCCTGAAGAACAAAGGCTTTACATACAATATCTAACCTTACAACATTCCCAAGAGAGAGGGAAGAAGTAGGTGCTATTCTGCACTTGATTGTGGGAAAAGTGAGTATATAGAGCAGCTCAGTGACTTGGCCAAATGCATTCTGTAAATCGGTAACAGCGAAAATGATTTTAGTCTCCTCTGATTTAGAGAACTCATCTTTGATCTAATAATTCTTTTGTTGGGATATTCGTAGTATGCTTTGCAATTCTAACACATTTTCAAGGGTTTTGTTGTGTGAATATCGTGTTTCTGCAAGAGTTCAAAATAAATATACATAACTGACAAATACATATGTATCAATTATCAACATTTCAAATGCCCAGTTTTCAAGGATCTTACTATCCACTGAAAGAAACAGAACTAATACTACATATTTAAGGGATTGGTACTAATAAGAAAAAATAGTTAATATGTACTAAGATACCTCCTCAACCTTGTCACTGAATCAATTTTTTATCACAACCACCCAGTGACATAGCTACCAATTTCATTCAACTTTTTACAGATGGGAAAATTAAAACACAAGGAGATTAGATGAGCTGCCCAAGGACATAGAAGGTGCCTAATATAGAAACCTGGACAGGGAGATTACAGAGCACACGTTCTTGATCACTGTACTCTGTGTATAAACTTGAATCTGTCAAGTATTGGAGAAACAAGAGAATAATGTCCACTGGAATTACTGGCAAATACTCATGAAGGTACAATGTTCAAACTGATCCTTTAAAGATTAGTAATATATGCCTCAATCAAGGGCCCTGAACTGGGGCGATACCAGGTAGAAGCATTTTGAAAACACATGTGTGTTTGGAGGAGTGAAATTTGGTTGCCACAAAGATTGGGAACTTCACTGACATTTAATATAAATGGAGGCCTACTAGTCATCTTGTACAAACAAGATATATGACAGTCAGTCCTTCACAAAGATGCTTTGGCCTGAATCTCGTAAAACTTTTGAATGATCTGGATAGTAACTGAAACCCTAATTACGATTATGATCCTGGAACTCTGCTCCATTTTATATTTATTTCCAAAGTAATTTTTTAATGCACAGTGAAAATCCAGGAATGCAGTAACCAGTAAACAGAGGGAAGGTTGAATTTTGTTCTGTTTGGAACTTGTACTAGAAAATTATTCATTATTTTAAAAAGTCACGGCATCCATGGTAATCACAGTCATGGAATTCGAGTCACAAATCTAACATCTCTATCAATCTGTCTCTGTAACTCTCATGCTGTCAGTAAATCTGGAGATAAAAGCAAGTATCTGACCATTTTTCT
Organism: Pteropus medius; assembly: GCF_902729225.1. Classification (NCBI taxonomy): domain Eukaryota; kingdom Metazoa; phylum Chordata; class Mammalia; order Chiroptera; family Pteropodidae; genus Pteropus; species Pteropus medius. Next base: position 29,041,600 of record NW_024355205.1, read on the forward strand.
ATATTTTTCAGGGTAGATGTTCCTATTTGTACATAATGAAATAGATGTTATTTTAAATAAATTATTTTTCTTTTTTCTAAAAAAGTTTTTCTTATGCTATAAGTAGGACAAGATATTGGTATTTCCCAATGACTATTTTTGTCATCTGTGACTTTCATAACAATCTGCTATAGGACATTGACAAATATTTTACATAAAAGGTTTCATGTCCAATATAGTGGTGATATATGAATAAAGAGCATAAGGAGTAGAATAGTTTCACTGATTTGTACATTCATTACTTCAATATATTGTCTGAGCACCTATTATGTGCCAGACCCCTCTACTGTGCACTAGTCACAGAAGAGTGGACAAGAATTGTAAAGCCCTGCTCTCATAGACTTCACTTTGTAATGAAGAAAGTGAGCCACTACTTAGAAATAAGGAAAAATAAGAACTGCTTGTCCTTTAATATCATTCAGAAACATTGCTTAACAGACTCAAGCAATTATTATTCAAGTTTTTAGGAGATCATGCTTTTGTTTTACTTGGTATTTATTACCACGGACGGCTTAAACTTTGTGAAGTTACATGCTAACTTACAGAATTTTTTTCTATAGAGATGCAAATATTTTTAAACAGTAAAAGATAATGGTTTTATTTGTGTTTTATTTCTTTTAGAACACTAAAGAGGTTTGTCTTTAACTTAGAAAATTTATTTTGGTATAAAATATATTTTTAATTCCACAAAGATTCTTTCAACAAAACTTTCTAACCTAGTGGCTCTCATTAATAAGTTAAATATATCTTTGAAACATGTTTATTTCTATATTTCTGAAAGAATTATATTTTTAACTTATCGAAATTTCATTTTACACATTTTTAGTAAGAATCATATAGTAAAGAAATAAAGTTTAGATAAATATTAAAGGGTCCTAAGGTAAGCAAAGTTTACATTTTTTGAGATAAAAACTTGAGGCCAATTGTAAGTTTCTTAAGCATGTTATTTACTTGATAAGAAAAGTATTATGATGAATCATAAAATCTGAAAAATGAGTCTTTATATTTTTGTTCAATTTAAATCAATGGTCATTTCATCTTAATTAGAGAATATTCTCGTGATATTAAGCATAGGCTATCACTCCAGCCCTTCAATAAATATTTAGCCCTTTCTGCTGATATTGTAAACTGATATTCTTTAATTTCCTCATTAAAAAAATCTAAAATTCTTAAGAGAAAAAATCACTTTGTTTAATGCATAAGAAGTTTTCAAGAAAATAAGGGAACTATTTCAAAAATGAAAACTAAAACAAACTTAATTCTTCTGAGAGCAGCAAAAATGGAAGTTACGTTATGAATGCCCTAATGGAATCCACCATTCCCTAGTGGCTGGAGCTTCAGTTAAAATGGCTGGTGTACAGGGCTTGGGCCAAAGCCTGGATTCAGATTTAGACACCTTAGATAAAGTTAATATTCTCAAAGAGCAACAATTTCTGGAGGAGGATTAAACTAGAAAGAATTTTCACCAGTAAGTCTGACAAAAGGAAATTTGTTTGTGTCAGAGCCGAATTTCGATAATAGCCTAAAGTATGGTGGGCGTGTAGAGATTTGAGCCTAGATGAATACTGTTTGCATGATCCACAAATTTGCAGGCTAGAGATTTTAACTGAAAGTAAATCTGGGTTGGGAGTGCCCAAAGGTGCTAACAAAAGCAAATGTAACTCTCCTCTGAAAGAGTTCAATAAGTTCCCACAGGCAGGTTTTCAAAAAACAGGACTCACAATTAGAAATCCCAAAACACACAAGGAAACATCACAAAATCTGAGGACTGGCAGAAGAAAAAGCAGCAGAATCAGACCTCCAAAGGTTTGATATTGATATTATTAGGAACAGAATATAAAATAAAATAATATATAATAAATAAAGTGTAGACTCATGAGTTCAATTCAAGTTCAATTCAAAACTTCTTATGCATCAAAAAAATGAGGAGGTATAGTTGAGACCTAACAAAGAAAATGGAAATTTAAGAAAAATTAAAACAAAAAAACTAAAAAATGGATCTCACAAGAGTTTTAACAAAATTAGATCATTTAAAAGATATATTTAAAGAATTATTTACATGTAACAAAGAGAAAGAGTTGGAGAATAACAAAGATTGAGTGTTGCTAAGAATAGAGAAAATCCAATGTAAGTTTGGTTTTAATTAGAGCTAAAAATAGAATGAGAAAGGCCATAATCAGTGATAATAAATGAAATTTTTCAGAAAGTCAGATTCCCAAATGAAAATTTCCAAATTGTCAGAATTAGAAAAAAGAGGATCTTACAACGAAACAACAATTAGAATGATAGGTATCTGTTTTTGCATTTTTTTTCCAGCTTAATTGAAATATGATTCACAAGTAAAAATTTTATTTATTTAAAGTGTACAATGTGATTTTTTGAAATACATACACATTATCAAATGATTAACACAATCAAGCCAATTAGCATATCCATCAGCTCACTTAGATACTATTTTGGACATGTGTGTAATGAGAACACTTACTTGATATCGATTCTTTTAGCAAATTTCAAGTAAAAGGTGCATTATTCTTAACTCTAGTCACCATGTTGTATATTAGGTCTCTAGAATTTATTCATCTGACAACTGAAACTTGTACTCTTTGACCAATATCTCCCCATTTCCCAACTGTATACCTTTCTGGTAACCACTATCCTGTTCTCTTTTACTCTGAGTTTAACTTTTCTAGTTTCTACAAATAAATGAGATCATGCAATATTTGTCTTTCTGTGTCTGACTTATTTTACTTAGCAAAATGTACTCTAAGTTCATTCATGTTGTCATAAATGGCAGGATTTCCTTCTTTTTTTTTAAGACTGAATATTTCATTTTGTATGCATATTTACTTATTTTGTGTGTGTATATATATATGTATATATATGTATGCATCTCAGATTTTCTTTATCAATTCATTGTCAACAGACATGTGGATTGTTTCTATATCTTAGTTGCTGTGAATGATGCTGCAATGAACATGGGAGTGCAAATATTTTCTTGAGATAGTGACTTTATTTGTTTATTTTTTGGATAGATATACCCAAAAATGTGATTACTAGATCATATGGTAGTTCTATTTTTAATTTTTTGAGGAACTCCCATACTGTTTTCCATAACAATTGTACAACTGTGCATACCAACAGTGTACAAGGGTTCCGTGTTCTCGATATCCTCACCAACACCTATCTTTAGACTTTTTGATGATAGCCATCATAAGAGGTATGAGGTGAAATCTCATTGTAGTTTTCATTTGTATTTCCCCGATGATTAGCATATTGTCAGGAGAGAAATATCTTCCCCAGTCAGCCTGGTTACAGAATCCAAGGCTCTCTGTGCCTTTTCTATAGATGTATATGGATGTGGCTCCTTCACATTTCCTCCTGAGGGTAAATAAATTAATTCTTAAGGTCACATGTTTTCTCTTGGTCATGCAAAGCCATTCCAGGTGCTGAGAGCCTTTCATTTATTTTCTCTAGGGTAGTGATCTAAAATGCTCAAGTTTGTATTCCTTCTCCCAAATTTTTAGAGTTGGACCACCTTTCTGCATGTTCTCACAAGCCTTCTGCAAAAGCTCACACTCCCTGTCTGTGGGGATATGTGAAGTGACAGCCACCAGGGAATTGAGGCATGCAAAGCATTGGTGGTACCTGCGGGCCAGTTATGGGGGACAGGGTCTGCAGGTGATTAATCTCAAGCAGTATATGGTTAGACTTCCTCTTGGAATCTGTAAAGCACTTAGTAGGATCTGCAGCTCTTCGATGAGTTCTGAATCCCGTTGCTGTACCCCCAGCCTCTCCTAACCCCTCAGCTATGCCAATCATCTCAGTATTTTGGATGGAGTGGGATAGAGTGGACTTCTGGGGCAGCATCCTGTGTTGCTGAGGATGCCTCACTATGCTTTCACTTTCCCCTGTGATAGAAATCCCAGGTCAGTGGCAAGATTTTTGGCACAGGGCTGTGTGCTGTGGGGGAGGGAAGGTGTGGGTAATCCGAAACTGTTTTTATACTCTTCAAGACATTTACTCTTTTTTGTTAAACTGTGTGCCAGAACTTCTCTGCTAGACTCCTGGACTCCCACAAAGACACTCTTATCCATGTATGGTTGTCAAAACCAGTGTTCTGGGGTGGGGAGCGTGATGGTAGAAAACTATTCTGCTATCTTGCTGAGCTACCTTTTCAACAACAATGAAGCCAGAAGACAGTGCAATAATCTCTTTAAAAATCTGGACAGATTTTGCCTCTAAGGGAGATATAGGATGGAAAGAGAAGACACAGACGGATACAGAGAGCTTCTCTTCTAGAACAGAGAAATCTCTTCCTAACGATATCTAATTTCCACCCCTTTAAACCCAAAATACATGTAACGAATATAAATTCAGTGGCTATTATTTACCAAGAAGTATGCTACTTGTGATTTCAGAATTAAATAAAACATAGCCTCAGTCTTATAAAGTAGGGTAGACAGAAAGATGGGCCTCCCCAATCCACATCCGAATCCCCAGAATATGTGAAAATGTTACCTTACATGGCAAAGAGATTTTACATATGTGATTAAATTAAGGATCTTGAGATGGATAGGTTATCCTGGATTATCTAGGAGGGTCCAATATAATTACGAGGGTCCTTATAAGAAGGAGGATAGAGGGTCAAAGTAAAAAAAATATAGATGTGACTATGGCAGCACATATTGGAGTGAAGCAGTTGGAAGAAGGAGAATGGGGCCATTAATCAAGGAATCCAGGTATCCCATGGGAGCCGGAAAAAGCGAGGAAACAGATTTTTCCCTGCTGGAAACTTTATAAGAAATGCAGACCTGCCAACACCTTGATTTAACCCTGTCGTACTCCAGAACTTGAAGAGAATATATTGTGTTGTTTTAAGCCATTAAGTCGGTGGTAATTTGGTGCAGCAGCAATAGGAAACTAATTTCCAGGATTTTATATTCTCTTATAAGGATTGTGCACCATATAACACTTATAAGTGATAAAAAATAATTATTATAATGTATATATATATATGGCACAGGGGTGGCATAAAGAATTCTTCCAGATGGAAAAAAAAGGGACAAAAATGTTTTTATAAGTAAATAAAGCTTGAGGCAAATCTAGACACTTGTGTGTTTGCCAGGCAAAACCACCCATGGGGGACCCTCCCAACGTGGCTTCCCTGCCTCCCTGACCTCAAGGATTAAAGGAGATTTAGATGCCCCTTTTACCAGCTTCAAGTGGATAATGGGCATCATGATATTCAGGGAGCCTGTGCTCTTTGCTACCTCCCACAACAGTAGGAATCCTTCTGCACTGGAGTTAGTATCTCTAGCAATGAAGGAGCACCTGGAAAGCAAAGGACATGTGACATTATTAATTCAATGAATTAATGATTTTCAAGAGAAGAGGCAGTACTAGCAAGGGCATGGACATGCAAACCCACCAGTATTTTTAAGGAACTAAGTGTCATTCGATTGTATTGAGACCTAGGATGCAAGTCGATAGGAACAGAGATTGAGAAGCTAAATCTTCCTCATTGCTGGATGATGTTACACTGAGCAGATCTGATCATGTAATGCTCTTGACCCAAAGCTTTTGAGGTCACCAGTGTTGCTTAGTGAAGAAATTCTACTTGGCATTCATGGTCTTGGGTCCAGATTATGTATTAGAACCACTTTTTAAATCAAATTTGCTATTATTTCTCTTTATTTACTCTCAACCAAATTAAACGCTCATTGTTCTTTTCCAGCTCCATGTCAAAGCTCTCCTATTATTCAATTTTATCTGAAAATTTTCAACTCCCTCCCCACTCAACTAAACCTCCAACTGTTCATCCTTTATTCTATCTGAATTTCCATCTAATTAATGAAAACATTCTTGTGTTTTTCCATTCTCACCTCCAGATTTTTACTACTTTCTTTCTAGTGTGTTAATTTGTTCATTTCTTGGTTGTTATATCTAAGTGCATTAAAGAATGTTCCCTAAAGAGTACGCCTAAATTTACCAGCCATGCAAAGTTTCATCCACAGTCCAAGCTAAGTTTTGTCACCTGTCAGAAGAAGTAGAATCTATTCTTTAGGCATTTCAAGTTCTGTCCTTTTAAAGCAACAGGTTTACTAATTATAGAATTACTTATCACAAAAGCTTTCACCTTACTATTTTAGATATGACCTTCTTGGTAAGTAGAAACGGCTTCTGTTCTTTCTGTTGTCCTTACGGTGTGCGACCTACATCTAAGGGAATAAAATGTCAAATCTTCACTCACCTGAGTGGAAAAACCTTCAAAATTCAATCAAACAGTGACCTCTTGAGTAGAACATTTTTTAAAAAATATCCCAAAGCTACCAGCCATAAAACAATAACAATGAAATACAGCTCTTAGCTAACTGTAAATTTACTAATCAATGTTTTAGGGAGAAAATGTGTAAATGCTGTGACGTTAATCATAACTCTTGCCCAAACGATATCCAGGGTTAGAAAATAAGCGAGTGAAATTTCTTAAGAAGTTGTGAGTTGGGTTTATAGACAGGTTTCAGTGAACCACATTCGCTTTACACTGGGTCCTCTGCTGGCCTTAAACACGTGTTTGGAAATGGAAGTGCTAATTATTTATACAGTTGCTCAAATGCATAGTCCAAGCACTCAGGGTAGTTTTAATTTTGCTTTTTCCTTATAATTAAATGTATAGCAATTAAAGAGCATTTTACTGGAGCACATTAAATGTAAATTTAGAACTAGATTGTGAAATGATGTTTCACTGCAAATAAATGAGAGTCCAACATGAAAAATAATGGGGAAGGTCTTCTGAGTTCTAAAAACTTACCAGAAAAAGGCATTAAGCATTATTTAGTAAATTTAAGTACTGTGTACATAATAGTTTCTATCAATAAGTGATCTCCCTAAAATTAAAGGGGAAAGGTTTTTTTTTTTTTAACAGTAATAAAGTATATCAAAGCAAAACATTAGCCAGTAAACTTAAGAATTAAAAAATACGTGATTTTTAAAACTTTCCTTAAAGTTAGTTTCTTGAGATTTTCAAGAATTCATAACCATTTAGAGCGGTGTAATAAGAATAAGCATATGTCACTTTCCCTCATTACGATGCAGCCACCCACCCAGACAGCATAGGCGGGTGTCATTTCCTTCGGTGTCCAAGAAACCAGCTCTTAGGGCACATCTCCTTCATTCTACCTTCCCTCTAATCCTGCCTGATTACAACCAGACTTGACAAGAAAAGTTAGGTAAAATTTAGATGAAAACAAGTCTGATTAAGACCTAGTGTACATGCTGTTTCTCAGTTGCTTCTTTTTCTCCACCTAATATGGCATGGTGAACATGTTTATGTCTTTATATATTGGCCCATCTCATTATACTTGAAATAGAATGATGGAATGGTGCTGTAGTCCATTATAGGAATGAGCTCAAACATTATTTATGTCATCTACTGATTTTTTTTTCTTTTTTACTTATAGTGAAGGATAAAATGAAGATTTTTTTAAACTCTCTTTGAAGAAAATTATATTGGCTGGCAATTATATTTGGCTTTATATAACACATATTCTATTAATGTTGCTTAAACCAGTAAGATATTTATTTTTCTCTGTTTAAAAAATGTAGAGTTTGGCAGCTTGAGGCTGGCACAGCTGTTCTGATAATTCCTTGAGAACAGAGGCTCCGTTGACAGCAACCAAGCATGTGGCATTTGTCCTCAGCCTTGAAACTGCTGAGTCACCTCCAGGCAAAAGGGGAGGGAAATTTGCAAAGGAGCAAAGGCCAGTGTTCCCAAGTCAGCCTCTCTCAGAAAAAGTACAACTTTCTCTCAAGCCTGACCTAGGAGACTCCTACTGTAGTCTTATTGGCCAATGTGGGTTCCAGGACAAAACTAGGTAAAAGAAGGGTTGGGAAGGGCATATTTTTAACAAAGTATACTTCTGCTCTAAACAATATTGAGAGAAAAAAATGGATTCTGAGCATGAACTATTAATGTCTGTCACAGAAATAAATGTAAGAGTTATATCTTACTCAATGGTTAAGTGCCCAGTGATGCCTTGGGTTTGATCTTGAGTTATAACTATGTCTGTAAACAAAAGTACTGTTTCAAGTGCTTGTAGTTTAGGACCATGTGTTTGTCAAGTATTTTAAATTAGAATTCTGTAAACAAGTCTGTAGAGGATGGTGAGGAGAAACTCATCTATTTCTTATGTTTTTCACAACAATCAGGCAATATCCTGCCCAAGATTCTTAGAAAAATAATTAATTCAATTGTTCTTGTGCTAAGAAAGAAAAAAAAAAACCAATGTAATTTATGATTATGATGAAAGTTTCCATAACTATATCATAAAACAGCTGAGATTTCTTTACTGCTTTTCCCTGAGAGAAGTCAATTCCAGCTGACATGTTATCTTATTCACCTTTTCAATATACAAACTATCTCCTCTGCCTCTGAGCATCCTGTTTTTCATTCCACCTCAGCCGCCTACTTTCCCAGTATTCAAATCTTACCTGCATAGAATCATGTGAGAGAAATCTGACTTCCTAACATCTAGGTTCCATCCCCAGGGATGCTGATTTAATTCAGTTTTGATTTAAACTTCCCAGGTGATGCCAATTTGCAGCCCCAGAGAAAGACCGTCTACAGCATTTTTATTCTGATCAACTTCACTCCCTCCAAAAATCATTCTGGAACCTTCCACTTCTGACCTTTACCACCTTCCTACACTATTTCCAATAACTCTTTGATGACGCTGAATTCTACAATTCAGTGATTCACCATATTTTCAATATCTCTAACTTTTATCATGTTCTCAGTTCCTCCCTAAAGCGTTTTAGATTCCTTTGTATACATTCAATTTCTAACCCTGATTTTCTCTGTTTTACTCCTGTGGCCAAATCTCCATTTTGGTTAAATCCAACTTCCTATGGACGCTGTAGTAAATCCAGGAAGCTAAGTATTAACTGAGGACAAAATTAAAATAGACAATGCATTGCCATTAACCTCGAGTGAGTCCTTATCTCTGCGGTGCAATCACATTACTCTCCTACTCTATTATTTCTCCACATCTCTAAAGGACAATTGCATACTTTTCCTTAACATCTCCCCACGTCTCTCAGTTTAGCTGATGGCGTTGATTTTTTTACTTCACTGAAGAAACTGAGGAAATTCTTCTGCCACTGAATTTATCAACTGACTGCAACTGAATTTAATAGTATCCCTTTACTATGTCCATCCTCTTGCACCAGATCCCACTTAATATCTCAAAGATATAGGCTGAAAGACATCATTCTAGAGGTTGACCGTCTCTTTCCTGCATCATCATCTCCCACTCTTGACTGTATCATTCCCAGCAGCATTGTGTTCGTTTCCTGTCGCCGCTTACACATTACAAGAAACTAAGTGGCTTAAAAGAAAACTCATTTATTTTCTTACAGTTCCGGGGGTCAGAATTCCAAAATGGATTTGCAAGGATATGTTTCTTCTGAGGGCTCCAGTGGAGGACGCAGCGTTTGTCTTTTCCAGTTCCTGGAGGCCACCTGCATCCTCGGCTCATAGCCCCTTCTCCTATCTTCAAGTGCAGCAGCGTAGCAGTCTTGAATCTCAGTCTCGACTTCAATGTCCCGCCCCACCCCCACTTCTGCTTCCATCATATCTCCTCCTCTGACCCTTCTGCTCCCCTGGTTCTTATATTGACTTTTCTAACTGCATGGGATCCACCTGGATAATCCAGAATAATCTCCCTCATCTCAAGATCCTTAATCAGATCTGCAAAGTCCTGTTTGTCACGTAAAGTCACTTATTTCACAGGCCTTGGAGATTAGCGTGTGGACGTTTTGAATGTCCTTTCTTATTCTTTCTTATTGAGCATATCCTTTCATGTCTTTTCTTATTTGTTATTCTTTCTACCATAAAAATTCAAACCGATTGCAATACAGACAAATTTAAAAACAAACAGACAAAACTTTTGCTTGACTCCATAACCCCTTCCTACTGCTGTTGCTCACCTCTTATAAAAAATAAACTTTGAAAGACGTCTCCTCTTCTTGTGCTCTTTATTCCTTCCTGTTCTCTTTTCAATTCTCTTCAAGCAAACTTCATTCTTCACTACTTCCCTAAAAAACTACTTTAAAAGACATTGATGACCTCCACGTTGTTCAATGTCATCTTTGGTACTTAGTTTTCATCTTAGTTAACTGATCACAATGTTCGTCCCTGTCGACAACTACTTTATTGTTGCAGTGCCTTCTTCACTGGCTGTCAGAGAAGCCACTCTCTGGTTCTTTTCCTACTTCTGGTCACTTTCTCTCATCCTCCTTTGTGAGTGCTTTCTCACTTATCCAACCTCTAAACACCACAGTGTTCCAGGGCGGCCGTCAATGGCTTTAATGCTACATTATGTCCTGACGGGTCCTATAATTTTATCCCCAGGCTGAAGCTCTCTGTAATTTCCTTTGGAAATCTTACAGGAATCTCAAATTTAGCATAACTGGAACCAAATTGCTACTTAGTACGAATGACCACCCCGAACTCCTTATCTGCTTCTCAGAGATTCCTCTCTCCTTCAGAGTTCATGCATCCAAAAACCTGGTGTTTTCAGTCCTCACGTCCTCTTTTTATTTCACCCTTCGGGTTCCATCTATCAGTACATCATTCAGTTTTGCCTTCGAACGGATCCAGAAACGAATGACTTTTTGCCACCTCCGCCACCACCCCCGGATCTAAACCACTGTCATCTTTTGTTTACATTACCACAATCCAGGCTCCCAGCTTTTATCCTTGCTTTCTACAGTTTACATCAACACAACAACCAGGGTGACCATTTAAAACAAAGTCAGAGCTCTGCTTAATGCTCCAAAGGGATCTCTTCTTATTTGGAGAAAGAATATTCCTATGGCTAGTTGCCTCTCTGAACTCAAATTTGGCTGCTCTCCTTTGCTTGCATCATCCAAGTGATGCTTCAAATGGCAAGTATTCGAACCGCAGAAGCATCTTTCCCTTCGAGGTTGCACTCATTCTTTCTTTCGTAGGGGATGCCTCTCTCTGGATACCCTCATGGCTCAGGGCCTCACTTCTTCTAGATCTTTGCTCAAAAAGTGTTACTTGTCCATTGTGCATAAATAAACCTCTCCCCCGCAGATACTCCTATTCATTGATTCTGGTTTATTTTCTCAATAGTACTTCTCCCATCCTTTCGTATTATAAATGCGGAATTAAATAAAGACTAACTGAAGGAGAAGAGCAAAGGCTATTTATTTGGAGCTTGCCGTAGAAAAGAAGTCAACCGCTGTCATTTGTTCTGACAGGCCCTAAGCAGATGGAAGAGTAGGAAAACTTTATAGTGGAAAAAAGGGGAAGGCTCCAGGTGTGCGCCGATTGGAGGCTGTGGTCACGGGGAGACTGCAGATGAGCTACCTAGAAGTGGAGCATCCTGTCTGATTGGTTTTGGGTGCACATTTGGCTTTCTCTGGTTGGTCTTAAGTTGGGAACAGGAACAAAATTTAGGGGAGCTGTCAGTTATTAATCATATCTTGATCATTTGGGGCCAATGGAGATAGAGTTATTGTCTAGCTTCCTGTATGATTCCTAGAGATAGTAATTAGGCTCCCTACAAGTCTAATACCAGTTGGCTTCTGCAGTGGTTTATTATAGATAAGAGGGTTGGTTTCCTGGGCAGGTTGCTCCAGATCGTAGGTCAGAGTTCTCTTTTTATACCTGTTTTGGCCAGTGTCCATTTGTATACTCAGGTCCTCATATATTTTCCTTTTGATATGTCTGTTGTCTGTCTCTTCCCAGTATCATGCAAGTGCGGGCTGGAGTCAACGTCAATGACTCACGATGGGAGAGACCAGAACTGATGTTTATGAATTTCCTTATTCCTAGTACATTGCACATAGTCCATGTTCAACAAATATTTGCTGAAAAAAAAAGAATAAAAATAGGGGAGACGTGATCTTACCTATTTTCATAAGTGCTTAAATGAAGGATAAGCCACATGGAGGAGAGAATGGAGACTGAATTATTTAAAGTAATTTGGAAAGCCAAGATTCATCAAATATTATCTCTCTCTATTTTGTGAGTATAGATAAAATAACTGTTGCCTGTGAATGACTTGAAAATGACCTTTAAAACTACTGAGTCCCTAAAGAGAGTCAAAAAAGAAATAAACCTGTGTGGTACAAGTGGTATTATGCAAGTTGGCCTTAAGAATTATAAAAAGTCTTTCATTGTTTTCCTCCTACTGCTATTTTAACTCACTTTCGAAAACCAAAAAACTAAAGAAGAAAACAGCGTTGCGGTGAATTTTAAATATGAACCATAGTAGAGAACTGTTCCAAAAGGCTATCCTGACCATTTTAGCACGTTTTAACATGCACCCTTCATCTTCAGTTTACAAGGGTGATGCATACTTGCTTCTCCCTCACAGAGTAAACTGGAGCGCCCTCTAGTGTTTGGGTGACGTCGCTGCTTTTCCTTGAATTTACTACTCGGGGGTTTCAGTTTCCAGGTGAGCAAGACAGAGGTTTTGAGGTTGTAATCTCTGACACCCAATGCTGAATGCTAGGCTCAATCATTTTGATTTCAGGGCATCATTGATCTACTCATTCCCATCTGAGCTCAGAACTCTAAATATTTTTTTCTCCAAATCTTACTCTGTCTTTATCCAAAATCCTTAAAGATTTGTGTACAGTCTTTACGCAGTATATAGCCATCGACTTACCTTTCCTTAAGAATCATATTTAATTCAATACTCTGGGACTAGATATGATTACACTGTTTCTGGTACTAGTTAAGTGCTCTACAGGCATCATTATATTGAATCTTACCAGCTAATATATGAGGTTCTGTTATTATTTCAATTTTGTAAATGCTAAAACTGACTCTCTAAGAGACTTAATTTGTCCATGTTTTCACAACTAGTGGGTCACAAGGGAGGAATTTGCAGCTAGATCTCTCTAACTTTACAGCCTAGGGAGATAAACTGGTCTACCATATGGTCTCATTGTTACATATTTTATTTTGATTTGTCCAGACTCTCGTCTTCTTCATGAGTAAAGCTGTCCTCCCTCCACAACACCATAGAAATGGGTTCCTCACTTTCAAAAGATGATCGTGTGTTCCTCTTAATTAGAACTAAAGCTCTAACACTAAAAGACTAATTGGTTCTAAGAAAAATTATGAGACAGATCGATTATTTAGGTCCAAGAACCCTGTGAGTCCAATCTAAACTCCCTTCATCATTCATTTCCTTATATTAGCTTTTCCTCACATGCCTCAGATCTGATGCTCTTTTGAGCATCATAGAATCCAACAACGAACTGCCTTAAAGTTAATGAAATGAAAAATAATTTAATTTTAAAAGACCTTTCAAAATAATCCAGATCTCCTTAAAAGTTGAGATCTAGAATGGTATAGATAGATAGTAGGTGCTCATTATTTGTTGAATGAATGTAATCCATTCAAGGCAGTCTATAAAACTCCAGAAATTATGTATGTGTGTATGTGTAATTTTTTTTAGTAGAATTATATTTTATTTCCCCCAGATTCTATAACAGATCTGGAACTCCAAAAGGCTTTAAAGACTGTCCCATTTGTCTAAATTCTGTATAATTCAGGTTGAGTTCAGCTTATACAGAACTCAGAATTTATTATTCATTAGTTTGACATTTTCTTGTTGGATCCAGCATCTCAGTTGATGAATTTCCTCACCCAGAGACCACTGAATATGTTTTCCCAGAACTGACACTGAGTGTGGTGCTGAAACCCTCGATCCTGGTCCAGGAGGAAACCCTGGCACTGAGCTTAGCGCAGGCCATCAGGGAATGTTTGGTGAATAAAGAATTGGATCTTCTGAATTATCAACCTATGCAATTTTTAGAAATAGGAAATTTCAGGAGATTGTTGTTAAGCTTGGGGTGGGCAAAAGAAGGGGTTCATTAAAACCAGCATGGGAAATAAGTATTAGCTGGACCTCTCATTTTTAATTGGACTGTAGATGCTTGAAGAGAAAGCTTCATCATTGTTTAGGGAGTGTGTTTCTCATAATTCTATCTTTTTGTGCTATATTTTTGTGTGTTTTTTTAAAGCAATGATAGGTAGGATTCCTCTTCTGGTGTGAGTGTAGAAAGTCCCTAGAGATTATCTCTCTTGTCAAAACAACCAGGACAAGCAAGAAAAGTTGCAAACCCATCGTTTATTTTTTTAAGCCTGATAAATATATGCATTATTAGGCCTGATTCTGCAGAAATAAATATCATCTTAGATTAGAAATTTGCAAAATACTCACCTCTGCTCCATATTTTTCTCACTTGCATATGAAGTCTAATTCTGCTAAAATTCTGAAATGTATTATTGCATTGAGAGATGTTGTTAACTGGGAAAAAGTAATAACTTTCACACCTAAAGTTAAAGCCCCTTAAATTCACCTCCTAAGAAGCAGCATAGTTTGGAAAACAACCAAAGAATCCCAGAGAGAAAGAAGCTAACACCAGGAGGTAGAAATGTTTTGCTATTTTTTTTTTTTTTAGAGAATGTTGGCTTTACATCAGTTTCTGGAAGTGAATTTGTTTCTGCATGTATATTAAGTTTACCAAAAATAAATAAGTTCTTCCTGTTTCTACTATATAACTATCAAATAGATATTTAAAAGATATTCATTCAAGGTTCTAAAATTATCAACCTGTCCAGGATGCAAACTCACTCATCCGCCACAGAAATGGAAGTGGTTCTATGTTGAGAAGAGAATAGGCTTTAAATTCAGTTATATTTACATTTGTGCCCTGCTCCTCCATTCACCACCCATGCTGTTCAGGACACGCTCTTGGACCTTTCTGAACATCATTTTCCTCAGGTGGAAAAGCTTCTTTCCAATGTTAATGTGATGATTGTGGGTAATTTTTGCAAACACCAAGCACAGAGCGCATGCCTCACAAAGAGATTAACTACCATGATTTTTAATGTGTTCATAGTTCCCTTTTTGCATACTGACTATATTTGGGAAGAATAATAAGATAAAATTAAATATCAAAATGTTAATATATCTTATCTCTTTGAAGTAGAGTTTCAGATGATTTTATTATTTTACATTATATGTTTAATTTTTAAATGAAGAGTGTTCCACAAAATTTTGATTTTGATTATGAAACATAAAAATAAAACTGAGTGGATTTCAGGCAGTAGACCCAAGGGATGTCAACGCAGAATTTTGGTCTGGGCTAATGTAAGATTTATTTTCATATAGCACTTGGTATCCCTGCCACCCTCCATTATTAAGACATTTGTTATGCCATGTGTCTGAGAACCAAGGTCATATAAACTGAGATGACAGAGCAATTCCATTTAATTCACATTAATTTAAAGAGACTTCACAGTACCCCCAGTGTTTTGGGGTATTTCGAAGACATGGCAGGCACAAATGGATGCTTCTCAGCAGTTTCTCAGTGTAACAGGTCTTCAAAAGATTTACTATTGAAAGACTATTGCTTGTATAATATGTTTTCAATAAACACTTGTTGCTTTCTGGGTTTACCACTTACTGCTTGACCTATATAAACAAAAACTAACAATTTCTTCTATCATATATGAACTTGGCTCTTCTGTCAATATTCTCCAGATACCTGAAAAAAATCTCCAGGTACCTGAAGAAATAAAACAGAAGAGATAATTATTGTTTGTCAGAGGTGCATGTACTCTAAAGTGTGTAGTATGGTCACAGCAGTCCAGACCTACCTGTCGTTAAGCCTTGGTCAATCTAGTATAAATCTGTTCTTTAGTTAAGTCTCCAGATTATCACTGTGAGAAGACATAAATGAGAACAGATGGCATAAAAAGATTTTGATTCCAAAATAACATTAACGATCTTCTGTTTAGGGAAGTTGGCAGAAATGAAATGAAATCCTTATATTTGAACCTGATACCATCTCCCCCAGATGTAGAGTTTTTAGAAATTGATTGGTTTCTAATGTATCATTTAGTTCACCTTAGGGAAAGTATTAAAATCCTGGCTTCCTGGATGAGGTTTCAGTCTTCTCACTGGGCCTGATAGGTTAGTGGTAGAGTAAGTATTTAAAAATAAATTAACTAAATATTGATTAAATATTGATTTATAAAAGCTTTATAAAAGTTTTATTAAAGATTTATAAAAGTTTTTATAAAAGATTTATAAAAGTTTACTCCAAATGAGTAAAACCATCGTTCTAAGTCAAAATTGCTTTTGTGCTACAGTTGATTTTGAAATTTGTAGTACATGAGACTAAGATTGTACCTGAGTATGCCTGCCGGTTGCTTAAATAAGAAAGAAGAAAGAAAGAGAGAGAGAGAGAGAGACAGACAGAAAGAAAGAAAGAAGGAAAGAAAGAAAGAAAGAAAGAAAGAAAGAAAGAAAGAAAGGAAGGAAGGAAGGAAGGAAGGAAGGGAAGGAAGGAAGGAAGAGGAAGAAGGAAGGAAGGAAGAAGAGAAGGAAGGGACAGGAGAGAAGAGAGAGAGAGAGAGAACGCTGGCTGCCACTTCGCTTCGCCTGCCTATATATGCTTCCTTCCCTTCCGCCTTCTTCTCTTCTACCTGTGCAACTTCTCTTCCTTGCTTTTCGCGCCCTTCTGCTTGCCAAACGCCTTCACCCTTGCCTTGCTTCCAGTTCAATAATGGACATTTGGGTTTTTGGGCTGGATGGTGGGCGGGATGGGTGGGTGGATGACGGACGTTTGACGCTGCCGGGCGCTGGCGGGAACGGATGATGGAACTCGACGCCTTCTTCGCCTTACCTTCACCTTTACTTCTGCGCCCCATTGCGTACCAACACCCACCTTCACTAAAACAACCGGATGAAAAACACTTTACGCCTTCACCCATATAGTTTCAGATGCGGTTGCAGACGATGGTGGGGCCGGGCGGCGGGCGGGCTGACTGCAGGGCGGGCGGGCGGGCGTGACGACGGTGGTGGATGGGTGACTGCCGCTTCGCTATCTGCTTGCTGCGCGCCTGCATAACTGCCCGCTGCCGCCGCCCGCCCTTCCGCCTTCCGCCCCTGCTTGTATACTTCAAGAAAAAAAAGAAAAGAAAGAAAAGAAAAAGAAAGAAAAGAAAAGAAAAGAAAAAGGAAAAGAAAAAGAAAAAGAAAAGAAGGAAAAGGAAGAAAAGGAAAAGGAAAGAAGGAAAAGGAAAAGGAAAAGAAGAAGGAAAGGAAAGGAAAGGAAAGGAGAAAGGAAAGGAAAGAAGGAAGAGGTAGAGTTTATGTGAGTTTCCTCATTATTAGTACAATATTTTCTCTTCAGTTTTCATTTTGCAGTGAATCGGGGCAAGCACTCTGAAAGTAATTTCATTAAAATGTCAATAGAATATGAAGTATATTCTAGACAAGTATCTACAGACTTGATGAAACCACCAACCTTTACATCAATTAGTGATAATCTAATTTTAAAAGATCCAGAGATCAATGAAGCAGAATTTATAGCCCAGAAAGAGACAGTGAGATATGTATGCAGTTACTACTTGATAAATAATGCATCAGCAAACTACAGAGAATGAATTATTTAACAAATGGAGCTAAAAAATGAGCTACTTGGGAAATTTTAAGTTATATTTACCTGTTAAAATGCTAAAAAAAGGGAGGGGGGTAGAATTTCTCTATGGAATAATATAGTTTAAAGAAATAAATGCAAAACTCAAAGCCAAAGAGTAAAATAGAACAAAAAACAGTTTGCTCCATTGTGTTATTTTTTAAGTGCAGAAGTGCGAAGTACTGCTTTTATTTGTTTACTTGATTTGACTATTTTTTTCATTTAGATATTTCCAAAATTCTTTAGTTTTATTTAAAATACAAAACTTTTATGAGACTATTTCTTAGTCTTCACTCAAGATTATTAGTTTTGCTTAAAACCAGCTCTTTAAATCACAAGTCTTTGTTTCCACAGATCTCAAAAATCTTTTTTCTTTCGTCATTTTTTTTCACGTGGATGTGTGTGTATGAGTGCTGGTGTGTACAGTCACTATATGTGTGTGTGTTTGAGAGAGATTTAATCATGATTATAATAAATATAAAAATTTTAGAATGTTTTTATTCCATTTTCATAACATTATAGCAGTAGCAGTATTTAGGTCATTAGAAATTCCTCACCAGCAGGAAAATATGCAGCTGAAGGGATACACACACCATTATTAATTTAATCTTTCTCTGTGGGACACTTAGACTGTTTACAACTTCTTTTCATTATAAGTAGTGTTCAGATGACCATGAACTTACAAAACTTTTGAGAATAACTCTGATTATTACAAGCATAAATTTCTAGAATATTAAAATATGTTTTGTCTTTTTTTTTTTTTTATCTCTTCCTATGTTGGGGAAATACAATTGAAAACAGACTGTTCCAATGGAGAAAACCTTTTGACACAGGTAGTAGAGAAACAACAGTTTTATTACTGAATAAGCATTAAAGCAGAATGTGACATACATCACATGTAATCTGCTAAGAGATTGCAAAGACAGCAAGAAATCTAAGGTCTTTATATAGCCAAGGAGACACAACCCATCATACACATGTTTTCAAGATAAACAATTAACTATTCCTCAAGTAAAAGGACTTGCTTGACAGCATCTTTATGACACTTACAGTTCATCCTAAATTTACCTGTTAATTAGGGTGATCACTTATGTTAGTTAATTGGCCTTATACAGAGGAGAAACAAACTACTCATATCTTCATGATTGTTTGTTTTGAAACTTGGAGCAAGATGCCACTGAATTTAGGCTCCAACTCCACTCTTAGAAACCAGGAGATGGTGGGGGAGTGGGGGTGGGGGACAGGTTGTCTCCTTTAATAGGGCCTCTCGGGTCCTAGAAAAAGAGAAGTCATTCCTAGGTCATAAAGCTGACAAAATCTTATCTAGTTTTTTAAAGAATTTATATATGTTCCAAAGAGAAGAAAAAGCACTTTGGATTACAAGTTTTCGAAAGCAAACGCTCTAAAAAATAGCAGGGGAGGGAAATCTCTTCCCTTATTTTCATCAGGGAAAATTAAGCTGCTTATATAAATTTGTATTTTTCCTTGCACTGCTTTTATTTAATAGAAAACACGTGTTCTCTTTTTTTAAAAAAAAAATTCAAAACCACCTTTAAATCTATGCTTTTGTTTTGTAAAATCATTCAAAAGAAAAATTTATCTTTAAGTTCTTGAAATGCGCACTTTGAGCTGTTAATCAAAAAAAAAAAAGGCTGTAGTGAAGAATAAAAGTCATTTATTTGAGCAAAGAAGGCATTACAATCCTGGAGGCACAGATTCGTGTTCAAACCAAAACTGTACTCCAAACATAGCAGAAAAGGGCAGAGTAGATAGAAGCAAAACCACAAGGGTGGTTTACATTTAGGTCCCCTATGCGAATGAAGGATACTGGCTGGTGAAATGTATTGGCTTCTTTCAAAGTAAAGAATACAAATGATCTGGTTGCTATGGTAAGGAGGAAGTAAAGTCAAAGATGTGGTCACATAGTTGACTTAAAAGTTCAAAAGTTTATGGTGGGCTGTGTACGAGGCAGACTTTTTTACGGCCTCTCACTTCTTTTAGTTCCCCTGACACAAATGACTCTATTGGCGATTTCCATTCGCAGGGCCTAGAGGTGATTAAATGTGGCTTTAGGTTAATTGATGCTTCTCCCATCACAAAGTAGAGTTTATTTTCCCATTCCTTGACCCTGGGATAGCTTTGGTCAATTGCAAATGATAGAAGGGAAACCAGGATTTCTAAAAGCATTGGTGTTTTTTTTCCCCTTGGATCTTCAGAGCCCTGAGCCACCATGCTAGATGTCTGACTAGATTGCTAGAAAGACATCTAGTCTAGAAAAACATGGTGAAGAAGTCCTAAGACTACATATACATTAAGAGGGGCCCATCTGAACCCAGACATTCAGACATCATTGCCAAGTACCAGACAGGGAGAGAAACTTGCTGACCCTAGACCCCAGCTATTAGCTGCTCAGTGCCACAAGCCACTGGAACCTGATTTCCTAACCCACAAAATTATGACATGGAACACGGTTGTTGTTTTAAGTCACTAAGTTTTGGGATAGTTTATTACACAACAAGAAATACCCAGAAACAGGTCCCAATGCAGAATCTTTTCTTCTCTCTTTATTCTTCTTTTGATAAAAGTAAAAGTATCATATTGAGATTTGAGCTATAAAAGTGGACTTCATTTTTCTCAGAGGTTTTCTCAGCTTTAAAACTGAAAGACAGTTTAATTTCCAAAGCATTTCTATAATTTAGATCCTTCAAAGATGATCTTCACATAACTATGAAAAGATATCTACCCATATCTCTACTTGAAAAAAATAAAATCAAAAAGCCTAGGAAAGTCGGTTCGAGGGAGAAAGATTATTGATTTATGATGCTTACACAAGTACATTGTTACTAGGTTGCGCAGATGGCAGAAAAAAACAAATATCTTCAACAATAGATTTCTTTCCTTCTCACCACCCCTCTTGTGCATCAATTACAAAATGCAGAAGTAACCAAAGAGAGGACCCCAGGCAACAAAGCTAATGATTTTAGAGGCTAGTGATTAAAGAGGATGGGGTATTAGAATAAAAACCAAGAAAAGGCCGGGTATATGGATAGACTATTTTTTGTTTATTTTGTTTTGTTTTGCTGTCTATGTTAATAAAGTTTATTCTATCCTTTAAAAAGAAATAACAGTAAAACAGGAAAAGCCAGTTTTTTTTAACCCATTGGCAAGAAAGATTGTATAAACTTTTTCCTGATTCAGAAAAATGCTCAATTCTAATTTTTTGTCTTTTTATAAAAGGTTGTTTTTATTTCCAATAATTGCATATGTATTTACTGGTATTTGAAGAGGAGTCCCAGAAAAGAGGCAGACAGCAGGTTGAACAATATGGGACAGAGAAAGTATTTACAATCCAGGGTGATTTGTGAGACAAGGAGGGAGCTCACAGAGCTTTTAGTCTAACAAAAACTGAATTTGCTCCGAAGAATGGAGAGGTGGAGTCTGCTGACAATTGGTGTACGACTGGGCTGACGCTGAACTCAATCCAGCACAGGGGAGGTGAGCAAGTGCAGCCAGAAGGACCCAGGATAAGCAGCATCATAGAGGATGATGAGGGCATTGCATATGATCAAGGTCTGGAAGAGAGAATTCCTGGATGGCAAAGAAATGACATGGTATCTGACAAAGTCAAATATGAGTACTGTGAAGCCTGCGGCACAATATCAGAAGGAAAAAGAGTCTAGACTGTTAGAGTTTGTTGTTTTGTTTTATTTTCCATGTTGACAATGTCAAACTCACCTGTAAAACTGGGTAGGCAGTAGTTCTGAACTTGAGGTTAAACTTTGACGTGTTCATAGTAGTTTCCTGCAGCGTGATGTTGCGAAGAGTTCCAGAATATGGCAGCCTGAACTCTCCAATCTCCCCTCCAAACTGTGGTCCAACCAATCTCTTCTGTTTATTTCGAGAGTCGTGGCTACTCGAGGTTCCTCTCCTGTCCATGTCCCCAGTCCTGCAGTCTCGTTAGTAACCCACAGCTTTATTTCCTCTGGATCAGCTATATGAGTGACAGAGTGGCTAGATCCTGGGCCAGCCACAAAATACCTTTCTTTCTCATGAAAGAGAAATGCAATTTGGAGGAAGAATAGATTTATTGAATTAGGGACTTTGCTTTTTCACTGTCTTTACTTATGAATCCACCATCTTCTAGCTTCTAGATTTATGGTTAAAATATTTGATGGAACTATAATTTTTTGTTCTTGTTGTTAAGTAATTTGTTATGATTGGTGGAAGCTTGGGTACTTTTTTTTTCTTTGCATGTGGAATTTAAAAATTTAAGTATAAACTTAAAAAAAAAAAAAGTTTTCCAGGACCTCAGTGAGCTCTTTTTCCTTCGAGTATTTTTTTAGTATCATTTTTTTTAAAGTAATTGCTCTTGCTTTCATCTTTGTTTTAAAATCCTTCTAAGGTCCTCAAATTTATTCTCCAAACCCTTTATATTTTTCCTCATGAACTACATCTTTTTCTGTTTGCTCTATGTTCGGAACTTTTCTTCCCCTAGATCTTCCAAACATCTCATTTTACCTCAGCAGTGACCTCCCTCAACTCGCCTGTAGACTTTTAAAATGTGAAAATCATGTCGTTTTAGTTACAAGAAGCTTTTTAATCTATCATTCGATCTACTTCTGGCTCTTACAGACACTTGTTTGTGTAAGATGTCCTCTCTCTTTCCCAGGAGATCCATTTCTTCAAAAGTTGCCTGCCAGTTATGGTGTTGAGCTTGCACTTCCTGTTCCTGGCTGTCGAGTCCCACTGGTGTTCCCTTACATGATTCTAGGATCTCTTTACTTGTGGAAGTTAAGTTATTGTCATTGGTAACAGCTAACCCTAGTGTGGCGAGAATTCTCTCTGTTGGCTGGCAATCTAGGGATCTGCAAGTTTCTATCACTCTACTGGGGGCCTGGGAAGTAATCTCTGTGCTCCCAGCTCTCAGTTATAGCTCTCCCAGGCTCCAGATTAAAGAGGAACCCAAGCCTCTGCAAATTCCCAGTTTTTCCGGCCCTGAGATTATCCCCATAAGACAGCACAGGTGTACAAATGTCTCCCTCCTTCCAGGACTACTTATAAAGCAGATAAGACCCACACCTCCAACCCCAGCACAAAGCTTCAGGCCTGGCCTCGGGCCTTTGATCCAAGAATCCCTTGCTTCTCATTACTCTTGGAATCAAGCAGAACCTGAAACTTTGCACTAAGCCTGCTGGCCTCCAGACTCTGCCTTTTGGCTGGGTCCCAGCTATTGCTCTGCCTGACAGTGTACTGAAGTCAAGGTTGGGAAGAGAGAGTTGTAGGTATTCTATTTAGGCAGTTCTGGGAAGCCTTCTCAGGGCAAAGAAGGAGCTGGTGAATTTAAAATTGAAGGCCTATGACAGGAGTCTGAAAACGTACAGCGTATTCCACACAAAATGGTAATGAATGTCAGGAACTAAAAAGCAGAAAATTATGGAGAGGTTGGGAGGAAGAATAGATTTAAAGTGCAGCCTTGACAGGGAAAGAATGCTGTGACCAGTGAGTCACAGGGAAACCTTGGAGAAGGGGTAGTGCTATGCCATTTGCTGTTCAGAAAATAGACTCTAGGAAGGATACCTTTGGCCAATATTGGCAGTAGGAAGATCTCAGATTCTTGATTTAGGGGAGATATATACATATATTTAACCTCTTTGAGGTTAAAATATAAGGGAGATTGATTATCTATATCAATATCTCCTCTTTGAGACTCAGTGTTCTCATGATTTCGTATGTAATTTGTAGTATTCTTAGAGGATTTATGACTTAAAGAAAAGCATCAAGCACACAGTAGACATGTAGTAAAGGCTACATTTCTCACTCTTCTCTCTTCCTGTTAGACTATAAATTCCTTGAAAACAAAACTCTGTGTCCTTAGCACTCAGCATTATATAGCTTAATAACAGTTCTTACGATATGAGGGAGTCATTCTGGATACGGAATCAGCAGAAGGGGCTCATGGTGGGGGCAGCAGGTAGCACAGCATGAAAGATGAAAAGACTAGCTATAAGGTGAGAGTAACAAACCATGTCTTCTGCCTCCCTGTGTGGTTTCTATCACATGACATTGTCTTTCCATAAAACTACATTATAAAGGTGCATTATTAAATGTCCTCTTGTACATAATTTGTCACCAGTCAAACCATTTCTTAATTCCAGTGCATGCCTTTGAGGATTTTAAAGAAAATCTTTGGGACGTGAATTATTCTATTTTCTAGACATCAACTTTATAGTCGTTATACTGGTTACACTCTGATGTTACTGTGTGATAGCAATAGCTGTGATGATTTTAAGATAGGTTCCCCTTCCTATCAGTTATCTGATAAGGCATTTGGACTTATCTTGCAAGCAAAGGAGCATCCCTACAAGAAATACAGGCAGGGAGTTATGGGCCTGACTTGCTTTTTTTAAAAAACTGAGAAGGGAACAGGGAGGATACCTGGAGGGAGAAAGTTCTACAGGCAGTGACACAAGTCTAGAAGGCAGAGGAAAGAGATGAGATGACAGTTTAGAGTAGAAGCTGGAGAAAGAGTTCAGAGATACTTAAGAGTTGATGTCATAAGGAAAACTAGCAGTATTATAATTCTGTTTTAAGTGGGGAAAAAGAGGGAAATAATAAATTGGGTTTGGTGCAGTCAGGATAGCTTTCTAGGTTTTTTTTTTTTTTTTTTTTTTTTAAAGGACGTTTGATTAAAGAGAGAAACAGTACTTATAATACTGGGTTTGCTTTTCCAAGGTGCTCAGTTAGTTCTCTTTTTTTTTTTTTCCTGTTTTCATGAATGTCTTGACCTAGAGGGCAAAATTGCCTAGGTCAAAATAGCACTTAATTATCGAAAAATCACCAATCCCAGAAGAAAAAAAAACACTAAAATGTATGCAATTAACAGTAGCTAAGCATGTCATTTTCACATACAAAGATCAGTTTATAAACTACACACCGTTCAAGAAAAATATATTTTTTCCAAAGAGAAAGAACAGAAACTATGAAGTCAGTCTTTATTTTTTCTCCTGACTCTATTGGATAATCAATGAACTGTTCTGAGGTGCCTTCATCTGTGAATCTAACTAATCATATCAGTCTCATGAAAGATTTAATGATATAATTCATATAAAGTAATAGAGGTCCTAGCATGTAATATATGCTCCCCGAACATTAACTACTATTATTAATTAATACTACTTCTCAGATGTAGAAAGGTATTTAGTGATAGAAAGTTTTTACAAATATGGCTGTTACATACATAATATTTATAGTATGTAGATTTGTTGAGACCTAGAGTACTATCTTAATAAATTACAAATAGATTATGCACATCAAATATTAATATGAATTTAATGATTACAAGACATATTATCATTAAGTGATCTATAGTATTTTATGTTCTCAAAAAATTAATGCCGAATCTACCTTTAGCTTTCAAATGTGAGCTTGATATTCTTTTTCAAATTACAGATCCTAAAATATAAGGTTTTCGAAAGCTCTTTACAAGTTATTGAAACAGAAAAAAAGGAAAATAGTGAAAGAAAATCACATTAATATAAAAGGAAAATTTATTAACACAAAGGACATAAAGCAGATAACATATGTAGTCACTTAAGCTAAAAAATATAGATACGAACTTCCAATTGGATGATCAATTGCATCAAATTTGGGGGAAACACAAAGACATAGTATTTTTATACCTTAGTAAAAGTGAACAAAAATGGATTAAATAAAAATATTTATCTTGACAACTGAAACGACAATTTTGACTTAAGAACCCATATATAAGGTAAGAGGGAGTTCACAAAAAAATAATTTGTTTTTATTTTTGGAGGGCATATAAAAACCAAGACATATTATTTTTCTGTCCCATTCTTTATACTGATAAAAGCCCAAAGTCTTTATTCAACTAGTTATTAAAATATTCACATATAGATATAATTTCTTGTCAAAATGCATTCTTCTTCAACCACAAAAGTTTAAGAAAAAAAAAAATCTTTCCTGAAGTCTTTAATGTTTCTTAGATTACAGTTTTATCTTTCTTCTTAGTATAGCTCTGGAAAGCAGTTTAAATTCAAAGTCCCTTGACAAAATATCTGCCTCTTAGAAGATGTTAATTTAATATACAAGAAAAAAAACAGACCTCTGGGGAAAGAGTACAGAGGAGTTAGGAAAATGGGATATCAAAAAGCCATTTAGTTTCCTTTATACAGCTGATTAAAGCCTTCTTTTTGACCTTCATCATAAATCAAGTGCATTAATTGCTAAGCTATTTTTAAACAATTAATATTAACCGTCTTCAATCTTATCCCCGAGTTCCCTGAAAAGCGATAGTTGAATTCTATTTATCCAGTGTAATGGATCAGTATTTCATTTAAAATAGAACCATATAAGCCTGTCTCTATTTATGTGGGATATCAATGTCACTCTCATCTACATACAGAATGCTGTGTCACAGAGAAATCACAATTGCAAAATAATAGTATTTAACAATGTCATTTTGAAGTAACCGATAAAAGGAAAAAAATACATGAGCCATTTTAGAAAACTGACTGTACTTCCTAAAACCATCAAAGCACTGTGTATCTCATTCTGCTGAAATAGCTTATAGAATCATAAACAGCTGATGCACAGTTTCAGTAATTAAAGTTCGACAGTTAAGAATGGCAAATCAATGGTCTTCTGGATTCCGTTTTTAGAAAATAGTGCACGTTTTAGTCATTTACATGGCTTTATAGGTAAAGTCGAAACATGCACAACTACACATACTGACTTTTGGAGTATACACTTGGTGACTTCTTTTCCACGTGATAGCTCCTCGGGGTTGTGCGATGGGAAGGTATGGAGTATCTGTAGCTACTGTTCGTTTTGCTGACACAAGAAACACAACAGAATATTGCCCCTGCAGCTATCAGCACCAGCGCTGTGGTCCAGCCTATGTAGAGGGCCTCTCCGAGCTCATGTTTTTGGCCATTTCCCACTCTTGGGTTGTAGAAGTCTCTGATAATAGAATTGGCAACCCAGCTCACAGGGATGAGTACCACAAGGCCTGTGATAATGAACATGATTCCAGCCGTTAGCAGGATATGACCCTTCAGCTTGTCGTTGTCCCCAGTGCACTTGGTACACTTCATGCCAAGGACTGCTGTCATGAAAGTGAGGAAGGACAGCACGGAAGCAGCACACATCAGTCCTCTGGATGCCTGTAGAGCCGGAGGGAGAGCCAGCAAAGAATCATAGATTTTGCACTGCATTCTGATGTTAGCTTGCCTTACACAATCCATCCACAGTCCTTCCCAGATATTTTCAAAAACCACAATGTTGCTTCCAATGAAGGCAGACACTCTCCACTGAGGCATGATGGTGACAGCCACCGTGCCCACCATGCCAACACCACCAAGCGCCAGTCCAGCATACTGCAAAGCGGAGGTAGCCATTATCCTCCAGGATGGGCTTTATCCAACCAGACTCCTGAGCCAGTAGGGCTGTGACACAGCAGAGAACAGTTTTCCTGTAGTAATGAACTCAGAACCCAGTGGTTTTTCAAATAAGAGCTGCTTCGCTTACTTCTGGCTAGATTAAATCCTGTATTGGCTGACTGAGCACCCCCGCCCCCCCAATGACAGGTAAACTTACAAATCAGGTAGGGCAACTTTCTTCGCCAATGAGAGGGGGATGGTAACTCAGGTGTGTCTAAACCTGTGAGAGATACTTGGAACGGCTGGACCTGCACATAAACATTCTTTGTACTTCTCAGTTTTCCAAGACAGCAGTACGTTTACCTGTAGCCATAATTATGAATGTTTACACAATCATCAAGAAATGCACCAATCCCTTGTTATATGAAAAGGTACACCTTGTACAGGAAATTCTGAAACTCTGAGTAAGAGCTGCTGTGACCAAAGTATAAAATAAAATACCTGCCTAAGAAATTTGCTAGGACTTGTCAAAATGCCAAAGTGAAAAGAGAGTAGGGGATTGATAGATTCCTCATACCTGGGGAACCACATTCTTTAGGACACATGGGATCCAAGTGGTTTATTTAATTTGTCTACAACTTCAAAGCAGGCTCTGCTAGGTTGAAATCAGGGAACAGACCAAGCCAAAGGACAAAATAAAGCTAAAGTAATTAAATGCACAAGGTTGCCTTTTATGGCACCAAACACATATTGTTTTCTTCTGAGTCAGGAAAACTACCTTTGGTATTTGAACCTTGATTTACCAAAAAAAAAAAAAAAAAAAAAAAAAAAAAAAAAAAAAATTGTATGAGAAAAAAACTATCAAAATTTAAATCTTGATTTATAAGAAAAAATTTATAAAAACAAAAAAAATCTATATGATCTTATGTAGCAAGCACTCATGATAGCAATTAAATGATGAAGTGATTTACAGATAGCTGGCTTATTATGCTGCTCTGTCTTCTTAGACTGAAGTAACTAGAAACCTACAGTGATAAAAGAGTGCTGGGTCTATACAAATGGCTGATGTTTCTAAATAGAAATTTTATAGGACAAGGTCACTATAATCATTGAACTAAACTATATTAGGTGTTAACTAAACTTGTCTTTAATACCAAATTTGCGAAAAAAAATCAGAAGCCCCTCAATGTAACACAACTTGAACTGTTCCTTCTCAAAATTAAGATGATGACCAGTGTTACTAAAATAGTCATGTCGATATGAGAAAATTCCGCTAGCAATTGTCTTCTGAATATCTCTTTGAGCCCTCTGACCTGTCTTTCCAACCTTCAAGCTGTTCTTTAATTCCTTCCAACTTTACATCATAAAAATTGTTATTTCTTTAAAATTTTACTTCTTTTCTGCTTCCTTGTTCCACCTTAAATCTGAGTATGGGAGAAAGTGTTTCCTGTTCATTTATTAAACTTTGAAAGTTTAATGGCTCAAAAACTCTAAGTGTTTTTTAGAGATTATAAAAACAAAAATGATACATGGTAGGGAGGGGAAGAGAGAGTTGCCAAAATCAACTGTCTCCAAAAAAAAAAGAGGAAGAAATGTATAGTAGCCCAAGTTGTTAACATTTGATTTTCTTAAACTAGACATGTTGGACATAAAGAAAAAATTAAAGCTTGATATTTACATTAATTTCTTCATTTGTTGACCTGTTAAGGATTAACCTACAATGTGTCCCTTATGCTGACAGAAAATATCTAGCACTTTCTCCTTCAGGCTTATATCAGTTACAGATTTGTGGTGAAGAAGGAAACAGGTTAATTTTAGAAAAATCATCTCCAATCCACCAAGGAGAGTTGAAATCAAATCAGCAGATTTTTAAAAAAATCTTTAATTGTCAATCTGGGGATAGAGAATGACAATTAAAAATGAAAAAGAAATGGCATAACTGATTGAGATGATGACAAATATAAAGAAAATCTCTGTAGGTAATCAAATCAAAATTTCTTTTCCATATTTGTGGGTGACATATTTTTTAGGAGCTCTGTTTAAAATTGCTGAATATACAGATAAAAATTAGAAAACTTGAGACAAATGGATATATCAGTATTTGAGAGTCTGAGTCTTTATGGGAGCTGCCTCCCAGGTATGCAGTGATTTATCTGTTGGCTTTTTCCACCACTAAACTTTCCTAAAGCTCTGAGCTGTACCATGACCTTATTTCACACAAAAATATTTTCCTCATTTCAAAAATATTAGTACTTCCCTACTGAAATTGCCCAGCCAAAAGATTAGGATCAGAACGAGAAACCAACTTTAAATTCACAATAAATAATTGTAGAGCTAACTGCTATTATAGGAACTAACTCAGAGCATCCAGGTAAGTTTCTTATTACACAGTGATCCAGTTAACCCCATAATTATTTGAAATAATTGTGCTCTGAAGTTCACAGAAAATTAGAAAGATGAGGGAAATGGTAATACTAAACTTACTAGGAACAGAGAAGCCTAAATTTAGAGATTAAAAAGTCAAGTTAACTGTTTATCTACTTTTCTGTAATATCGAAATGTTTAACTTGACTTTAAAATTCAGATAGCAGTAATGTTTAAAGAATTTCAGATTGATACCATTTTTACTGTTCTTTAATTCAAAACTACAGAGCAACCTACACAGATTAGTCTATAATTTGTATATCCATTTCTATGGGAGAATCCAAGAACCCAAGAAAGAAAAGCATTAGTCATGTTGACCCATTGTGTTCTCTCTCTGGAGATCTCCCTTTTGTCAACATCATCAGAAGCATAATTTAATAAATTTACTAAATTAAATGCAGTCCTGATAACTACATAATGCATGCAAATGCTTTCTCTTTATAAATGATAACACACAATATCAGTGTCAGACTGCCCTGGTTTTTGTCATTCTTATTCTTATAGCAATTAATCCTTAACCAACTCCTTAGTTTGGAGCTCCTATTAATTCTTATCACTGCTTGAAATAATCTTTGCTTCTGCCAGTCAAGCAGTTGCTAGTTTCTATTGTTTTCTGGATTTGTTTTCGTATTTTTTTCTGTTGTGTTGACAGTTTCAACCTGTATTTATTTTTAATTATTTTCCACTGTTAATTAACTGTACTTGGCTGACTACCTTGTCCTGAGAAAACAAGTGAACCTATCAATAGATCGCTTTGTTTGTTGTTCCCAAAATAACACCGTGCATTGCTACACGTTCTTGAACTATTATCCTATTCGTCCTTCATGATGACTAGCTATTTCTGTCCTCTGTTCTCAGAGTTCTGGACCCATTAGTAGTCCTCTATATTCGCCATCTCACTATGGTTTGTATTCAGTTGCTCTGCTTAAAAATGAACTCTTTCCTGTGTAGTAATTGTCTAGCATCTTCGTCAGCTTTAATGAAACGCAACAGACTGAGTGGCTTAAACAAAAGAAATTAATTTTTCACAGTTTTGGAGGCTGAGAAGTCTGAGATCAGGGAGCCAGATGGAGTTCTGGTGAGAATCCTTATTTACAGATGGCCTTCTTCCTGCTATGCCCTCACAGGGCAGAGAGTGAGAGAGCTCTATTCTCTTTCTTCTTATAAGGACACTAATGCCGTTAGGAAGGCTCCCCTCACATGACCTTATCTAAACGTAATCACCTCCCAAAGGTCCCACCTCCAAATATCACCACCCTGAGGGGTAGGGTCTCAACATATGAATTTGGGGAAGACGCGAACATGCAATCCATAGCATTTAGCTACTAACAAATCCCAGCAATTAAATTCACATAATTCTGAAAGGTCTATTCTTATTGTTTCAAGAGTTCATTTTTGTCTAGAATCAAAAAAAAAAAAGGTGAACATAAGTTAAAAAAAATAGACAGTATAGACAATGGAAATAATGTTTATTGAAATGCTTTAATTTTTCTACTTTGTATTGCATTTTTAACAATTAAAATTTGAGTTATGGTAAATTCTGACATATTTTGGGAGATAGGTCCACGTGCTTTATTGAGTGTGATATATTTGATATTCCCACTAAAGTATTGGAAAAACTAGGGAAACATTTTTAAATTAAGCTATATACTGTAGGAAATTTTTCACTGAATTAATGCGTAATTTCTATGGGCAAAATTGACACGAACCAAATTAATTCTAATAAGCTGGGACATTTTTTTAAAGGAGCTGGAATTTGCTAGTAATAACAAAATAGCTACTGAGTATTAAATATTCCTTATGCCACATGTTCCTTACATGCATTACACCCTATATATAAAATATCCCTAGGAGCCTCCTTTTATAATTGAATAAATAAAAATCAGTAGAGACTATGCTTTTTCTAAGGCCACACAGCTATCACTTGCTGGATCCACAAAAATGGATCTCAATTTTATACCTAAAACTCATGTTCTCTCCTGTATTGTCTCCTATTTCCCAAAGGAAATTAAGGAAAGAGAATGTTTCATACCGACGCGTAAGGTCAAAGTTAATGAAGGAACAAAATTTGCTTCAGCACATTTTTGTTTTCCTTGCTAGCACACTGTTAAAATTTATTTGTGTGTGACTTTTTTTCAAATATCCGATTCACTGATATTAGAGATAGATAGATAGATAGATAGATAGATAGATAGATAGATAGATAGATAGATAATAGATATTATATAAATACTCTATTCAGAGAAGTTTCTACTGGGGTAATCACATCACAATGATTCTTTATTTAGAGTTTCAGAGGGCAGCCAGTCTGATGTCAACATTGGCACATCTTTCTTATCAATCTCCCATTCTTGTCTCCATCTTGATAGGTTGTGAATTACAGACCAGGTCATGCCAGTTAATGACCTAGCTATCACTGTACATGTGTTTGGCTGAAAGAAGAATTAAATTCAGTACAATGATGGTGAATGACTTCAGGTATCAGTGTCCTCCACCTATTGTAATACAGAAAAACTTCTCTTCATGTTTTACAAGGACATAATGACTAACAGAGGTCTGACAGTTACCTTCATTAGTCCACTAGAATTGTTCTTCTCAGTTATCACTAACAATTTTTCCATCTTTGACCAAAAGCCAAAATAAAAACGTTTTTAAGTTGTATCAAACTACATCCTATGTGGTTATTTTTGGAATTGCTTGAAGGACAAATTTTTAAAAATCTCTTAATTTCATGTAATAATCCTTTTTACTGAAATGTAAAGGGTAATGTGCACCTTTGAGGAGGAGAACAAAGGGTCTATAAGAAAATTTAGACACAAAGTCATCATCTTCCTTAAGAACAGAGACAAATTTCTGGCCAGGTAGAGATTTTCAACAGGACTAGGAATGGTAACATCCGGTAAGGAATAAGACAAAAAAAGAGCACTTTTCGTTATTTTTAATTCTGAAACCACAGCAATTCACATCAAGTTTAAGTCAGATTAATCATGCAAAGGAAAATAAAAAGCATGTAGGATGATATCTTCAATATGACTACATATGTTTAATGTAGTGTATTTTTTAAATATCACTATTACTATGTTAGTCATAAAAACTATTCAATAAAGTTATATTAAAATTAAGATTAAGTGATATAATTAATTGATTCTATGACTTGATCCTCCCTATCACTTTATTAGAACGGTACTATTATTATAATAGCAATTTTATTAAGGAAACTGAGACATAAAATTTTAACGACTGGCCCAAAGCCTCACAACTAACAGAAAGACCAGTGTAGAAACTCAAGTCTTCCACTTCTGAGGCCAAACTGTTAACTCACTGCTGTGACCTGGCTCTAAATCTAACCCATTGTATGCATCGCTTTAAAGCTTTATCTTGCCATTCTCTAAACTAATGCTCCTCACCTTACGGCTTTTCAAGAGTATTTTGAGCAGGACAAAAAAGAAATAAGATGTCTCTATTTCCTACAACAAAAGCCATTTTTCAATATGGGAAATCAATCATAAGATGAAAATGTGTGCGTGAAAAGACCACATACAGGCAAAACACAAGTATGCACACATCCTTATGAGCAAACAATGAATATGGGAGCATAAAAAATGACTTTCTCTTGTAAAGTTGGAGTTAACAGGGCAGGGAAAAGTAATTAACCGGGCAAATAGAGCTAAGGCATGTTACTGATTAATTTACAAAACAATTAACTTTTCACTTAAAATTCAAATTAAGATTCTGTCTGCCTTAGGCAACCAGTGTTTGCAAATTTTAATAGGGTTAGACATTAAGTGCCTTACTTAAAATCAACTTCAGACCATACTGGGTAAGAATTTTATTGGAACAAGCAGTGCATATAGCATGTTTGGCTCTGTTATTTAAAAAACAAAAAAACAAAAAAACAAAAAAAAACACAGAAAATATTATAATGTATTACAACATTCTGTACTAATATCTTTTCGATAAGAATTTTAAGAAAATGTGAAGTTGTACAAATTATCTGAAATATTTATAGAGATTTTGTAATTTTTGTAAAATATTCAAAACGATGCCTCATAAATTATCTTCTGAACATTTCCAACCATCCAGCAAGTACACTTTGTACAGGGCAGCATGACAGACTCTGAGGATCAAGAAATATAAGTCACAGTCTCTACTTTTTATGATTTTATATAAGCATAACGCTGAGGGGGCAGTGGAAGAAAGAACTCCTGGATCATTTAACTTTGTCATATTAAACCAAGTCATTAAAAAAATAATAATTTCAGTCCATGATGATATGGCTTTACAAATGCCAAATTTGTCTGTCCCAAAATGGTTTAAAAATAAAAAAAAGCCCATCCCCTAATTCATGATAAGGTGGGGCACCAAGAATCCAAACCATTCTTTTCACCTTGAAAAAACAATAGCTGTACAGACAGGTGAGAAGAACAGCCTATCTTTACCCCATTTAAAACAAACAAACAAACAAACAAACAGCTCTAAGGCATTAAAGGCCTTGAAATAAAATCAAACAACCCATGACAAACACCTATGGGAGCCTGTAATCATTCAGCAGAAGCAAGTCAGCTGTCCCTGGGAGTTAGACAACTTCCCGGTTCATTCAGCCTGCTATTTCTTGTTCTTATCGTCCCTTCTCTCTGACCCTTGTTCCTGACATCTTCTTTTTTATGCCTGTTGTAGAGACTTGTGTGTGATTATTGGACTGGCTTCTGGAAGTCTCTCTCAGACATAGTTTCAGCTGGCCTCATAGTTTTTTCTGGTCTCTCAACTCCTCAACAGCATTTTATCTCTTTCTTTTGTTATAAAACTGATTGGTCCTGCCCAGTTAGGCTTCCCTCCAGATCAAGAGCCTAGCATAGGGAAGGGTACATGGTCTTTGTATACAACAGCAGGATGAATGAAATATCAGACCCAGGATGGTTCTCAGTGATCATCTGGTGCACACCTCACTCTACAGATAAGGGGGCCGAATGCTCCGTAAAGGCAGGAGCCATCTCTGTTCTACTCTTCCTTGTACTTGCATGTTGCCTGGTACATAGAAACATCACATAGACAATGCTAAAATCTGTATGACCCAGTTCTCAATATCTGGTGACCCTGGGTAACTACGACACTGAAGCCAAGAAAACTACCTATTGCTTATTTATCTCTTTGTTTATTTGTTGTTGTTGTTGTTGTTTTCCCCAATAGAATATATATGCTATGGGCAAAATGACTGTCTTTTCACTAATGTGTGTTCGATTACTAGAACATTACCTGATTCATAGTAAGAATTCAGGAAATATTTAATAAATACATAAATGACATAATTTAAGGAAAAAAAACTAAGCATATAGAACTTTCTTAATCTCCCCTACAAGCAAACCACATAACTTCTTTGGTCTTTTTCAGATCAATACCTAAGCAGAGAAGAATCTAAAATAATATTCAACTTTGTCTCTATCAGCCCTTTACTGCACTTTTAGCTACACCCTCTAAGAAGTAAAAATAATGTCCCAGTGGACCCACGTATTTTGCTTCAGCTTTCTTCAAGTTTCTTAACTATTCTCTCCAAATAGACTTCCATTTTCTTATTTATTCTACCTCTTTTCTTTCTTCTCATACACAAATCTTCATTTTTTTTAACTGCTTACTGTTATTAGTCTAATTCTCCTCAAATTATCATGACAAATATTGGTGGACCAGGAATCTAGGCTACCATTTTTATTTAATATATAATTTTAATATACTGGGAAATTATTATTTGTAATTATTATTCTCTGAATATACTAATGAAACTAGAAAAAAAATTACAATGTAGAAGATTAGGTAATTCATTAAAAAAAAGAATACTCTCATAGATTTTTTTAGTTTTAGAAAGAACTTGCATGTGTATATTATCCATTCTCTCTTTGGGAAAGTAAAGTTTATTCCCCTGCTGTTGTTTGGGATTTGTTCTAATGTTTTTGGAACTTGAGTTTTCTTTGACCATCTTTAAATTGGAATTCTTATGAGTTAATGATGGTGTTGCCAGGAGGGGTTCATTTACAAGGAACATTAAGCTTCTTAAATAGCAATCTCAATTGTATCAGTCTACCTTTATCAATTTGCCTTGTTGTGGTTTACTCCAAAGTAAGAAAGGAAAGGGAGAGAACTCCCACTACAAATGAGTGAATGATATTTCTATCAGGGAGCTACTTTGGAGACTTATCTGGCTTCCAGTGAACAGACTAACTTAACTGTAAAACTTGAAACAGTGACTTTATTTGAAAATAATAAGAAACTTGCATGGGTTATCATTGTGTGCGTTTCCCTTATCTTTCAATTAAATTTTGTTTCAAATTTTATGTTATTTTGAACAACAATTTTCAGAGTTAGCAAAACAGAAAAAATTATTTAAATATGCTTTTGGTATATGAAATTGTGGATAGGGATTCTCTTGAAGATAGTAACGCAGTTGTGCATATACGTATATGGGTGGGGTCATAAATGAATTTCAGATTCTTCTTTGTTGGCTCTATGTTGGTTGGATTCTGCACGTGAGTTATGTTCATGTATTACAAAAAATAAAGTATAATTTTTGTTTGTAACATCTACCTAAATGCAAATATGGCTCTTGTTCTCTTGAGATTTGAAGATGGAAAATCCCCTTTGGCAGATTTTGACCCTTAAAAAAAGTTTCCCTGGTGGTTCAAGTTTCACAAAAGACATTCCCCTCACAGAGAAATTGCAAAACTGACTTTCCAAAGTTACTCATAGTAAAACAGAATAAACTTACAGTGAGTGATGATTTATTCTTAAAGAGAATAGAGTAGAAGCATAAGGCAGCGGCACATGTGGATTTTGACCCACTCCCCTAAGCTCTCACAGACCGTTGTCTAACTTTATTCTTACCCTACTTTAGTCATCTACATATTTGTTACATGCCGTGGCCACACTCTATCATCTTTGACTCTTGGCTTGAAATCCCAATTATAATAAGCCTTTGGTGTCAGGCACTGATCATTACAGAAAATGTAAAACCAATCAACAAAGTTCAATTTTGGAAAACCTCTCAATGTTCATTTTTCATCTAGAGAGAAAGTTTCCTGGCATGAACAGTCCCAGTAATTAATAGGTTGACTCAACTGTCATTTTAAGTCCTTCTTTTGTTTATCCTTTCATTCATTCATCAACTGTTGATTACCCAGTGATTAAAGGACAGTCACTGTTCTAAGCACTGAAGACCAAACCATGAAGGAGGCACAGTCCCTGCCTCAAGTCGCTTATGAGCTCATTAGGGGAGGACAGTTCCTGTGAGCATTTAGAATCACCCTTTCAGTTGATGGTAAAATCATAGGCTTTATAACATGGTATCTCAAACTCAAATGCCTACAGGCACCAGGAAGGGAGTAAAAAGAATGAAGCAAGACAGATGAGGACAGTGCATGCTCCTCCAATGTACCCAGAGCTTCCCAGATCCAGTTTGTCACATGGGAGTGCACCTTAGTGTTACCAGAGCTTTTGACTTTTAACAAGAAGTCAGAAACCTGGTATTTTTTAGTGAAATTCTCCAATTTTTAACATTTTCAACAGTGCGGTTGCTGAACAAAACATGTGGGGAAAATTTACTTCAAGTTTTGCCAATCTCTAACCACTTATAAAGACCAACTTCCAGTTATCAACCGCCATCAAGAAAATTCCTTTCTTGAGTTGTCGCTGTTTCAATTTCTACATCAGAACCCACTGGCTGCTTCCTTGTAATGTTATGAGAATCAATGGCCCTGTGAAAGGACTTAGATCCCCTTGGATAAAGGAAGTGGACAAATAAACACTGTAATCACTAATATTATCTTTCACCCTGAAGATTTGCATTAGTTGTCCCCAACATGGTACCTCAGTTCCGCATGTTGCACATAGTAGAGGAGAAAGTAGTTAGTTAGACTTATTTAATGTCAACCTTCTATCTAACCTTTTTAGCAATTTATATATTTGTAAGTTACCTAGAGTAATTTGAAAGGCTCCCGAGTAAAATGCAAACCTGCTTTCTAAATCAGTCTTTATTTTAAAAGGCAACCTTAATAGTTTACAGAGTGCTTGTATTATTCTTTTCCCAGTCAAAGAAATTGTGGGAACTTGAAGTACTATTAAAATATTAGAAAAGAAGATTGGCTGATATGTGCTCGAATTCCTTTATGAAACACAAGATATCAAGCTTTTTCCCTCCCCAAATGACACTGGTTTGCCTGGTGGAGAAAGAAGAGTGAATGAGAACCCCTCTGCTGATCTTTTACTGCTTAAGGATCCCTGAGAACAAGGAAGTAGATATAGCAAAACTGGTTTCTGCTTTTCCGTAATAGAAATTCTGTTCTGATACCATCGCTGGTCAGAAAAAAAAAAAACAAAACTATATTTACCTCTGCTAATGTTTTGTATGCATTCTCTTGTTTCTCTGGTTCTACCTCTGTTTGAAAATAGAACCTAATGTCACTTGTTGTTTAGGCTGGTAGGTTGAGATACGCTCTGTTACTCAGCTTCTTATTCACTGTGCTCCTTTTAGTACTGCACAACTCCCCATGGCAGAGACATTCCAAAGCGATCCAGACTGCCCAATGTTGAACAGGAAAAATAGTATGTGTTCCATAAGTAATGCAATTCAATCAGATTCATCATCCAGAGGTTTTTTAAAAACGTTGTCTCAGATATTATGTATCAGGGCAACAAATTCATCTAGATCTCCTTTTCCCCGGAAAAAAAAAAGCCAATGAACAGTTTGGGGTTAATTAAATCTGACTAATTGTATATCTGGTTCAAATGGGTTGCTGGGGCTTCTGCCTTGATCGGAAACAATTTTGTCCATCATCCAAATTACGTCAATAGGAGATGTCGACTCTCAATTCAGTCAATACAGGTTTCATAAGCATTTCAACTAAGAGCACAATGTAACATTGCTCTCAATATATATCAACAGAAGAAACAAAGGCTCTTCCCCAAGTACAAGAAATTTCCAATATGGGCAAGTGTTTGCCTCATGAGAACATACACACTATACAGCTATGTTCTGTATGTTGTACTTTCTGTATAAAACTGATGATGATATTAGTCACCGATTTAAAAAACATTCTACTAGAGACCAAACCCCTCCCCACAAATTTGTAAGCTCTCTAGTGGAATGATTTAAGAACTATTTATAAATGTCATCAATGTATAAACATTAAGAATTTGAAATTCTCATGACAAATTTGAAGTAGAGCTAATAGAAAAAAAATACTTTTCTCCTATAAAAAATTGCATGAGATAAGATTGCAATATATAGTATCAAGGTTTAAGATCTGACATATTCAAAATAAAATTATTCTCACAGGACTGATTTATTCCACAGTGGCCATTCAGGCATGATGACCATCAAGAGGACAATATGAACTCACAGATAAAAGAGGGCTTTGAGACTCAACAAGTTGAGTTTCATATACTCATTCCTGACTTTCTTAGCAATATTGGAAAAGTAACGCAGGCTTACATATTCATTTCTGAAACAAAGACTTAACATGTGTCGAGGTATTAGGTTATAAGCTCATTAAAATACCAGGTATACTATTATTATTCTTTTAAAAAAAGACACATAAGATTATTAAAGTGCATGATTTGATTAATATTCAAATTTATGTCTCCTCTGTGAAAATGCACCTTGGATAACACCTTGATGTGTAACTGATAATATGGGTGTAGAACTTACGAGTCTAAATCCTAGGGAAAAGGCTACTGCTTACTGAAAAGTAATGATGTCCACTTGGAGTCCAAGACATTTCCTTAAGAAACTCTATTGCTATTGTGGCCTCAAATGTTTCTAAATGATATGAAATGAAAATTGTGGTGTCATGGTCTTCTCTCTGGTACTTAAACAAATAAACCAAGAATGGCCCATGTGGAAATGAGGCTGAATATCAAAGATGTTTGGTATACGAAGGGTCAGCCATAGAGTAGAGGTGAGAGGTGTGGGAGATCAGTAACTTACGGCACTTATGACAATCAAACACTTTGAATTGCCAGGAGCTTTAAAAAAATTATAGTACGAATCCTATGACATCTCTCTCAGATATTACTATCTCCACTTTTCAGGTTAAAGAACTGAGGCCAGCTGCAATTAAAATAATATATGGTGAAGTTGAAGCACTAATTTGAGTCTTCTTCCAAAGTTTATACTCTCTACTTCACTATTCTCAGTCTTCAACACCAGTTCATCATAAAATAGCAATCCGAATGGAATGTTTCCTTAATAAATATAACACATTCAACTCACTATGTCTTCAGCTGAAGAAGGGAATAATTAAAATTAATAAGAGTTAAAAAATCTCTAAAATATATTCCTATTTTAGACTATGGTCAGAATCGGAGAGAAAATAAGGAAAACTTTGTTGGTAGAGTAAAATATAAAAGAGATACAAACATTGAGCAATGAGGAGCAAATGAGAGACTCTGAGAATAGAAATCACATAAATACAGACAGGAGAGAGAAAGAGAGATAGAGGTAGAGGGAGAAGAACAGGGAGGCATAAAGGACCTGAAGAAGGCAGGTATGGAGTTTATCCAATACCTTCCAGCCCTGTTCTGGCATGCTTTCCTGTACTAAAGGGGTTAACGAGTGAAAAAATTATATTTTACATGCTGCTTTTCAGATTATTCTGAACAATACTTAGGCTCCAAAAATTAGATGAACTTGCATGAAACTTGTTTGGGTCCTGAGTTACATAAGAAGAGAGTGACTGGTTGCAGTATATCCATTTGACTGGCATTGATAGTGACAAAAAAGATATGTTTCTGGAGCCAGCAATTGCAATGGTGACTAGTTAACATGGAAAGGAGCTTCTAGACACTTTAAGTTTCACATTATAGTAGAAGTAGCACCTCCCTTGGTGGCCCAGATTTGCTTCGTGGTTTTGAGAATCACTTCTAAAGTCTCGCTATAGTCTATTTGTTCACTCTTCCTAGCAATTCTATTAGCTATCTCTTTATAACTACTCCTCTGTAAACTATAACTAGAGTGAATTGGTAAGTCTCAATTGTGAATTCTGACTAATACAGGAAAGAGTTGAGTTACTGGAATAATAATAATAATAAAAGAATGATCCCTTAGTTTTCAATATTAGTGTTGAAAAGGGCTGTGAGCTTATTTCCTATTCAGTTTTGAAATGTTGACTAACTTAAACTTTCTGTGGGTCCACTTCGAACTTGATAACGCTCATATCTTATTAGTGGACAAATTCATTAGGATCCATTAATGAGACCCACATCTTACTCACATAAAATCAAGACAGTGTGCTTGATTCCTGGTGGATATTTAAACATTGGTAATAGCTTTGATTTTGTTTTGTTTTTAAAGATCATTGCAAAATTAATTGGTAGTTTTGCTGGGAATAAAGTATCATAAAGGAGCATAGTTGAGAATACCACACCGATCTGAATGAACAGTCAGTTAAATATATACAAAAGAGCTAAGTGCAGTCAGAGGCAGAAAAGATGAGCTATGCCCACCACATGAAGCGGAGGGGAGAATGACTTTTACCAATATGTCAAGAAATCAAAATACGAAAGAGGAAATCGGTCTGTTAATAAATGACTAGATAAAATGAATGTAGCTTGATAGATAGATAGAAGATAGATAGATAGATAGATAGATAGATAGATAGATAGATAGATAGATAGATAGACAGACAGACAGATGAGAGGAAATAGATGGTGATAGATAGATAGATGATAGATAGATAGATAGATAAATAGATAGATGATAGATAGATAGATGATAGATAGATACAGATTGAAGGACAGATACATATATATATATATATACATATATATATATATACAGAGAGAGAGTATATATATATATATAGAGAGAGAGAGAGAGAGAGAGAGTAATTACTACAAGTCCACCAAAAGAAAAAAAAGTAAGTTTCT
Organism: Pteropus medius; assembly: GCF_902729225.1. Taxonomy (NCBI): domain Eukaryota; kingdom Metazoa; phylum Chordata; class Mammalia; order Chiroptera; family Pteropodidae; genus Pteropus; species Pteropus medius. The sequence goes on from NW_024355205.1 coordinate 29,082,903, forward strand.
TAGAGAAAGTGGCAATTTCTGGTCACTTGATTAAAGGGAGTCAAAGTAGATATCAAATGACAAAAGCAGTCATGTTGAAGCAACCCAAGTCCTTTTGCATTCTATAACAGTAATAAAGATATGGGACAAGATTTACCTTTGGTAACATTAAACAACCCATAAAACAAAAGCAATGTTCTACCCTTGAACCGATAGGGAGACTTTTTTGTAAAAGTCAATAGGTCTTGAAAGTAGATTTATATGCCATAGAAACCGGCTTTATGGCTTTTATGGTGTGTGACTGCCTTTCACTGGAAAGTGAGACCACTGGCGGTGGGAAGGGTAAGGAATGACACAGGGACATAATGCAGAGGGGCATGCCTCTCACCTTAGGGTCCCTCATGGCTCTATGACTTTTCCCACAGCCATCTTCTTGAGTGCAATCTTAAATATGATTGTGCCCCTAGTGAAATTCAAACAATATTCCACATAGAGTAATTTAACACTAAAATTCAACTCACTTTTTTTAAAGAAAATAGTTAATAATGTGAAATTTAAATTATCACTCTGTGTAAATGGGAAAATGATGTTCTTCTTACTTCCAAACGGGCAAAAGAAATTTCCCAGTGAAAGGACTTTAACAATATCAGCCGCTTTCTCTCTAGTGGGGGACAGATAACTATTGATTTCCGCAAAGAATGTTGAAACAGTAGGTCTGGTTGAGAATGTCATATAGCATTCCCTGGGCAAGGTGAGAATTTTTAAGAGATATTAGAAAAGAGAATCCTTTTTCATCTTCCATCTCCCAATTAATAGAGATCTGAGCAAATATGTAACCCAAGACCAAGATTTGGCAATAAAGATCTCAAGGATAGTGGCAGAAACTCCTAAGTGACTAAGTAAACAGAACATTGTGAAACTTGGCCTAAGGAAGGTTTGCTTAATTACACCTGCTGTGGATTCTTGCCAGTTTCTTAGGGAGGAGGAATCGAAGGAGGATTCCATGTTCTTTCAGGGATCCTCTATAAAGCTATAATCTATATAAGCATATAAACAACATACAACTTTTATTGCAGACAGGAGTACAGTAAACCACCATCAGGCTGGAGTGGGCGGAAGAATTGAGACTCTGTGTTGTCATGATCTTGAGCTTTGCCCATGTCTTTGCTACAAGTACCATCTTTGTGTGTTGACTTATCTTCATTCGCTTTCTATAATATAAGTTTGTTTCCCTCTAAAATGCTGTAAATGTAGGCTGGAAATGTACAGTTTTGTTGCTCCATCGCTCTACCCTAGACACCATATTTCTATATCTTATTAAATCTTATGGGTCAATTATTTCTCTGGAATCCCATTCTTCTTTGATTATGCGAATAGCATTTAATTACACTTATGAACAGTAGCATTTTTTTAAAACTTGGTCTTTGGGGGAAAAAGTTATTTGTTCATCAAAAACATAGATGCCGTTTTGCTGTTACTACTATGACCACTGTTCATTGCTGACAGCTACTGTTGATTAAGAACTTATACTCAATATATTATTATACCATGTGTCAGTTATGATAGGTCACTGTGTACATTATCATAGTTGATACACATGCCTCCAGATGGTATTTTTCATTATTATCTCCATTTACATATGAGGAAACTGAAGTCTAGCTAATTTAAACAACTTGCTTAAGGCTACATAGCTTGTAAGTGGTGCACATGGATTTAAACTCAAGAATCACCCCTTTATGGCCAACTTTGTTCTTCCAGAGGAAGCAATAACTTAGAAATAATTCAGAGGCATTATTGCTTAATCAATGACTAATACTCTGAATCACACTTTCACATCTTAACAGATAGCTATATAGATGTCATATTATATAAATATATTTTAGGCTTCGGAAAGAATGTAAATATTCCATTTAATCCTCATAATATCTATTGAGGTGGATCTGGTAGGTTGTATCATCTAAAACTTATAAATGGGGAAATCGATTTCAAAGATGCTATATAATTTGCCTAAAATCATAGTTAATAATTGTCAAAGCTTGAGTCTTCTAACCTTAAATCTATTTTTTCCAACCCATGGTTTGTCTGTTAGTCAAATTATGCCTGCTGTTTCAATCTGAAAGTGATAACCTCTTAAGACATTTTAAAAACTATTAACTAGTACTTACAAACTAGTGAGCAGTAACCACCTGCAGGAAGAAAGTTGAGATATTTGTCTAAAACACGGAAATGATCAGGTAATTTTCCATCAGTTTATGACAGGTTTGTAAAAAAACAGAATATTCCAAATATTTATTCAGGTCATAAAAAAGATTGATCGGCCTGTTTCCACCACATTAGTCAAGAGAGATTATGATCTGAACTCTGTAAATCAGGGTCATTGATGAAAAGGAAGAAGTAATTGATGTGAAAAATAGTCTTCACGTTTATGCCATCAACATCAAACATTCGTGGTTTTACTTCTCAAAATGATCTTACACATATGGTCAGCAGCACACACAGTAGTATGCTGGAAGTGAAGTTGGGGAGGAGGAAGGCGACAGGATACATGTGTTCTAGGAGAAATAAAATTAAGTGACTTAACCGCTGATTTTAAATACTGATATATTTCAACATATATATGATATGATAGAGAACAAAAAATATTGCATTAATTCAAACAAATTAACACTTGAGATTTCTGAGAATTTGTGACCGGACTGAGGATTTGCCTCTGAATGCACTATTGGTCTTCCAAGGGCATGCCCTTGTTTTGGGGGCGGCTATCACTAGAGAAGCTGAGAAGCACTGATTTAGAAGAAAAATGGGACATTTGAAGTAGAATATGGAGCTTTTCTTTTAATGAAGTCAGTGGGCCATGGCATAAAAATTGCTTGGGAGTTTTTATAAGTAGCTCTTTCAATTCAGGAATCTTTTTTTATCTTAAAGTATTTTCTGAGATCCAAGTTTGTAATGCTACCACTGTCTCCAAAACGCTTTACCTTTTTAGCTAATTTTGTAAGAATCTGAAGACACAGCACTTAAAACTAGAAAAGAAAAAGAATTATCGTTATTGATTTATTCATGAAGTTCAAATTTTCAGAACCCAAACTAGATAAAACAGATGGCAAATGGAGACTTCATTCATTTCCCACTGCTGAACCACCAGAAGCTGAATGGAGGCATGGCTTTTGAGAAACTGCACAATAATTTTGTTCCACAGTTTCTCAAAAGCCCCAACTTCAGAAAAGATTCACTGTCTCTAATGCATGCACACCTAAGAGCATGTCTGAATTATGAAGCATCCACGTCACTATATTTTTTAAGAAACTGAGCAGAAAGCCAATTTTAGCCAACAAGAAGACAAAGCACCATAGAATAGTTGAGATATGTAAATGAAGTACAAAATATTCTGAAACTTAAGAATGTTTGCACTCCAAGTAGCTGCATGAAAATACTTTGACTTACATGAAACTCCGGGTATGGAAAATGAGCATCCCTGTCAGAGATTCTCTGTACCTCTCAGCGGAACTGATCTACATCCAGGCTGAATGGACCCGCCCCAAAGTATAGATAAGTGATAGCTCTAGCTTGATCAATAATAAACAATAGTAGATGAGAGGAGATGCGAGTAGATGAGGCCACTGTGTGTTTATATAAATGAAGATGACTATATTTGTTTTGAGGCTGACCATACTTTTAATTTTTAGAAAAACTCTTATTGACCAAATAATAAGGTAGTTACATGACCTACAGAAATAAGGTTTTCTGATCACATGATCCACTCCTGACCTTAATAGATAGATACTCTTTGTTCTTTCTATGCCATGATACTGCCTCTGCCAAAAACAAAATAATTAAATTATTAATTCCCTAATGTATGGCAAATAATTTTTAAAACATTTTTGTTCAGGTAATTTTCACGTCTATATTGAGATACATTATATAATTATCACTTAAAAGGTGAGACAACTGATACTAAGTTTAAGTAGACTGCCTAATTTACCAGAAAGAGGTGATTTCAAATGTAGTCTTTTGATTCTTAACTCAGAGAGTCATCTTTTTTTGTGTCTGTTCAATAGAAGTGAACTTCAAATCTATGGTAATTAAAATACAAGTTCAGGGCCAAACCTCTACAGGCATACCTCGGAGATGTTATGGGTTCAGTTCCAGACCATCCCAATAAAGAGAGTCACACAAAGTTTTGAGTTTCCCAGTGCATATAAAAGTTATATGCACTGTAGCCTATTATGTGTACAATAGCTTTATGTCTAAAAAAGCAATGTACATACCTTAATTAAAAAATACTTTATGGCTAAAAAATGCTAAGCATCACCTAAGTCTGTATATAGATGTGGCACAGGATTACCATGAACCTTCAATTTTTTAAAAAATGCAAAATCTTTGCAGTACAATGAAATGAGATATGCCTGTATTTATCAGTCACTCAGCATCACTTTGTTCAATCAAAACAGTATCTGATAGTTGTATTTAGTATATCATTTTGTACAATGCCTTGTATACGTGTGCTTAAAAAATATACTTGGTTATGAAAGTTCATAACGTGAGAATAAAATACACATTTTATGTATATCTTTATGTAGATTGCAGGGGTCGAATAGCCTCACGTGTAAACACTTTGCACAGACTGTCAGTACTTAAGGACTCTCTCTAATGAGGGCAAAGGTGATGTTGCCATAAAGGAATTTTGACAGATGATTACCTTCTCTTTGAGAACGCTAATGTTTATTTTCTGTGTGCTAATTAAGCTCAATTTATCAAAGTTCCCTTAACTACAAAGATAAGCACTGAAACTAACTGCCTTAAAAAATAACAAGGTAATTTTTAAAATTTGAGACTACGTGTTTATCTCTATGTGTTTTGTTAATATATACAGAATTTGTACCAAGGATTACACTCTATCTTGTTGCAACTAATGCAAAATAATAATAATAGTAATAAATGTACACAGGCAGAAGGGAGACATCTTAGTCCGGAAGGGACATTTTTTAAGATCATTACTAAATATTTGTTCAGAAAATAGCTTCAAAGAAAGTATAACAATTGTGAAATGTTCATATTCTCTTTCCGTGTACTATAATATCTTTCATTTTTCCTGTAATTAAGTAGTGATGCCTACTCTAATTATTATTAAGCTTTTCCTTAATAATAATTAAGTCACTTATTTTTAAGTCACATTAAAAAGAGTTATTTTCATACTAGCTTTATTATGTTAGGTAACAAATCATTAATGTATATTTTATTCCTCACCTTAGTTCTTATTCAGAACAATAATTCATTTTTCAAATCATAACATAGAAAGATGACTTCAAAAGAAAGAAAACCTAAAAATATTAGAATTAAAATAGGTTATAAAAATGAATATATGAATTTAGTTTAACTAAGTAGAATCATCAAATTTATTACAGAATACTGTGATGTCACTAGGTGAAACCCATAAAGTTTGAATGACTGATAAATATCCTACTAAGAGTTTATTCATTTGCTTATTCTCTTAACTGCTACCTGCAGAGAGACAAATTGATCTTTTTCATTTAAGTGATTCCAGATAAGCAGGGCCCATTAAAAAAAAAAAGTTAGTGGTTGGCATGTATTAGAAATCTGCAGATTTTCACGCATTTATCTGTAACATACTAATCCTGACAGATCCTTTCAAGACTGATAAAATACATACATATTACTTTACATAAATGATTTTAAACTAAAACAAGTAGACTATAATAGTGAAATGCTTAATCACTATTTTCACTTTTGCTAAAATTGTCCTCAGCATGTTTACTACAATTTTACTGTATTCAATAAAATTGTAGTAAACTTTTACCTCCTTTTGATCTTTTAGCTAAAATGAAAGATTAAAAATTTATTTGTTATTTATTTATTTATTGAGCTTATTCTTGTTCAAAAATCTGCCATTTGCTACTTTGGGTGACTTCAAATATTTGTTTGGAAATAACCCTTTAGATTTGGGATGGAAATTATGTGTCACTCATGATGGCAGTTTCCTTTTCGATACCCACAGAATTCATTGCCAAGTGATTTTACTGACCCCAGATTTGGCCTTAGAATCTTTTCAAAATAATTTTCTGGGGAACAGTTGCTTGGTGTTCTATAATCTAATTGCCATCACTGATCTTAGCTGTACGAAGTTAAGAAGGCTGTGATTTGCCTTTCACGGTCCGCCAGCCCAACCATAGGAAGAGTCAAAGAAAGTGCCTGACAGCCACGTTATGTTCGTTGGCCAAGAGCACTTACGAACTGTGAGGCAGGAGTAATTGGATGCCAAACGGAAAATTTATTGGGGTATTCCCAAGAGTTCCAGAGTTTAACCCTGTAAAGCAGACTGAGGTATGAAGAAATAAACCTTTTTTTTTTTTTTTAATTGTAATGCTGCCCTCAGGATCTGCACCGTCGCCATTTCATAAGACATGGGTATCAGTATTTTTTGTTGTAACTGTTGTTATGTAAAAAAGCTTGTTTTATTTTTACTTCACTGATCATTTTGAATTGGCGAATTAGCAAAATTATTACAAGGAAATAGATATTGGTTACCTCCAGTTATTTTGATGGTTATATTTAACCTATCTCTGTCTAGTTTGATCTATTTTGTCATATTCATAGTCTGGAAGATATTGTGCTTAATAAACAGAGAATTACAGTTCTCGTCTTCAAAGAATAAAGAATCCATCATTCACAAGACGTTACTTTCTGGAATACAGGACAAAGATTGGCTAAACTGATTTTAAGGAACAGAGAACTTATAAGGTTAGGTCACCTGAACCTTCTTAATCTGTAGTTTTTAAGCATATTAAAATCAAATGAAGAAGGCAAGAACATTAATCCATTTTTAATTAATAGTTGCTGAAAATTAAGTTAGCCAAGTTATGCTTTTTTCAGCTTGTTTCTGGAGCCCATTATGTTAAATCACATCTTTAAAATGATAACTTATACTCCGAAGTTGTGTAAAAAGTAGAAGAAAGTAGGGTGGATGGATTCTAAAAAGGACCCTAATTTATAATTTTTGACTATTTTACTTGGTTTCTTATACTTCTGACCAACTAAAAAAAAAATTTATAATAAAAATTCAGTTTTGCCTATTGTGAAAATATTGAAGGAACTTGTGCTGTATCTATATCAATTCCTTAATGGAGACCCTTTGTTTTTCTACTTGTCAACACTAAAGTCCCTCATAGGAGTCTCTCTTTTTAACCTTTTTAAAGCCAAGTCCTTAATTATGTCCTTGGAATTATTTATCCTTGTTAGATCATATCAAAATAACATAACTACAAGGTTTTTTCCTTGATTTTAGAGCTTGATTGAACAGAGTCACGTTGTGAGCTACCGGACTGCTGAGTGCCCTTTCACATGCTGACACATAGTTAATGTCAAACAATTATGTTTCTGGAATGTGACTCTGATGCATTAAATCAACCAACTTTGCTCATGGAAACATTAACAATTAAAGTCACTGAAAAATGACTCAGCCTTCAGCTTCTTTGAATGGGTGTGTTTTTCTAAGCACATTCATTTGACAGGTAAGAGTCCAAGGTTAATAACTGGGTACTGTGGAATGAGCACAAATCTACGAAATAAGCCCGAGCTCTTGCATCGATTATTTCTAATTTAATGCCAGGCTCTGTCTGGATTGAGTGGTGATGGTATAAGGTAAATTCAAGGAAATACATGAGCAGCCTCTTGGTGTCTTGAATGAGATTATTTTATTTCCTTCATTCTTTTAGTAAACCTATAAGACACCCTCATTTAGACTGGACCCTAGCTATACTGACATTCTAATGTCCAGCAGTGGGAAAATTGCCTTTTAACATTATGAGGATGAGAATTACGCTTTAAATATTAAAAATGTTTTCCTGAAAGTGGAGATTTGCATTTACATTAGAAAGTAGACTGCTTTTTTGTTTGGAGGGGAGCGGGCAGGCAATAAAACTTTAATGGGAATTGAAGTTAAATTAAAGACTGCATCATGAAATTAAGATTCCAGGAAGAGAAGAGTGAAACTTCTCAACATAATAATGTAAAAGTTATCTTCTTGATGGATGAAATTGTGTTTTTCAATGTGTTTCCTATGAGGAAAGTTGTTCTGTTGGTGTCTGTGGTGCTGAGAGGCATTAGCACCTCACTTTGAGTCAAAGAGGCTTGCTCAGCATGAGCCCGTGGTGGGAAGAAGAGCTGGCAACAGGGCTGTAGGTTGAAACCTAAAGAGAGAGCTGGCTGAGAAGAGATGCCCGGAAGGCAGGGCACATGAACCCTGGGACCTGCTATTTTGTTTATTGGCTTTATTGCTTTGCAGTTCCTATTTGATAAACACATTGTTCTTAGTTGTTTAGAGGGGATGTTTAGATACTGTCTGTGTCTGGTGCTTAGGAGTGTGCGTGTGTGTGTGTGTGTGTGTGTGTGTGTGTGTGTGTGTCTGTGCAAGCATGCGTGCGTGTGTGCACGCGTGTGTGTGTACTATGAGCTTGCTTTTGTCTAAAGGAAGCTGACTCAAGATTATGAAGGTATCCTTAAGAAAAGCTGAGCTCCATTCTGAAACAAGATAAGGGGAGCGATACTTGTACAGATTAGAATTTCTAGAGTCCACTAGGACTCCCAGACCATTCATATGTATGCTTGAAAGAAATATCTGATTCCTAAAACTTAATGGAGTCTTATAAGTATAGAAACTAATGGTTATAGGCAAGAAAGGAGCTAATAAGTGACACAATTATAAATAAGAAAATAGTGAAATTTTCTTATTTCACTAATTTTGGTTTAGGTTATGATGAACTAACTTGCAGCAGAACAATCTTCCCACTGAAAACAATTTGATCAGCTGGATTAAAGGGGAAAAAATTGTCTAAAGACATCTGAAAGCTATGAAGGTAGCCAGGACTTGAGCAGACAATATTTCAGAGAGGAGTTGGTCATTCAAGTGAGTCCTCAAGACATTTGTTGGTTCAGAAGAGGAGTGGACAGAAAGGTGGGGAAGCCAAGCTAAAGCTGGTACTAATAGACAAAAGTACTGAGTTGAGATACTGACAGTCTTAGGCCTGGAGAAGTAGGTGGTTTTCAGCACTACTAACGTGCTCAGTCACTGAGAGTCCAGATCCTGGAGGGAAAGATAGTGAAGAGAACTGAGCCATTTTTCTCCTCAAAGGATCCATCCATTCAAAGTGGCTTAGACCAAGAGATATGGAAGTTTAGCAAAACTACTGCTCCTAAGAGGCTGAAAAGCTTATGCAGAGATGATGGCAGCTCTCAATGTTGAAGAACTCAAAATCAAATTTCAGTGTGAACAATTGTTGGTAAACAAGCCAGGCTTTCAGTTGATACCCCTGAAAAGCTACATTCTAGAAGTAAAGACAGAACATAAATGTATTAAACATTACAAAAAACTGTAACATTCCCTTAAATAAGCTAAAACACTGAGAGAAATAATGTTATCTAGTCTTCATCCACCTGCCTACCAGAAACTAAAGGGAATCATCGAGAGAAACGACATTAGTTCAAAGTCTTGTACTCAATTACAAATACCAGCAGTCCAAAAAATATTACCAAAAAAAAAAAAAAAAAGACAATGGAAACTCATCCACAAGGTGTCCCAGATAGTGATATAAAAACTAGAAATGACAATACAAAAATTAAAGGCCATTCCCTTATATGAATTTAGATGTAAGAAATTTAAACCAAATGTTAACAACTTAAATCTTCCAGTGTTTTAAAAGGATAATATATCACCGACAAAATATTTTATTCTAGGAATATACATTTTATTTAACATTTAAAAAATGATCACTTAAATTCTCTATATGAATTATAAAAACAGAAAGTAGCCTAAGATGTTCTTAATAGATTCAGTAAAAGCTTTTTATGAAACTCTACCCTCATATTTAAAAACAAGTAAAACATTGCAAACTAGAATAAAAGAGATTTTCTTAATCTGATAAAGGGTATTTACAAAAAATCCTACACTTAGCCTTTGTTCAATGCTGATATATAGAAATTCTTCCTCCTCAAGTCAGAGAATGGGTCAAGGAAGTTAGAGCCAGCACTGTTATTTAAATTTCTACTGGAAGTCCTATCCATTGTAATAGCAGAAGGAGAAAAAAATGTATAAGAATCGAACAGAAATAACATAAACATTATTCAAAAGAATATATATATATATTACATATATATATATATATAATATATATATGTAATTCGAAAGATCCTACAGGTAAACTATTATAATCAATAAATGAACTAAACAAAGTCATTGTATACAATAAATACAAAAATCAATGTATTTCTTTATACCAGCAATAAAGTTTTAAGGATGAAATACAAAAATAGATGTTACCATTTCATTTAAACAAATATCTTGCTATAAATTTAATTAAAGATGATCTAAATAAATGGAGGTGTATACCACATGTGTCGATTGGAAGATGCAATACTGTTAAAAAGACAATTCTTTCCAATTGACCTATAGATTCAGTTTCATCTCAATCAAAATATTATCAAAGATTTTTTAGAAATTGCCAAATTGATGGACTTTAAAATTTGTATGGAAATGCAAAAGTCAAGATATAGCTAAGACAACTTAAAGAAGAACCAAGCCAGAAGACTTGTAAAATAAGATATCAATACCTTTTATAGAGTTGTGTTGTTAGGGTTGTGTGGGTATTGGTACAGGAGTAGATAAATTGACCAATGGAAAAAATAGAGAATCCAGAAATAGACTCACATGAATGGATATTTGATTTATGATAAATGTAGAGTAGTGGAGAAAGAATAGTCTTTCAGTAGATGATGCTAATATCATTGGATATTCATAGAGAAAAATTGGAACTTGACTCCTACATCACACTATGCACAAAAGTAAATTTCACATGTACACTAAATTAAAGTGCATAAGGTAAAACATTAAAATTTTTGGAATATAAAAGACAGGAATCTATTCATAATTTTAGAGGTAAGCAACAATTCTTAAGTAGATCATGATAAGCACTAATAAAAGAAAATTAAAAAATGAACCATATTACAAATAAAAACTTAAATACTACTAGTAAATTAATGAAAATGCTAAGCAGAGCATAAGAAAGATATTGTGATATATACAAAAATGTATATAAATTATACATATGATAAAGTAGGAGATGATAAACAATCGGCAAACTCTTGACTAGACACTTTGCAAAAGAGAATATACAAAATGACCAATGCACTTAAGGAAAAGCCCTTAATCTCATTAGTTATCACAGGAGTGCAAATCAAAAACCACAGGGACATACCACGTCATGCACACACAGCTAAAATTAAGTGAGAAGAGCAAGGTTGCTGAGAATATGGACAGCCAGAGCTCTCATATACTGCTGGGCATGTATAAATTGACAGATAACACTGCAAAAGTATATGGCAGCATTTCCGATATCTCAGAAATTCTACTTCTACGTACATACCCCACAGAGTTGTGAACATATGTACACCTAGAGATATGTACAATAATGTTCATAACAGCACTGTTTGTCATAGTCAAAAAAATAGAAACAATCTAAATGCCCATCATTCTAGAATACATAAGTAAAATCATTGTCCATACAATATAACATTCAGCCCTGAAAATGATAAAAACCATATGTGTAAATCTTAGGAACATAATTTTGAGCAAAAAAATAGCTATCAAAGAGTCTATACTTTATATAAGTTCAAAAATAGTCAAAAGTAATTTATTTTAAAAGACAGAGCAGTGGTTACCTTTGGGGAGAAGAGGTCGTTAGTGATGGGGAGGAAGTTTCTGGGACCCTGACAATGTCCTTTTTGCTAATGCAAGTGCTAGTTACACAAGTGTGTTTATTTTTTGATGTTTCATAAATCTGCAATGTTAAGATTTTCATGTTTCTATTTTTATATAATACCTAAGTAAAGATATTTACTTAAAATTAAAACTGCAATGTAAGTGCTATGCTGCCTTCCATGAAGAGAGCAGTCAATTTGCTCTTGTCAAATGAAAACCTGTACAAGGAGCACAGAGACACTGGGAAACGGAGAGTTAACTCTTCACAAGAGTGTGGGAGAGACACTCAGCTAGTGCCTTCCACGATCAACAAGACTGTGGAGATAAACAGATATTTTCCCAGCTCAAAGAGAAAAGGACTGTAAACCATAGGAACAGCATGCATTGAGAAACTTTCCAAGGCCTACACCTCTGCAAAGGTAGGAACTTCCTGCAAATGCTGAATTAATTGCTCAAGTTTTGCCACTTGAAGCCCTTTACTCCATTTGACCAGTCTGTGGAAGAGAAATGCAGTGAAAGAATCTATCTGCTCTTCAGGAGGCCGATTATCCATTTCCTCCCTCCTGCTGCCCACCTACTAGACATGTGGCTACTCATTGGCCTCAGATGGAGGCTCGGAAAGGAAAAGAGGGAGAATCAGATTAGATAATTAAGCAGCCCTGGCCAGAGGTTTGGTAGGAGGAGGAGGTTGAAACTAATGGCTAAAATGAGTCTGTTAGATTTAATGAAACTCTTAAGTTTGGCTTCCCTATGATTATATAGAGAAATGAGAATTCACGTTAATTTGCTTTTTAATAGTGTCCCAACTGATACAGCTCTTGTACAATTAATTCAACGATTAAAGGTTTTAATGTATAGAAGATGCTAAGGAAAATAGCACCCATTTAAGCTTTAGGTATTTATCCCCTGAACAAATGCAAAATATAAAAACAAAATCTATCTTAAGAAGTCTGTTTTTTTTTTTTTAAACCCACTATATGTATGCTATTACAAAGATGCAATGGAGAAGTGACATTTGCTTTCTGAGTTGCATGTATAACAGTACAATGTTTTGTTTTGTTTTGTGTTGGTAATAAGCAGTTCCTTTTATTGCAGTTTCTCTTGCAATCAGTATAAACCTAAGTATTTCATCCCCATTATATTTCAGAATTCTTTTTTTTTTAAATTAAGTTTATTGGAGTAACATTGGTTAATACAATTACATAATTTTCAGGTGTACATTATAATTTGACATCTGTATATTCTATTGTGTGTTTACAATTTTTTTTAAAAAATCAAATGTTCCTAATTTTTATTTTCAAATTATGGGACAGATACAAGTTTTAAAAATAACAATATCTTCATTCATTAGTGTTGTTCTTTGGATTATCTCGAAGGCATCAACTTTAAGCAACACCTTCAAGAATAGGGAGCATTTCAGTAGACTGGAATATAATTCAAGGCTACCCAAGAAATAAATTGCTGCATTTTAAAACAAATTCATTGGCAAATGGCTTACTGAGGATTGAAATATTTATTTTAATATATCTTCAGAAAACAACCATATGATTGAGATAATTCATGCCCCATACCAATGTGGTCTGCCAACTCGTCTTTAGTGAATACAATTTTCTCCGACCATTTGGGGCCACTGGTATGTTAGAACCCACATGAATAGGCAAAACATGGAGGAATGATTACATAGCAATAGTCCAACAAGGCACAATAGGAAATATTCACAATGGAGAGTTGGCAGAGGATGAATGGGAGAATTTATACTGAGCTAAGAAGAGAAAGTAACCACAGAGAAAATGCACCATTAAATAGAAGCCATCTATTTCTGAAATTGAATGATATTTGTAAAAAGCCTATAAGAAAAAGTCATATTATAGTTGACACATTTGCAGAACATGCACAAAAATAGTATCTGTATGAATCTATGAAGTAGTAAATTGTCGTAGCAATAGGATGTTAATACATGGTTGGTGGAGACTTTAAAGTTAGAAGTTGGAGCAAATTATGACTTAGACTTAAGTCTGAAATATCATTCATATTCTGAACCTGGGAAGTTACTGGCATTTCAGTTTGGTACTGGTTTCCAAGTGTACCTGATCAATGAAGGACCATAAAAAGAAATGAGATAATGAGATGCTTAATTATTTCTTTCAAATGAATTTTCCAGTACAGGATGTATAGCTAATAAACACTCCTATAATCTAGTCACAATTTCCAGGTATGAAATTATTTGATCTGTGAGAACGATCATTACATGGATTTCTACCTTAATAGTAAAAACAGAATGGAATTGAGAACACATTGTATCTCATCTGTAATTACTTCATTGGCACTATGCTTCTAAGACTATTTTATTATTAATATAGCATCAAAGATTAGAAGGATATGGTATTAGTTAATGTGCTCTCAAGTTGATTCATCTCAGCTGTTTCAGTCAGGGTTTTCTAGAGAGACAAAGCCAATAGTATATATATACATACACACACACACACACACACATATGCATATGCATATACGTACACATGCACGTGTGTGCGCGCACAGACACACATATATGGAGAGAGAGAGGTGGATTTAGGTTAAGGAATTAAGGAATTGGCAGCTTACGTGATTGTGGGGACTGGTAAATCTAAAATCTGCAGAATAGGCTGTCAGGCTGGAGACCAAGATAAGAGTCGGCACTGCAGCTCAAGTTCAAGCAGTCTGGAAGAATTTTTCTTCTTCAGGGGACCTTATTCTTTCTTCTCTTAAGGACTTTGACTGATCAGATGAGGTCTAGCCACATTAGAATGGGTAATATGCTTACACAAAGTCAACTGATTGAATTGTGCTCATTAATCTCATCTAAAAACTTATGTTCACAGGGACATTTAGACTGGTATTTGACTAAATAATTAGGTATTCGGTGACCTTGCCAAGTTGACACAAAATTAACCATCACATAAGTATTTATAATTCCAAGTAAAAAGAATATGATTTGTTCAGATTGTCACTTTCTAATATGGAGCACAGAACTGGAAAAAGGTTTTCACCAAGATGTTAGAGCACAATTGGCTTCTTTCATATTCACTGTATGGTATTTACTTTTGACTTTCGCAATGATTCCTCGTAACTTTGGGTGTGGGCAAAGAACTAAGTATGGTGCTACTAGTTGCTCATGTACCATGACAAGTATGCAGAGAGAATTGCTGGGGGCTTCTGTCCTTAGAAATGCTCCCAGTAGTACAGGCACTTAGAGTTTCAACAATTCCTCTCAATTAATCATCCAAAATGTGTGTGTCAATTTATAATGCTATCAGCAAGGCATATGCTCTAAATAGAAAGTTAGAAAATTATCACTCTCGTTTAAATGTCCTCGTTTCTCTACCGGCTACACAATAAAACGCCAACTTGTTTTCATTTTTCTTTATTTGCATACCAGTGAGGAAAAATTTCCCCAAGTAATTGTTTCCTTTTCCTCTTGAGCAAATTGTTTGTTCATATTATTTACTCATTTATCTGTTGAAATCTTACAGTTTTCCTCATACATTTGAGTAATCTTTTTACGTATTGAAGATATCAACCGCCTTATACCCTTTTCTTATAGATTATAAGCATTTCACAGTCAGATATTTAATTTTTACTTGTTTATTTTAATCTCATGGAAATATAAAATTGTATACTTTCAAATCTGTCATCCTTTTTTTCCTTAATGACTATTTAGAAACTAGTCACTATGCACTAGTTTGTGTGTGTACAATCTGGACATTGTTATGTACTCATAAATATGTAATATACATGATAATATACATTATAGAGTAGGACATTAGAAAATGTACAGTTTTTCAATTTTATAACTTTTTTGCTGAAGTTCGAGTTGAATTTGTATAAATTAAATACATATCTGTAGTAACTCAATTATATTTTATTTTTTATTGTTTAAAATTTTATTAAAATTTATTTTTTAGTCTTTCTGAAGTGGTTTTAGTGCATGGAGTCAGAGGTAGGTGTTTATGGCTATATAACTAACAGGATAGCTAAGTAAAAGTGTCTTAAATCATCAGGGTTTATTCTTTTGCTAAAATTTGAATTCTGTGATAGGAATTTTCCAGAATTAACTTGACAGCACTCCAAGGCCATTAAGAATCAAGATTTTTGCTTTTGTTCATCTTCACCATCTTTAGTGATTGGGCTAATTTCCCTCTCTTTGCCCCTTGTAAATTCAACATGGTTGTCATACTGTCAAATATTATATACAAACAAAAGAGTTGACCAAAGAAGAGAGGTTCCTCCAAACTCACAGGGGCTCTGTGCCTCAATTCACTCTATCTAGAGCTAGGAGATTACACATCTATGCCTCACTCCAATGCTGGCAAAAAAATTAAAACACCTATAATTCACCCACTAGATCTGGAGAAGGAGTCATTTGAAAATTAGAATTTCATCAGCAGGTAGAAGGTAAGGGAGGGGCCAGTTTTGAATATTTGACCAAATGTATTCTTTCCCAGAGTGATTCAAAAAAAGTGCCTGAATACCCCCTCGTTTATGCCTTCTTTGTGTAGTAGAGGGTATATGATCACTGGATAATAGAGGGTGGATGTATAACCTTTAAGAGCTTTTTTAAACTTATGTTTTATGACTAAATTAGCAGGTATGTACTTACATTAACAACCCAGATGGTATGTGTTTATGATCCAGTCTCTATAATGGTGTGTTCAAGGTCCATGTTATAGAACTTTTTTCTTAAATAAGCCAGTTTACAACATAGTTTTGTTTTTTTTGTTTTTTGGTTTTTTTTTGCTTGTTTGTTTTGTTGTAGTTGTCATTGTTTTAGTTCAGTAACTCACACCTCCCTTTTCTCCAGCAGAGGAGGCAGCACAGTGCAGGAGACCTGGAATGGCATTACTGATTCACCACTCCCTCCCTATGGGCCCTGTTTATGTCACCTCATTTCTTTAACTTTACTTTCCATATATCTAAATCTAGAATTCAATAGACTACAGGACACATTCCAATTCAGTATTCTTTAATCTACAAGACTTGTTCCATGAAGAATTCTCTGATCCCATCTTTCCATCAGCAGGAGTTATAAACTCATATGGAGTAGGATATTTCTGCCACCCTGTCAAAAGTGAGGACAACATACAAAATCTATGAGTGTTTTCTGAATAAACGCTGTACCTAAGAAGATGTTCTAGCTAATCAGGCTCTGACATTGGAAGGTGTTGGGGAAGGATAGAGAGAGAGGAGAGAAACTGTAATCAATTTTCTGTCCTCAGACACATTGACTTTAATATGTTTTAAGGGCAGTCTGTGTTTTTGTAGTATATAATTCATCAGGAAAAGTCCTTCAGATACAAAAATATAAAGCAAGTTTCTATTACCTTCTTGGCAGTTCATAGTAAAAACAAAGGTAAAAAGAAAGGGTTTTGCTTTCTGAGAATATAAGTTCTTATGTTTAATCAGACAATACCTCTAGAATTATTGTTTTATTCATATGTGACATTGCTAAGGAGAGATTTTTGAAAGGGGTGTGGATGCAAAGCTATGTCTGAATTATTTCTTATTATGAAGAGAAACTTTTTTCAAGCACACAAGATGTTGCTTGAAATGAGAAATGAGAACTAGCGAGAGGACATTAGAGAAATTACTCTCATGGTAGCCTCTGTGAGATGCTTGGGTGCCATGAAAAAAGGTGGCCCAGTAGTGAGGAAGAATCTTGCTCTGCTCTGCAACCATAGCCATCACGGATGTTCTGAGCACCTAAAGATAGCGAATTTGGCACAGACATAAGATATCTCAAAAGAGTCAACATCTGTAGCAATGGTGGATAAAGTTTTTCCAACAGCTCTAAGATTATAGTCTCTTGAACAAGCAGAGCTGAAACAGGAGAGAAATGATATGTTTGCTAACAGTCGGTAACTACTTTGCAGGGATGGGTTTGCAAATACACTGAGTCATTCTTTTGCTTGACTTAAGGACAATTTTCAGTTATGAGAGACTGTGCTGAAGCCAGATAATTGTACGAATGAATGGCAATGCAAGCAAGCTTCTGCTTCTAATGCAAGATGTTTAAAATTGTATATAAGCTTTTGGTGTATAAAATGTATATCTTTATAGTATTCCTAAAAATATTTTTCTCCCATTTTAACTTGAAAAGTTCTTTTTTCCTCTTGAATTAAAAATCAGTATTAAAAATGGTGATAATAACATACAGGTTGAATATTTATTCTGGGGACCCTGTGATAAATGCTTTGTATGGATTATCTCATTTAGCTAACCCATAACCCAAAAGTAAGAATTCTTATTATTCTTATTTTATATGCAAGGACATTTACATTTTAGGCAACCTAAAACATGAACCCAGTCTGATTGATTCAAGAACCTCTGAACGTCTATACCAGGGTTTTCCAACCTTGGAACTAGTGATATTTTGAAATGTATCATTTCTTGGGGTGAGGGTGGGGGCTTTTCTGTGCACTGTAAGATGCTCAGCAGTATCTCCAGTCTCTCTCCTCTAGAAACTAGTGATTCTAAACACCTGTACCACCCAGGCATTGCTAAATGTCCCCAGAAGTGTAAAATCCATGTTTTTGAGAACCACTGCTTGATACGATACTGTTTTCCTTCTAATTCAGCACCTTAGAAGAAAAGATCAAAGTCATTTAGAATTATTTAGGTGTCGCCTGGAAGTTTTAGAGGGCAGGGCCCTGAATATGGCTTGGGGATTGTTGGAAACATGGTTTTTCTTGGTTTTTTTTTTTTGTTTTTTTGTTTTTGCATATTTCTTAATGCCACAACACTTTGGAGTTTAGAATTCAGAAAAATAGGATTTGATCTTAGCGTTTGCTACCCAGGAGGCACGTCTGAAGTGCCTTCAGAATTGCCCTTCCCCAAGCATATTTGCTGCCAAACCTGACCCAGCTGAGCTGTGTAAAAAGGGAATCAGAATAAAAACCGAATCGAATTTAAAGTTAAAATGCCAAGCAGAGAGAGTAATTGAGAAGTTAAAATATCAGGACGGCTTACTGAGAAATTGCAACATACTTTGTTATTGTGACCGTAATCTTTTTAAGGAAGGAATGAAGGTGTTTTTCACCTCTCCAAGGAAGTTAGCCAAACCTTTGCTTTCCTAAAGGCAGGCACATTTTACCACCAGGGGGCAGTTATTAGCCTTCTGAGCTTGAGACGTATAGCCCTGAAAATAACACATAACTACGTGTGTTTTTGTTTCCAAGAGTTTGGCCTAGCTTGTTATGGGCAGAGAAAATCTGCTGTTTGCTCAAAGCCGCTGTGAAGTTTTGCAGTGGGAATGGGGTAGTTGATGATTGAAAAGAAGAATGCCTTCTGCCTCGTGGTGACTACCTGGGCAGCATTTTCAGATATTCGGAATATGAAGATTTAGGCCGTTTTTTCAGCTGTTGGAGGTAGGAGCCTGTAGGGAAATGTTAGTCAAGCCTGAATGGTTTTCATTTTAAGTATCTCACGGGATTTCCTTTTAAGCAAAATTAACATTGACTAAAACAAACATATAGAGTATATAATTGGTCATTCAGGGAATACATAATATATATGTATATATGGTGTCTTAGTATTATGATACGTAAGATCCCTAATTGTTTCAGAGAATAGAGATTTATATTATCTAAGGTTACCTTCTAAAAACTAAAACAAATATATATATTTTTTATATCCTGGAAATTGATGAGCATTTATTGCATAAGATATTTGTAAATAATATTTATGGTTTAAGACAACACAAGAGGAGTGGAATGCTGCTTGAACATCATTGACAGATTGAAGTCTTATGAAAATGACAACTATAGAAAACAAATGAAAACTTTCCATTTTTATTTAAATAAACATATTTAAGCATATTTACTAAGTATATGTATGCCTTGTCATATATAGAGTACAACCGCCCTGTTTTCTAGCATTTTTAATTTATTTTTGTGCAAACGTATTTATATAGGAGACACTAAACACACATTTTGGCAATATTCTTTAACAGTAGCTCATCTCCAAAAGGAGATGATATACTATGAGAAATTTTATTTAGGAAAAACAAATTTAATTTATTAAATCATTAGAGAACTGAATTAAGTTCTACAGTTAGTTTCATGATTTTATGAGTAGTTGAGCACAATTATTCAAATTTTAGCAATAGGGGAATCCATAGTTTTAAAGTTAAAGGGAAGTAGACTTACTGGCATCATTCTTTTATTATTCTTTTACACATATTTCATATCAATTTAAGTCCCAAACACACCTGTGCATGTGCTTGTACCCTTATTTCCTTTCTTTCTTTCTTAATAAGCTTATGCTTAGAAACAGTTTAGCCTTGATTATTCAAGTTGCTTGCTTCATTGGTTTAGCTTTGGGATGCAGAGCTGAGAAAAGGAGGTATTAGAATAAGAATTATCATTTCCACTTTATTGTGGTGAGTATTCAAATGGTTCTAAATAAATGATAAATATTAAAACATGTTTAAAAGTCATCTTCTCAAGACCAAGCATCTGGCTTGTCTGAAATAAAATGCTCGCTGGTTCATATCACCTTAGTAAAGTAGATTTTTGACAGATAGCAATAAGCAAATTATTCTGGTCTGTCCAAACATGCTTTTGGATCATAATTTTGAGGATGTGAATTTTTTTTTTTTTTTTTTTTTACCGTGAGTTAAAAAATCAAGTGCGGAAATTGATGGCTGACTTCTACCATAAAAAACTTATATGGATGCTAAGATTTTTGGAAAGAGAAATGAAGGTATATGATTAATTTTTTTCATTTACAGTTAATATCCAGAAGTAAGCTCAGAGAACCCAAAGAAAAAGGGATGGGAGAGGAGAGAAGAACTTTGATATTGTTTGCTCTACTGTGGATTTGGAAAGACAGTGCTAACATTTTTAAGCAACCGAGGCTGTTCCATTCTTCAGTATCCTTATCAATGACAAGTGTCATGGCTGAATGAATAGTGATATTCCAGTTGCTTTGCTATGTTACCCTGATCATATCTCTAAACTGTAGTATGTCCAATGGATAAAGTTCCCATATTCTAAACCACTAAATCTTCAACTATTATTTTATTTTTGAAGACTATACAAAGGCAACACAAGTGGAAAATAATAATATCAAGTTAAGTCCCAAATACATGGTTAGCATCCTTACGGACTAGAAATCTGGCTAAGGATTCTTCTAACCCGAGTCACCCTGGACTAAACAGAATAAAAGTAAACCCCAAGGCAACTTAGGCCCCTTTTCTCTAAGTTCTTTGTTCTATTCTTGGTCGATACGATTTCACGTAGCCACTCAAAAAATGTGATGAGCTTAAGCAATTAATTTCAATATCTTCATTTATAAAATAAGAATCATGGTAGCTATTTCATAGGATCATGATGTAGAATTAATTAGATATTAAATAAAAAATGTTTGGCATGCAATACATATACAATTTACGATGGTTTCAGTATTTGGCTTAAGTAGATATTTAGTAAATATTCGTATTTGTATTTTTTTTTTAAGCTGTCATCTGAAATTTCCAATATAGAGTTAACACTTTTTTCTCTCTCACTCCTATACTTAATCAGTCCTCTACCACAGCATTTATAGCTTTCTTTTTATTGGAATAATTTATGCAAGTGTCTAGATCTTTCAAATTCTGGCTCAGAATGCATATACATGATCTATATCTGATTTAATTATATATCCCAATAATGCTTTATGTGTACTTCGAAGAGAGCAGAAATTCAACATTTGAAAAATTAAATCTGTAATAGAGTTTTCTTATTTTTATGCTTGTTACTTAGTCTTTCTAGTGAAAGATAGAATTTGATGATACCTGTCACAACCCATTTACAAGTATGTTTGAAGGTACAAAGTATGAATCTTAATTACTATGAAGATTAAATAAGTGAAAAAGATAATCCTTAACTTCAAGGATGTTTCAGTAGTGGAGGCAGAGGACCTACAAAGAGCTAGAAGACAAAGTAGAATAATATATGGAGCTGATGAAAACCTAGGTATAAGGAATGACTAAAATTTTAAATGGCTAATCTGTCTGAGCATTTAATTTCTGAACCTTACAAGAACTAAAGTTTAGAGAGGTTAGGGAACATGCTGAAACTCACACAATCAGTCAGAGAGCCACGATTTCAACTTAGCTATTTCTCATTTCAATGCCTCCACTACCATACACTGACTTTTTGATATGGGAGCATATAGAAAGAAAAAATTTATTCTGATTGTCTTTGGACAACAGACAGAATTTAAAAGACAGAAAAAAAAGAAAAAAGAAAAAACTGAGAGTAAGGAAAAGTGGGAAAGGGAAACTATTCTGAGAAAGCTCCATGAACAAAGAGAGACAGAGAAACATGAAAGTGGAAGGTACGTTTTCATGATGTTCAAACTTGTTTTTGCTCTCAGTCCAAACTCTAGGCAAATCACTAAAACTCTCAAAGACTTTCTAACTGTGATACTTAGGGGAAAAAGACAACATTGTACAAGATTATGAGGAAAAGACTGTGAATCGGGGCACAGGATTCCTGAATAATTTATACCTCAAAAATAAATGGTTCTCTATGCTTTTCATAAAAGTATAAAACACATGTGCATCAGTTGGCTGAGATTGCTCCTAGAAAGCAAAGACCTGGTCCAAATAATCCTTGTGACACTCATAGACTTGCGTGCAAAGTAGATCTTAAGAGATATTTATTGAATTCAAACAAAAGAAGAGTTTTCTCAGAGAGAGAGGTGAGAGAGAAAGAGAATGTATGTTAAGGGCCTCACGTCTCTGTCTGAAAAAAATTTTTGAAGGAAAGTTAAGATTTTGGACGTCTTCCTATCTCAAAAGTTTGACTTTTGTCTATATTATTTTTATGTTTATAGTATTGAACTAACGCAAGGGCCATATTCGCTCTGATGTGGAGAGAAATGATATGATGATAGTTATGATAGGCTTCTGCCCTGTTCAGCTCACATCCTGTTGTGCCTGATATAATATATGTATGCGGTAAATATTTGTTCGAGAAAGGAAAACTAAAGAAACCAGGTCAAGGAACAGAAAAATGTAAGGCTTTGAGTTTTCAAGGCAAAGTTGTCTAAAAGCAAATATATTTTTCTGAATTCTAGAAACACAGAAGAAAACTAACAAATGAACAAGCAAATAGTGTATAAATTCTGTGTTGCAGTCTCAGGTTTAATCCGAGCAATATTTGTTATATATAGTAACTCTCCTCATTTTTTCTTCTCTACGTATAAGGCCTACATACTTCCACCATCTGCCCATTATGTCTTTGCAGTCATACTTAAGACACAACTGTGAATTAACTTAAGGTATTTTACAGAATTATTTATTGAGTTTTAAAAAGATGATTCTACTTTATTAACTTCTTGAAAGTCTGTAAAAGAAATAATTTAGCAAGGAAAAGACTCATCAACTCCCTTCCTATAATTTGTCAGAAAAAAAAATGAATAATTTATTGCAAAGTTTCCTGTCAGTAAATCAACACACAGCACAAATAAATGGTTTACTGACACTAGAATTGTCCTTCTCATTAGAATTAGGTAACCGAGGCCTTTTAAATTTGGTGGTTAATGAGTCTTTACCCAGATACTTTAGCTTCTTAAATAAATTTAAGTGCCTACTGGCTCTGATTTGGATACTGTCTCTGCCTTAGATTTTGAACACTGGCAGAGGGGGAAAGGTATTGTTAGAAATTAACCCCAGAGATCTCAGCCAATATCTACAATGAAGCTCTAGAGTAGCCAGGATATAGGCAGCACTTTGAGATATCAGATAGTGATCTACTATGGCAGTGTAAGCGTTACCCACTCTGTGACAGGAGATGTCATAGACTGCCTGCTATGCCAGCTGTAGGTGCTTAATAAAATGGGGAGATGGAAGGTCGAATGCGACATGAATTCACTTTTTGATTATGTTTTTCTTCAGAAAAATCACCAGCATGACAGCTTTACATACATTGAGCATTGATTAACATGATTCCTAATCTCTTTCAGGCTTTATTTAACAAGTTATAATAATTTGAAAATTTAAGAGGCACTATATATATATTTAAAGCTCATGTCTCTGGGGCCCTGCACAGAATATGACCTATTTGCACAATCAGCTGAAACTTGCAGTGGCTCAGGGAATGTGCTTAATGAATCAACTTCTTCATTAACTGAAGTCTAAAAGGAGAATAAACACACCAACTTAAGCTCAATTCCATAGGCAGCCGAGATTTTTATTTAAAATCATTCCTTAGAAATGTATTTTATTGTATAAATAATTCAAGAAGGCATTTGCATTGAAATAAATTCACACACACTGATAAAGACAGATAAATTAATACCCCATATCTTCACACCTCCCACTACACGTACTTCTACTCAAATCCCTCATTCCCAGAAGTAAACACTATTCTGGTTTGCTGTGTATCCTTCCAGAACTTTTTCTATACACTTTTATACATACGTATGAATATTTAGAAAATTATAAATATTAGAGTTTTCTCCTTTTCCTTTTTCTTCGCATATAAAGTGTGTTGTCTACACACTCTCCTGCCACTTTTTTTTTCCATTAACAATATGTCTTGAAGATCATTCCTTATCATTATGCATGAACCTCACATATTCTCATCACTGAGGCCTGTTATTGTATAGTATGGCTGTATTATAAATTAATTACTTTATCGCTTTATTCTTTCATAGAGCAGGAAGTTGAAAAATTATATTTTTTAGTTCATGGCATATTTTATCATTGGTCCTTTCAAGACCCTCTCTTGTTGAATTTGATTTATCTACCTTCCACCCCAATTTCGTGAAGGTACTAGGCTAGTGTTGCTGTATATTTTTTTGTCACGGGGCAGGCAATGATCCTTCCAGGACATTTAGTATTAAAACAGGGCAGAAATCAATCAATGTCCCCTAATTCTTTTATCTGTTTATTTTTTGACACCAAACATTTTCTTATCAAGGAAAGAATCATCTTTTATTCCCAGATGTTTCTCAGAGTTTCTATCTAATTTTTTTTATTGGAATTCCCATCCTTTTCTCACACCAGATATGACCCCAGAGTTAGCATCACATATTAGTTATCCATCTTCTCTTAATCTCCTTTCTTAATTCCACTACTAATACTACTTTAGCTGATTTATTAGTCTTTGCCTTAAAGGCACTGTTGAATGAAAATCTTTAGACATGTATTTTGTGAACCTGTTCACATATTCATCAATAACAATAATAGCTAACATTTACTAAGTGGCTATTTTATGCTTGGTACAATTATAAGTTCTTTAAAACATGTGTATTAACTCATTTAGCCCTTTCAATCACTTAACAGAGTAGATTTTTTGAAATCCCTATTTTATAAATGAAGAAATTGATCATGGAGAGGCTAAAAAAATAAAATGCAATGCGCAAGACCAAGGGGTAGAAAGCCTAACCCAAGCCCTGGCAGTCCAGTACCAGAGATTGTACCTAGATTACTGCTCCATACTGCACCCAAGCATGGAAGTGCTGACAAAGGATCTGCATATTCTAAATTTTAACAGCTAATGCCGAATTGCCCTGAAAATGGGCTCTCTATAAATTTAACTTCCAGCCAATCCTAACAACAGTAGAACTTTTGTCCTTTTATTTTTGTCTATAAAATCAGAGGAAAAAAAAATCTCAAGGTTTAAAATTTGTATTTCTGCTGGCAGAACTTTAGGTATACAAATACATCAATTTTTTTAGAGCATTAGCCTGAATTGTTGAGTATTGGACTTGAAAGAGAATGTAGAGCTGTACTCTATCTAACCTCTTATTTTAGAAATGAGAAACCTAAGTGTCTGAGAGTTTATGTGGCTTCCATGAATTCCCACAGAGAGTTGTTTACAAGGTTTGGGGGGAGTTCAGATGTCCTGGCTCTTTTTTATGCTACGTCTTCTAATCGGCACTGCCGCCTATGACAACCTCCCTTCATTATCATACTCATTTATTGAATTCCATGTTGGTTACCATATAGCTCTACCAAGAGACTGCACTGGGCTTTTAATATGCAAGTAAAGCACAAAGATACCCGGATGGCAGGATCTAGGTTAATAGTACTGTTTTCTAATCTCTGGTACTATCTTTATAAAAAATAAAATACTAAAAGACTAGAAAATGAAGGATAACCTTAGACATAGAATCAGCCCACCTGTCTCTGGTTATCCATTAAACATATCTATTTTAGTATTTGCTTAAGCTATAAGTTCCATGATAACAAAATCAGCCATAGGTTATCCATAGCGGTAGTGATAGAGAAGAATCATAGAATTATGGAATTGGAACGGACCTAAATTTACAGTTAGACTTATAACTCCATCTGACAGTTGAGTGCTTGAAGTCTAGAGATGTCAAATAACTTGTTAAAAGTAGCACTGCTAGTTAGTATCAGACCAAGATTTGAATTTAAGTTTTCTAAGTATAAATTTCCATTTAACTAAGAATTAATGACCTCGACTCATTCAACAAGTGTTTATTTTAAGGTATTATTAATTGCCAAACATTGAAGATTTGATGGCACTTAATCCTCTCAACTCATTCAGATATTGTTACCGTCGCCACAGAATTTACTGTCTAGTGAGGTAAGGGGATGTGGAAAATTACTGTCCCTCAGTTCTTGGTGTTTACCTCCATGTGACAAGAGTTCAGTTAAGGAAAATCTCCTGACTTTCCACTCCCTGGCAATGACAGTTGATTCCAGTCTCCCCCTTCTACCCCTTGAATTGAAGAACTAGCCCCACTGAACCCCATCTCCCCCTTCCTCCAGAAACGCAAACACTGCTGAGCAGCAGTGTCCCCTCCTCAGATGTCTGGTTCCCAGATCCACAGGGTCCTCCGAGTTCCATCGGGGACAAATGTCCCTCTTCAGAGGGCCGTCCCACTCAGCTAAAGCTACTAGGTTCTAAGGATTCCAACCTCTCTTTGTCCCACAACCCTAGGGCTGTTTCCTGCCATCACCGATCCTGTCAGCCTGACATTTCCCTTTGCCTTTTCAGTCCTCTAATACTTGTTTAATCTTTTCTCTCCATTAAACTGTTTCAATTTTTCTGCATGAGCCCCAAGCAATCGCCAAAATACCAGTCACTCCTTATACATTTCAAAAAAAGAAAAACTCCCAAGTGGTCATTCTTCGACCATTCCATATCTCTAGTTGATAGGTAAAAATGAATTCAATATCCAAATGAAATCTAGAACATGTCGGCATTGTTCATTTGTTAAATCAGTTAATCGCATGAACAGAGTGGTACTCAGCAACTCTTCTAGAAGTAAAATGCTTAAAAAACAACAAGCATATTCATTGCCCAATGTTTGTGTCTGCAATTAGAGCAAGGGTCAAAAGCAGGGAACTTGGCAATGAGACCTGGTCCCTGAGAACTTAGCTTAAAGCAATCATGCACTAGTAAAAATTCTTTCTCAGATACATTATTTTATAGCTAATGTTGCCTCCAGGTAAGAATATCTAGGGCGGGGCGGGGAGAAACATTGCTTGTTCTTGCTTTATGTTGAAATATCATTTATTGCATGAGTTGCATGCGAAACTCACACAACAGCTTTAGAAACTAAAGCTGGTTAAGTTAAAATTATCCATGTTGCTTCTTAGCCAATAAAACATGGCAACATTTGAAGGTAAACTATTCTTGGCGTCTTCCTCTGCTCCTCTGTCTGCCACTGTAATCGGGTTATACTCTGGTGCCCAGTGACAGTCATTTTCAGCATTCCTTGAGTTTCTAAGTATGACGATTGCATCTATCAGCACGCCTGTCCTTTCTTTGTGTTTTTCCTTTTACTTTGTGCTTTCAAAGATAAACAGAAAATATCTCGAGATCTTCCTTCACATGACTAAAGAATGTATGAATTAGCAATGTTTTTCACTACCTGTTGAAAGCAGTTCAGATTCCAGCCCAATTGCACCCAAGTTAATGTGTTGCTTGCGAAAATATATCAGACTTTTTTATTATTTTACTCTTTTGAAAGGTTAATAAGTTGCAGAGAATAAATGGTCAACATTAGTGTGTACCTTACTATTACCTTATTATGACATTAGTGTCTGCAGTTGTGAAATCTGATCCCTCGGCCATCAGGGACTGGCGCTTAGTGAAAAGCCTGTAACAACCTGGCCTGGGGGCTGAGGCAGGTTTTACTAGGTACTTACTTAGTGTACATGTTTTACAAGAGGGGCGGAGTCTCCGAGGTAAAAAGACCACAGTTTGCAGCTCCTTCTCAGAAAATTAGCTCATGTTGGAAATTCAAATCTCCTCTGGCCCTTTCTTTGCTTCCCTTCCCTTCAAGCGGAAACTAGCATTAGCTGAAAAACAGGGAGTTAAGGAAATATGTAAGTTAGGTGTAAGGCTTCCACTGGTAATTCTTGGCAATTTAATAAGTAGGGTATCCCAGAACTAAACGCATCTCTCCTGATTTAATGGTTTATTTGCCACATGTAATTAAAACATACCTGTTTCATTAAAACACATTGGCTAGGCTTGACTGAATCCTGATTATCACTGTGGGAAGGAAACATACAGAAGGAAGCCTAGTCAAACATCATAAAAGATTTTAACACAGATTATACAGTCAGCTCTCATATCTGCAGGTTCCCCACTCATGACGCAACAAATCCTGAAAGTAAAGTATTTGGGGGGGATAAAAGTTATGTTGTTGCTGATGCGTACTATGTAGTTAGGCCTACAGTGGTTGTGTCTGTACTGAACATGTACGCTTTACGTTGTATTAGGTATTATAAGTGATCTAGAGATAATTTAAAGTATACAGGAGCTTGTACCTAGGTTATATGCTAATACTATGCTATTTCATATGAGAGACTTGAGCATCTGTGGATTTTGGTATCTGAGGGGGCTCTTGGAACCAATTCCTCACAGATACTAAGGGACAACTGTACCATTATTAAATAGAGTTTGTCTACCTAATGCTAGCAGAACCAAGCACTAAACACTGAGAATTGCAATGGATAAAATCATCATATCTTAGGGGTGTAAGGGCTCCTTAAATTCAACTTCCTTATTTTATTGGTAAGGATACTGAGGCCCAGAGAGAAAATGTGTTTTTGTCTTGATCACACAACTATTTAATGACAAAATCAGAACTGGAGAATGGTCTCCTGACACCAAGTCCAGTTCTCTTGTATGACCATATGCTGTTTCCTGTGTCCTCAGTCCTCTGTTTGACTTTGCTGTGGTGACAGACCACAGTCTATCCACTTCTTACAAACAAGCATGCTTTCCCAGGCAACCATCCAAATGCCTTTTAGATTTTATGCAGAAAATCTGAAGGACCTTTCAATTAAATATGCATGTGTGTATATATATATATATATATATATATATATATATTGTATTTTAAAGACAGGGACATAAATGACTGCTGGAATTTGCTTTTTGGTTTCATATTTCTTTGCAGGATGCAAAATAAATAAGAACCGTCACATGATGAGACACAGACATTTTAAAATCAACTCACTATCTCTAAAAACGTCGTTCGTTCATACTTCCTCCCTTTTGGATAGTAATCACAAAAACTCTCTGCTTTTAACAGTTTATTTTAAAACAGGTTGTATTGACATTTCACAAGTTCCTTACAAGGAGACAATGCAAATACCCACACATCTTCATGTAGAGAATAAAATTATAAAACTTGGTAAACAGGCATTGATTGAATGAAATATTGTTTTGTAGCCACTGAAAACAGTAGATCTTCAGGGCTTGAGACTAGAATGAAGATCTGCTTGCATTCTTGATTAACATAGGACATAGGATTGCATTGGAATTGAGAGAATGAAATAAGGTTCCCTATTTAGATTAGAGAAGAAGGATTTGGGCTGGTTTAACTCTCATCCCCTAAAATCCTTGTTTCATCACATTCTTCCAGGAGTATTTCTCCCAGAATTATGAGTTTCTGCTCCATTTCTATTTAGCTGTGCTCGAGGCCACCTTTACGGGGCCTTCACATTCTGGTTGGTTAGAAGCTTTTTAGACTAATGAGTTTATGCTTCTTCTGAAATGAGTAAAGTAGCTCCCTTGAAAACCAGCACTACTATTTCTATCGAATAGAGTTGTCATACCAGATGAGTGGAATCCTTGTGCTTTTATATTATGTTTCTATTAATATTTTATAACTGCACTGTATTTTACCTGAAAGCAATGAGAAATGTAAATCGTCTGTGCCTCAAGCTGGATTGTACTCTTATGCTTAAAACCTACATTGACTATATTTCAAAAGAGACAAGAAGAAAAGGAAAATGTCTTCTGGCTAAGTTCTCTCTTATTTATCGACAGTTTTCTAAGTTACGGTGATAACATACATTTTATGATTATTGTGCTCAAGAGTTAAACAGATAATTAAAATAGAGGAAGTAGTAAATATATATGTTTAAAAGCAGTAGAATTATGGCTTCCAGATTCATACACAAGTTGGAGAATTGTGATAAAAAAGACTATATATTGGTATGTATATACACATAGCTACAAGTTCACATATTTATTCACAAGTTTTAAAGTTAGCATAGTTATTGCCTTTTTCTGGTTTCAGAAAAATTTTCAAAGACTTCATTGGCTTTAGTAGGGATTCAAACTTTATTTGTGACCCACATTAATAAGTTTGCAGAATATGAAATTCCAGGTCTCAGATGTGGCCCCCCATGGCAAAGAGGCCCGAGGTAATATAAGATTTATTGGTTTTGAGTTTGAGGTCCTCTCTAATTTATTAGGATGCCCAAGTTAATAATTCTCACATGAAGGCAGAAAGGAGAGTTCCTGTAAAAAATTAAACATTCCCCTTTCTTTCTCTTATTTATTTTTCTATCTTTTCCCTTGTCTTCCTTTTTCACCCACCCTCTTCCATTTCTATCCCTTCCCACTCTCCTTTCCTGCCTCCCCACCCCCTTCTCTCATTGTTGATGGTGATGGCACATGCTGTGTGTCCCAAGCCAAATAGTAAAAGTTCTGTCGACTCAAGTAAGTCGTTTTCTTTGAAAATGTGTTTATTCCTATCCTACGCTATCATCAGTTCCCTCAAATTTATATCAGGAGCACAAGATCTAAGTTCTCTCCAAAGATTTTTACTTCCGTTTTGGATCCAATTTTTAAGTATTTTTCTTTTGTAAGTATTACCCCATTTGATTCATTTCCACGTACTGCCTTGCTCTGTGTGTTACAGTACGTAAAGTCATATGATTTAGTTCCTCAGGACAATGTCCTAGCCTAGAATGAAAGGTTATATATGCTGGAGACTTGTTCTTGGCTTATTTCCTTTGGTTTCTTCACTTTAGGCATCAAATGAAGTATAAATGACATAATCCGATGTTGAAGTGCAAATGTTGGGAAGTTTATCATAATTTTATTTGTTTTCAAAAGTTTATACTCTCCTCATACACTTCTTATTTTATCATCTATTGCTTCTACCCATATTGTGTTTGAAAATATAAGGGTATTTTTGTATTCTATCAAGGAAATATTTTCCAATTTCAAGTTCAATTTGCTTCCTAAATATGATAACCACAATGGGGAAAAGCCATAATGGAAGGGATCACTGTCACCTGATTTACTTTACAGCATGATGAACTTTGTTTGAAGTAATCGTACCCTGGTTGTATTTCATAGTACATTATCTTCACTAATGAGTTATTTCTTAAGGTTTAGATTAACTTCCCTTAAGTGATAAATTGTGCGACCGATTTTGGAAAGCTTTATGTTGAAGTTCAAGAGCTATTCCTTGTTTCTAGATGGGTCCTGCACAATTAAAAAGTGAAATTGCCATAAATTGCAGGCCGAGAACACATGTGTCATCTATATCACTGGCAGAAGTCCAGTTGTACAGCTAGGTCTGTTTAAGTAAATGGCCTTGATAGCACTGTGGGACGGACTTACCACGTCAGGGCGGCACAGGCCCAGGAGACGTTTCCCACAACAGGGAAGGCAGTGGGACCACGCACACCCTGGGCGGTTTGTACGCAAAGGAAGAGGAATTCCCGGGAGAGGGAAGATCAAAGCTGAAAAGCATATGCTCAGGTATTTGTCCCACGTTTATTGATCATAAAGGTTACTACATCTTCCCAGAGGTCGAAGAAGTAGGAAATTAAAGAGTGGTCAGAAGGGTATTTAGGGGAAATTCACTCCCCACAAGAACTAGTGAGGAAAAGACAGGTCTGGACTGAAACGAGAAGCTTCCCAACTAACAAGTTCTAGAATCTTCGATTCTGGTTCTCAATCATAGCATCTGCAAAAGAAACCTCTATGTACTTTCGGTGATTCGGAGGCTTTCTTTGCTTTTTACGTAATAAAAATCATTGCCATTTGTCAATCACTATTCCCAGGCACAGTGTCAGTGTGTTTTATGTACTATATCACTGAATTCTCAGAAAGCCCCTCACTTTAAAAAGGCCCAGAGGGTTAAGAGACAGCTTAAGCTGCACAACTTGTAAGTGGCAGATTCAATGTTAAAACTCAAGTTCTTCTGCTACACTCTGCTACACTTATGGTATGCGAATTATGATGCTGCTCAAAATTAATGCATGATCAAGAAAGCATTTACTATATTTCTTTAAGTCTGTTGACCGATAAATATTCCTGAGTGACTCAAGATTTATATGGCATGACATTCTTGTAGAACCAAGTAGAGATCCAATATGTTCCTCAATCTGAGGGAAAAAAGAGCTCAAAAAAGCCTATTATTTAGTAGAGACGACTAAGAAAATATGTAGATTGGTAAGAAAGAGCAGATTCTGTGGTAGTATCATTTTTAATCTTCAATTCTCAGTGCTCATGCTCCAGATGAGAAATGGTTCACAGTAAAAAGTAAAGATAATGCCAATAATAATGACCTTTATCATAATTATTTCTTAAAAGAAAGAATTCTGGACTAAAATCTTTATTCTTTCTTTTTTGAAAAAAAAAAATTCTGGATTTAGAATCTTTGCTCTTTAGATGAAGAAACTTTAATACCATTCTTTTATGTAACAGAATCTAAATATAAATTTGGAAGTCATGTGTATATATTTCCTTAATTAAAGGAATTACTTCATACTTTTGAATAATATTCTCTTTAAATATCTGAGACCTTGGACTGAGAGCGGTCAACAATAGCATCATCCAGAGGATTCAGGACTCTAGACTATAAAGCACGAAAAACGAAGGGGAAATCTCAGCTTCCATTCTCCTCTGATCCGTCAGTGATACTCAGCTCATGATTTACTGAGCCCTCATTGACAGTCACGTTAAAATAACAGGCAAATAAAATAAGCACAGTGAGCGCAGTGAATACTCGGAGAGATAATTTTATCAGCTCTGAGATAGCATGTACACACATCCGATCAGGACTCACTTAAACTCTGATTTACTTCTAAAGTGAATCTAGGAACTACGATTTCAGCAGGCCCGGTGTATGTGGAAATTTTAGCATGGACAGTATAGTGTTGGTGGTTATAATAAATATAGAGTTACATGGTTTTAAAACTTTTGCTCATGATATTGAAAGTGACAGTATGGTTAATTGAACTGTCAGGTGATACTGCTATGCATGAAGGTCCTCCTGGTATGATAAGACCCATTTTCCTTAAGCCAATCATGTGTAGTACACTAACTGTATATTGAGAACTTTGACAGATATTTTGCGCAGAACTCAAAAGAAAAGACACAATTAAAAAACCTCAATGGAACAAAAGTTTAAAAATCTATTAATGTTTACATTAATATGGTAGACAAAAGAAGGATTCAAAAAGATATTAGCTAATAATACAGTTTCAAGGTAGAAAATAAAACATGAAAATTATGCAATTATATTTAGGCCTTTGATAGCATGCCAAATGTAGTAGTTTTAACAACTATTTGAAACTTCATCATAAAGTAAATTGGTAGTCATCTAAACATAAACTTTTAAACATATGAATTAAAATAGAGACTTTAATCATCCAGTAGTAGATCATGCATTAAATAAATTCCAGGGTTAAGTTTTGTTTGACTTATAGTATTTAAGATATTAGCTGTACATGCAAATTCATTGTATTCCTTTCTCTGCTACATATAAAAGAAGAGATAAGTGTAAAAAAACTTGACTGTTTATATTTGAAGTTGCAAATGTTTCACAGCTGTAGAAAGTAATATTTAAATCTATCAGTAGGTTTAATTTTTGAAAAAGGAAAAATTGATGGTCTCTTTTTATTTAGGAGGCAGAAAGTGCTGGTGAGCTGTGCGGTGAAATGTATGGAAAATAAGTGATTCATTTGTGTGTTTTTAAGGGCAAATTCCAATAGACCTCCGCTAGGTCTTTTGTAAAATTTTGTAAATTTTGAAATTTACAAATTAGCTGCACTGATGCTATGGACATAGTCTACTACGTATTAAGCATATGTCTGCCTATTAAAACTGAATAAGACAGACATATATGAATCTTCATATTCTATGATTTTCTAGAAGCCAATGTGCTATAGAGGACTGATGCCTATTCCCTTTGCTGTTCACAATTTTCACTGAGTAGCATAGGAGAGGTTGTTGATTAAAGATTCTACAAGGTCATAGAGTGGGGGCAAGGTTCTTTCTCAGTACTGCTATTTTGCTTCGCTTTTATTTTTTTAGTGACTTGGGGATTCAAATTAGAACTGTTAAATTTAAAAGATCACTTTGAGAATTATTAACTACCCTTCCTAAAACTCCTCGAAAGCTAACACATCTGAGGCTGTATTTTTATAGTTTTCTATTCTCTCTCTCTTCGTCTCTCTCTCACTTCTCTCTCTCTCTCTATATATATATATATATATATATATACACACACACATATACATACATACATATATACATATACACCCACATTCACAGTGGTAGTAGAAATTGACAGAGCCACTGTATATGTGAATATTTAAAATGTACACATTGTATGACCAAGTAATTTCACTCCCCTGCCTGCTTTTTGTTTTGCCAGTGATTTTCTGCTTGCTTTCCTTTGGTCAAATTGAATATACCTTTTTTTCAAATTTATCTATTATCCCCATCTTCCCTTTTCCAGCATTGCATGCTCATATACCACTCACTTTTCCACTCAGGCAACACTTAACTGTCATTTCTTCCACCAAGTAGTCTTTCATTTTTCCAGTTAAAATCTTTCCTCTGATCCTTTTATATTGTACTTATACGATTGAGGCAGTATTGTGTTTGTTTCGGGATTTTAGTCCTCTGACTAGTTATTGACAACAAAATCTTTAAATCTTGATTGATATCCCCAAAGAATCTCATTCAACACCTCAAAGAATAGATTTCTATTAAAGTTTATAAAGAGCACAAACATATATTTAGTTTGGATAGTTGAATACTCACCTGGGACCCATGGTAATTATTTTCAAATACTTGAACACCTGTCCTATGTTAAAGGAATTAAACTAGTCTTATGTGGTCAATGGATAATTGCTAAGGACTATTCAATATTTCTCAATACAAAGAATACATTTGAACTCACAGAAGAATGACTTAATTGTCCTTAGACATGTTCAAGCAGAAGCAGTAAATGAATATTTCTTCTATAAATCTTTCCTATACATAGTAGACCTACTAAAGAAATAAATAAAATGGTAGCCCTGTTGGTATGCTTCATGAGTACTTCAACTTTAGTCACTGACTATTGATATTAATGATCCTACCCATCCTGCCAATCTCCAGTTAGATCCATCTCCAGAGACCATTTTACCTGACTTTAAACATGATTTACTTTTTATTATAAAAACTTTTAGAATAAATGTTACTTTTACCCCTGAGTTAGAGGATTTATTTATTTATTTATTTATTTATTCATGTATTTATTTATTTATTTTGGAGAACTTTACAGAGGTTAAATCACTTCTCAGAGGATTCAATACTAAATCTATTTCAAAACCCAAACTTTATCTATAAAATCAATAAATGCACATATTGTGCAGGAAACTATACATACATTTAATACTTTATATAATTTTTATTAAATTGATTTATTTTCTAAATAATTTTCCCAAATTTTCCTATGTAAATATCAATAACAACCACTCTAAGATAGATGCCATTTAATGTGTCAAAAATAGAACAAATCAAAGTCTTAGGAATTTACATTCTACCTTTTTTATATTTTTAATTTAGAATATAAACTAGATGGCAGGAAACTAGTGCTTTGACAATGCTATGCATGTTGGCCAGAACACTGATAAAACTTTAGTGACTCTAAAATAAAATATAATAAAATCATTTTTACCAATAGAAATTAGTTTATTAACTATGAATCAGGACCTTTTCCAGAATCAGAAAGCAACAATTCAGCAGAGGATAATTATTGTAGAATCCTGAACAGAGATTATCACTACTCATGACAAATCTATAAGAGTATTTTGTCATTCTTTCAACAAATAACTTTTGTGCTTCTGCTACTGGTAAGGCTCTCTCTTAGGCACTGAAGACAAAAACTGAGTGTCAGGCCATTCTGTTTTAGAGCTTCTTTGAAGGAAAGAATTTGCTGAAGTTCTTCTGATTTTGAACCCGTTGGACATTGCTGCTTGCACATCCCATAATCAGCCAGTAGGGGAAGGAAGAAATAGCTCAAGTCGATATGTTTAAGAGAATGTTATCTCAGTGTATTAGCAAGATGCTAGTTCAACAGCTGACAAAACTTGACAGGAAGCAAAATGGTCTGAAAAAGGTGTGCTGGAAATAGCATTCAAACAAAGCAGGCCCCATTTCATCAAGAAAGGTAGGTGATGATTGCATAGGCAGACAAATGACGGTGACAGCAAAAAATTAGAAAGCTGGTGATGGTTGTATGTTGTGTGGAATCTCTTCAGTAAGCCCATCTCAGTAAATCTCAGAAACAGTAACATGACTTTCAGCCTTCAACTCAAAGGCCATTAATGGAGCTACAGAAAAAAAAAAGCTAGCAGGTGTAGTTAATAAGTCCTGGAGATATATTTGAGGTTAATTTAACAAGATTCTTTAGACACATGAAGTAATTCAGCAGAATATTAAAGTCTGCTCTATTAAACAATTCCCAGCAGCTTTAAATGCGATACATCATCAGAAGCAATTCAGAGGTCTGCAACCACTGCATAAATACCTCAGAGGAGGGAAGGTACTTGACATGCAGCTCAGAGACCGGAAGTTTCTAGAAAAACAGCTCAATGGTTGGCAATGTATGGGCCTATAATGAGAATATTGGCAATTTCTTATTAAATAGTTTGAGGATGGGCAGCTGCTGGCAGCATAACAGGGGAATGAGAAGCCACTTGGTGTGAAGCCAAGATTTTGGTATCTTCTATACCCCAAACTACCCAGTCTGCAGTGGTATGAAGGTGGGAAACTCTTGGATAAGCAGTTAAGTTTCCCAAAGCATTGGGAGCCTTTGCTGAAGGTCTGGCCGGCTTTCTGTGCACATCGGCTGGGTGTGGAGCAATGGGATACATACCCCTTGGTCTGAGTGCATGGGCTGTAGCTGGGGCTGGGTCCGGTGTTGGTAGTTTCACAGGCAATGCATACCTTGCCCACTGCTGGAGAGTTGCAGGGTACAGAGCAGTATGATGAGTCCCAACTTGTGGTGCAGGTCCTGGGCTCACAGCTGGGAGATTCATAGCTTGGGATGTCACCATAGGTTTCTTGGCAGTTATTCAGGAGCCAGAGATTTCCTTGGTAGCTACTGGGTAAGCAGACTCCAAAGGTAGGGCTTACATCACTGGAGCAAAAACCAACAGAAGGAGTCATTGGTATGTAACAGTGAGTTCTGTAGGCTGTGCCACTGCCATTGCAATCCCCAGGATAGCCCAGAAGAGACATGGAGCCCAAGTGTACACTCAGCGATGGCCGTGAAGGGATGGTGAGGCTGTGGTCTGAGGGCTTTTATATCCTTCCCGGCGATTGCCTGCAGCCTCTCCAGACTCCCTTCCTTCTCACACAGCAACATCTCATTACTGTGTTGTTTAGCTACCACTGCTGATGTTTCCACACACATGTAAAAATAAGTTTATTTTGATTCTTCAAAGTATCAAAGAATCAAAATAAATAAAGAACCTGTATAATCACCACTTTGGCCATCAACCATCACTCATCATCCGAAGATCATCGCTTCAGTGAATAGTGATTTTAATGTTCATAGGCAAACTCTCATCTGTCAGTGAGTGGTTAACGAGAGGTAGCGTGTCACGGTCTCCTGCAACATGGTTATTAAAAGGTTAACAAGGGTTCAAATAAAACAAGGAACCTGTACTTTTCTACTCTTGACTATAGTAAAATACGACATGACTCGATCCTATATTCTGAAATAAGCCACTTTGTCTAAACATTGTTGCTCATAAGAGAGGGTAAGACATTAAACCATTAAGACAAAGAGTCGTTCCCCCAAAATATGGATCATACTCTTAGCTGTGCCAGACCATGCGCTGGTGAAAACGACTCATCTAACATGTTTGGAGAATTCCATCTATAATACTCATTGCAATCCCAGCGAGACTTAGTGACCTACCTACACAAGGCCAAAAACGAACTTGTCTCCAAGCATCAGTGGTTGCTAAGTAACCAAGACATTTATGATATCCATTTCTTCAAGAGTTTCTGCAATATGTAATATCAAATAAGACCATTTTCTCAAGATTGTACCTTGCTAATTGATGAAAATATACATTCTACATTCTATAGTCTCTGCTGTAAAATCCAATTGCTGTAAGAAGCATAACATTTTTTAACATTTCTTCCAAAATAAGTTTTACTTATTCAAGAATAATTTTGCTTTTTTTTCTTTTCACATGGACTTTAATTTATTTCTGTGTTGATGAATGTAATTATTTTGGGTCTATACCCACAAAGGGGAGTGACTATGTTTAAAAATGTTATTTGAATAACCTATATAGTTCTTATAGGTACTGTACATATTAAAAAACACTTTTCACTTTTTATGATGAAGGCTTGAAGAAAATTTTTTTAAGATTTTAATTTAAACTAAAGAATTGACATTTTGTTCTTGAAAAGAGAAACTATAATGCATACTAATAGCCTCCACTAAATTGGAAACAGCGATGCATTTATTACAGCAATGAGTTCAGACAGAGGACAGGATAAGCTATGGGGATAGTTTTTAAAAGACAGTGTCCTCAGAGAAGACAATTAGATTTTTCTCCATGTTCTCAGCTTGTCAGCTAAATTTTAAAAATGCACACCAATTTAAACCTACAGGTATTCTCCAAACATTTATTTTTAATCTGCGTTTTCTCAGCGCTTCTCCCAGTATTTACTGTGTAAAGTGACAAATTTATCCTGCAAGAAGCTCTTTACTAAGCAAATCTTGCTGTCTTGTGAAGTGTCCCTCAGGTAAAAATGGTCAGGATCAGGGAATGATATTTCCAACAAATTGTTTGGCTATAGAGCATCCTGAGATTTTGTGCAGAAATGCTCAGTCCTGAGACAGGCAAAATAGAAAATAAAATACATAAGGCAGTTGATGGCCAACTTCCTACTAAGTTACTGGATCCTCGTAATATATAGAAGATTCCAGTTGATGGACCTTTATTTCTGCATCTCTGTTATACCATAGTTACTGCTAGTCTTATTTTAGGCTTCTTTGTAGTGGATTTAAAGGGAAAAAATGAATAAGTCAGTCAACTGTAATGGCAGAGTATTTTAAATTAATAGTATTCACAC
Organism: Pteropus medius; assembly: GCF_902729225.1. Lineage (NCBI taxonomy): Eukaryota > Metazoa > Chordata > Mammalia > Chiroptera > Pteropodidae > Pteropus > Pteropus medius. Next base: position 29,122,290 of record NW_024355205.1, read on the forward strand.
TAGTGTAAGTCCAACAAAATAAATAATGTAGAGTAACCAGGTCTTTACAACATGTTTACATTTGTTACAATGTAGAGTAACATGGGTCTTTACAACATGTTTACATTTATTTTGGCATAGTTAATACTCTAAACAGTTGAGATTTGCAAAGGCAGAGTTAGCTGAACTCCTCACATTTGCTTTTATGGTTTAATTTCTTACCCACTCATCACACTCATAGATAACCATCGCTTCCCACTCACCCATCATTTTCTGTGAATTATAACTCTACAGAGTCGTCTTCTACTTTAGTCTCCACCCTGGCAAGAGACTGAGCAGACAGCATCAGTAACAGAGCAAGTATCAAGTTCACAACAATGATAGATTTAAGCAAGAAGTAAGGAATATTGTCCCTTGGGTGGCATTGCCCTATAAAGGCTTTGGACAAAAATATTCATTACTCTGTTTTCACTTAATTACTAGAAGAATCTTTCCTTCCATTGATTCTCCTATTTGTAATATTTTCTATATGTGGAAAGCTGAATAGAATTACTCCACCACGAAGCCTGCTTCCTAATCCTCAGAATGCATGAATATTACCTTATGTAACAAAAGGAACTCTGCAGACGTGATTAAGTTAAAGATCTTGAGATGAATTATCTTGGTGAGCCCTATATCATCACAGAAGTCCTTATAAAAAAGGAGTCAGTAGATCAGAGAGAGAGAAAGCAAAGAGATGATAAAAGCAGAGATTTGAGCAATGCTGCCATAACTGAAGGAACGCCAGCAACTTCTAAAAGCTGGAAGATGCAGGAAGCAAATTTTCTTCTACAGACTGTGGAAGGAATCAGCCCTGTTGACAACTTGACTTTAGTTCAGTAAAACTGATTTTGCACTTTGGCTTCCAAAACTGTAAGAGAATAAATTTCTGTTGTTTTAAACTGCCAAGTTTGTGGTAATTTGTTACAGTGGCAATAGGAAATGAATACATTTTGTCAGAAAACTATAACTAACTCTAACTGATAGTCTTTATGTAGTTTGAGGAGTTTGTACTCTACATCCAGAGCAAGTTTAAGATGCAAGAAATAAGCTTTTTAGCCATCAGGTAATTTTAAGAAATTTCCATGCCTTCTGAAGAATAAGAAAAAAACTCCCTTGTCTAATGAGGCAGCAGATTCTTTGCAACTCATTAAAGAAGAGTTATGAAACTGTTTTCCAGTCTTTTCCAAAGATTAAGAATCCTTTAGGGTAAACACAGAAGATCAAATAAAGCTAAATGTTCCAGTAAATGGCTCTTAAAAATAAAATAATGGAGGTCATCTTCTAACCCTTTAGGTCATGATGAAACTTTATCTTCCTTTTTTGCTAATATATATATATACAATTTTGTTCTATTTCCACTTGCCAGAGTGCTGTTAAATGATACAACAGCGATCCTATGATTCAAAACAGCAAATTATATGCAAATCCACACTTACACAGCGATTAAATTGTAAATATTGAGTCAAAATTATTCTTATACTTAGCAGTGGTAACCTAAAATGGTGGACTCCCTTGCTACTTTTGCATATAAATCATGAATAATTTCAAAAGCTGAAGAGCAGATGAGCAAAATTAAAAATTTAAATAAATGAAGATAAGGTTTATTTTAAATAACATGAATGAGTGGAAAGACAGGAATGTTAGTTTGATTTGTATTTAACTTTTCAGAAAAACAGAATGAATATAATGAAATACAGGATATAATAAGAATTAAACATTTGAGATGGAACTGTCATGACTGTGACTTAATGAGTTATAAATTACCCCCTATTTAGTAATATTTAGATGTGTTAGTGTGTAACCTTGGAAAATTGTTCTCTCTCAATACCTCAGTACTTGCTTATGTAAAACCATAGTTAATAGCATCCACCATGTGAGACTGTTGTGAGGATGGAATGAGATAATAAATGTGAAAATATCTAAGAAAAGGCATGGCACACAGTAGATGCAAATTAAATGTTACTTTTCTTTCTGATTTCCTAATGCTTTAATTTAGAAAATTTCGTTCACCCATTAGACTAAATACGCTATTACTATTAATTTACTTTGATGTTGCAAATACACAGTCCTGCAATAATCTTTGTCTCCTCTAAAAGTCAATGCCAACAATGAACAGTTCTACTCCATATAGTTAAGAAAAATGCCAGGCCTGACAACAGAATACTAATGGTTCCTCTTAGTCAACACATATTCTCTGTGTCATGTATCATTGTTAAAAATAATGGCTTAATCTGCTGATTTCCTGAGTTCTAATCTTATCTCTGATGCTTACTTGGAGTATTAATTAACTACCAAATGTTTCTGTAACTCTATTACAGAAGTTAATAATAGTATTTTCTTCATAGCTGTCTGTGAGGATTAAATGAGTCAGTCAAGCAAAGGTTATGAAATGTAGTTAATATATAATTGATGTTAACTTTTATCATTATCATCGGCCTATAATCTTTGTTATTATAACAATAATTGTTTTATTATAGGATCTCATCTAAAGCCTATACATTTTGTATGAGTACATCAGAACTAAAAAAGAGAGAAAATAAACAAATGCACCAGAGGAGGCTAAGTTTTAGGCTAGACAACTTCCTCTGATCTATATGTTAGATATTGAATATATATATATTCAATATTTATATTCAATATATATATATATATATATTCAATATCTATAAATTATACACACATATAATTTAATTTGGAGGAATTGAATTCATTGAAGGTATTTCCTACCATCTACATGGGAATTAAAACTCACAAAGTTTTAACTGACGTAAGTGCATATACCATTAAAAGTAGTCAACCCAGAGAGAAAGGTGGGCTATGGCTGAGGCAGAGAAGAAATACATAGTTTTATTTTCAGTTTACACTTGGTAGTTCTAAAGTTGAAGATTATAGTCACCAAATTATTGACAACTTCCAAATGACTTCTAGATTAGTCATCATCTAACTGAAGAAGACTGTAGGTAATATGAGGATAAAGGAAATCTTTGAAATCTACCTAAGTGGGTCTTTGGGCAAGTTGCTTGACTTATTTGAATTTCCTTTATCTGTAAAAATGGGGAGAATAATATTTTTATAGATATATTCGTAGGAGACTACTAATTATCTAGTGGTAAGGTAGCACACCGAAAGTAATCAATATGGTGGGTATGAGAAGTTTCTTGTACAAAGAATAGTTCCTACTGAGTACATGAAAGAACTAAATAGTTACACACACACACACACACACACGAGAGAAATAAGTTCCAAGTAATAGTAATGTTCTCTATGCCAAGATTTATGAAGGTGTAAGGAAAAGCTTCTTAAATTTAACTCAAAAAGAAAAAATAACATTGTACTTTCTATTGTTCAGAACTAAACTTTATGTAACCCCTTTGTGGGTAACCCCATAAGGTAGAGTGGACATTGTGACTTACCCTGTTCAATAATATATTAGAAGACACATATAGAGTTGGTGGGTAATTTTCTTACTATCTTGCCCCTGCATATAATATTCTAGATAGTGAAAATTCTTTACTCCCAGATCCAACAACGAGGGTGATTTTGTAGCTTAAACAATGAATGTGTAATATGAGAGCTAAAGATACCATTTCAATTTTAAGCTTCCGGAATTTTCAAGTGTTTTGTTGCTGTGATAAAACATAGTCTATTCTGACTAAAGAACCTTTATAATTCTATTTTTAAGTGTTAGGAAATACAGGTGCACATTTAATTCTCAACTAGTATGACACGTTTAATCAGGACCTTGGATGCATTAGTCTTGCTTGCTCTTTTTCAGATTATTTTGCTTTTTTAAAAAAAATTTAGCAAAAGTTAAAAGGCTTTTACTTCATTGTAAATAATAAAGAATAAAAAGATACTATTATTTGAAACGATTATATTTAGAGATAGCCATAATGACTTTTTTTTCTACTTAACGGAACATGTTAATGGCATAGAAATCAAGAATCCTGATAGCAGGAATGTTCTGGTGACTAAATCAGGATTTAAAATCACTTAGAATTTGATCAAGTAAAAAAGTACAGAATAAAACACTAACTGAACTAGAAGCACAATGATCCATCAACTTAAAGACAATTCATCAACCTAAAGATGATATCTCTTACAAAACTATCTAGCAAGATGCTGGAATGACAATTCAGCATCATCTTCTAGTAAATGGAGATTACTAAATCCCAAAGGAAGAAGAGGCTGTTTGGAAACTTTTGTATATATAGGGAACAGGTTGAAAACTATTAGACATATAGTCCATCTGTCTGAAGCTGGAAACATAATCTAGAGGTTGATAACCACGGGAGAAATTATCTCAAAGTCTGGCAGGTACTGGATACAAAATTCAGTGGTCGATATTCACAGCTCTGAGGTTGACAGCTGTAAGAGCCGATTCTGGGCGTAACAACTACTGGACAAATAGTTCTGAGGTCTATTATATGTTGATGATTGACGGGAACTGGAGAGATAAGAACTGATGGGAAAACAACTGGTTGCTTTGCAGGGCTTGGAGACACAGTAACTAATGAAAAGATAGCAAGGAATTTCACAGGTTGTGGGCACATAGCTGGATGGTTGGTAGCTGAAAGTTGGCCAGAGGTGTCTAGAAAGTTCTCCAGAAACCATGTTCTGTTTTGGTTGGGAGAGCAGAGAGCATCACCACAGTTCACACCAGTAGAGTACAGAGTAGTGAAGGAGGTAACCAGATCATGGCAGTAACTTCCAAAAGAGTGAGAACTATAGGGTGCTATAGACCAGCAGATGTTGTATAACATAGTAGAATCTGAAGTAAGGATTTCAGGTAAGCCCAAAACAGCAGCTTATTTAAGTCTACATAAAACTAAACCAGATTGCCCATATCCCTTGGTGATGATCTATCTGGATTGTCCTCCTCCCATATTTTATATCGATTTGCATCATAACATCTCTAGCTCATTGTCGTGCAGACTATAAAGATGACTTTCCGCCCATCCCAAAATAAGTCTAGTTTTTATCTTCTATAAATCTTCCATCTTAATTTTTCCCTTGTTTATCAGGCTTGAGAATGTATGCTATAATCACCTGTACATTTTACCTGTTATGCTTCTGTTCCTACCCCTCAATAATGCTTAATTAAAAAGAGTCCATATGGATGGATGTTTATTCTAATCATCATCCACAAGGAACAACCTAGTTAGAAAGGCAGAGTCTTCATCTTTGAAGAAGAGAATGTTGTAATATTTTGAGGAAGTGTTGATGTACTAAAATAGTTCCTGTATTTTGGATTTGCCAGATGGAAAATGTTTTACTGTCTTCTATATGTTTAATACTCAACTGAGAATATAATTGTGTGATGTTGTTCTCTGGATATCTGTCTTGACAGTCAATTTCATGTGATTATCTTAGAGTACATCTTAAAGGACTCTACCCTGACGACCTAATATTTTTCATATTTAAATTTGAGTCTGATTTCCAAAGACTTGAGGTAATGTATGTGATAGTTCTACATTGTAACACTTATGACATACTTGTTTTTACTAGTAAAAACGTCATACATTTCTATTGGTGGCATTCAACTAAAAGGATAATCATGATAACAAAAGCCATCAACTTGTACACTAGCATTTCAGAATTAATGAATATCTTCACTTGAGATAATTTACTTAGACAATTTAATATTTATGCAATTAAACTGAGCAAGGATTAAGCAAAATTTTAATATCACAGAGAGAAAGATGTCTGAAGTATTCTTAGTTGGACGCCATGAAAATAACAATCTCTGGGCCTTACTTTGGATTCTCCCACAAAGATGTAAGTTAATATTTATAAACACCTATTTCCTAGAGTCAGAAGTCTTCTTAAATCAGAACTATCTCTTTTCAACATGCTTCCCAAGTAGTCAAAGATGATATAGTTGAGAATAAGTGGAGAAGAGTAAAGATTCCAAGTAGCCACTTGGCCTCTGAAAGCATCATTGATGATCTTTTTGGTGGTTGCTTTTCTGTTACACAGTAGTCTCAGTTCCTTTGAAAAACATGGCCTAAGGAAAGTATGGTGACATCAGTAGCAATGAAGTCACTTTCCTTCTGCACAATCCTTTTTTTCCCACCATTCCTGTTGTCCCTGTGTTGCCCATTGAAGAGCCTGGAAGGCTGACATATTTTTCCTGAGGAACGATATTGAAAAAGCTTACAGAGCTTTTCAAGGAAAAGTGAGGAGATCTCACACACCTATGTAAGCATGCAGGGTGTGTGCATGGGAGGATGGTGAGCACACTTACAATTTTCTTGATATTTTATTTATATATATTTTTGAATCATCACAAAAAGCAGAACATTTGGTGCAGAGGGAATGTAAGGTCTTTCCTCTGAATTTCCCTTTTTTTGTTTCAGGTAGGGGAAGAAATAATATTCGACATCTCACGGGGAGAATTTTCAAAGTAGTATACCACATTCCTTCTCAAAGAAGCTTCAAATCCCTTCACATCAGTGTGAGGCCTATTGCTGGTAAAAAATAGAAATAAAAATAACAGATAGATTGAAACCATGGAGAGTTAAGTGTTTGAGAGGTTTATTTGACAATTCTCCCATCTCCTCTGAGAACGTTAAGCCCTCCAGATAAATGAAATCTCTCAAACTCTTATATGCTTCCAAAGAAAATTCTTCCTCTCACTTGGGTAACTCCCAACCGAAACTATTTTTTTGTGTGTGCCACACCTACATTCCTCATGATTTAGTTTAAGATTCTCTTTGCTTTTTTTGTAGTTTATAAAATTCGAAAACAAGTGGTAACCAACTAGTCTATAAAACTTCTTCCTCAGTATGTAGACATACTACATATGTATGAGCTTCAAAAAGGCGACTAAAATCTTTCTTTCTAATCCATAGTGAAAATAGATTTGGTCTTCATTAGACTGTGATTGAAATGTATCTGAGACTGGTGAGGCTAGAGTTATCAAGATGCAAGACAAGTCATTGAGAAAAGCCTGGTATCGTGAACCATTTATCACATCTTTATGACAAAAACAGGAGCGACCACCACACATACCTAGCTGACATGTGTTTTAATTTATTATTTTTAACTCCATTTGTAATACCTCCCATTGTCTACAGAAACATTCTTAAGTTTGTTATATCGCCATGTAGTTGGTTGGCTCAATAGTCTGAGATTTAAAAATAAACAAACAAAAAAAAAAACGACTGAGAAGTTAAATCTTTTGTTAGAGACGATTGAGGATATAATGAAATGAATATAAAACAAAGAAAATTACATCTGAGAGTTTGTGATTTTTCTTTTTCACATAATAGTTAATTAACACTTATAATTAATTAACTGAATCTTACCTAGAGTTCATAATTCTAATACGTTCCCTAAATTTTCTTTCAAGTTCTTTGTAAAGCACAGATTTCTATGCCACTCTGCAACTACATGATAAAGTCCATACATCTGAACAGGGTACATAGGATTTTCAATATCTGGCACCAAGATATTTTCTCAGCCTCTCTCCATTACCCTACTCTAGGACCCCCATATTTCAGTTTTATTTAAATACTCAAAATATCTGAAAACTCAGCTTTAAATCTCAGACTTTGCACGAGCATCTCCCCTTCTGGAACACCTTCCCTCCTGTGCCACCTGAGCGTGACTGCATTGCTTATAGCAGATGAGGAATCACTGTTTCAGAGATACTTTCTGCATCTCTACTCATGTTCATGCATGATGCTTCGAACACTCCATTCGATTTTCTCTTGCTGATACAGGAATTGAAAGTCATTTTCATATTGGCTTAATTGTCCTGGTTGTAGGAAGAGTTAGTTAGGGATGGGATACACTTTGTCAATTCCTCACTCATCCTTTCTTAAAAATATTATGACTTTTTCATATTGACCCCAATATGGAAATTGGGAATTTCTTTGTTTTTGTCATGCATATATCAACTTGTCCCAGAAGAAACACTCAAGGAGTTGACAGCAACATCTGGTGTATCATCTTATTTTAAACATTTATTAATTTCAATGTATACAGTAGGCAAATAATATGAACTATGAGCCACATCTGGAAGGCGAGTGTTCCCTGCCCTGTCGTCACAGTGCAAGTTGAAAATACTGAACACGATAAGGTTTGGTAAACAAAAGCAAGAGCATCAAATGCCTGAATTCTGCAAAACAATAAAATTATATTTTTCATAGTTGTAAATCAAAACTTTAGGTATAATGTGGCAGTAGGTGGGGATTTTCTTTTTCTACTCAAATCTATCTCAGATTAGTGCTTGTCCCAAGACTATCAGATGCTCTACCAATTTCATGTTTTCCTCTTCTTCCTGGACACACAATTATGTTATGTCTAATAGCCTCTCATGGTTAGATAAGGCCAAGAGACTGAATTACATAATTAACTCCAAAGAAATGCAGCTCTTAGGGTCATCTTTGTAGTCATGGATGAGGGTTTCCTTCTGACTGTTCCTTGCTCAGTATTGTTAGGAGAATAAAGGTTTGTTTAAACCATCATATATCGGGGTGGAGGGGGGACTTACTTTGTTAAAACACTTAACCTACTCTAACTAGTAAAGTCCTTGTAAGACCACATTTGCTATTACCTGAAGGATTCTAATGCCAATCCCCAAATGTACCCATATCCTGCATGACAGTTTCAGAGTCATATTGTTTTATATACTTTAGTATTTTTTCATGTCTCTTTTAATAAACATGTTTTTTTTACGTCTAGACACTTTTAATATTCTACACACCTAATCCAGAGTACAAAAATCATCAATGTTGCATAACCCAAGAGAATAACTATACACAAAATAAGGCACACATAAATAACAAATAAAGAGCACAGTTTGAATGCCAAGCTGTGCTTTAATTAGGAAAAAAAATAGAGGAAACAAATTTGATCTAGGCTGAAAAATATCAAACTTTTTGCTATTTTTGTTTGTAAAAGTAAGTAATAAGAATTCCTAAAGCAAGATCTTGTTAAAGAGATTTAGTACAGAATTATAAGAGTTAGCATAACCCATGTAGAATAGGAAGAGCCATCGACGTGAACCGGAATGCTCTCTCAGACAGTAAACATGAGTTTGCTTCCAGCTATTCATAATGACCTTTAATAAGGGTATTACCAGTCACTCAAGGGAGGCAATTGTTTGCATAGTTTATCAGTCTATAGCAGGCAGACATGTAGCTAAGAGGTTGGCATCCATAGAGCAGATATCTCAGGGGTTGATGTCATAGGAAAGGTAGCTCAGGTTGATGGTCATAGGTCAGGTAGCTCAGAGGTTGACAGTCAGAGGACTGGCAACTTGTAAAATAACAACTCAAAGTTTGTCTACAGGATGCTGGATGAAAGGAATTGGAACCACAAGATGCCACCGGAAGACAGCTAGTTGCTTGGTGGCATCTGAACACATCAGAAACATTTGGAGAGCAGCCTGAAGACCTCCAGACGCTGCTTCACAACTGGTTGATTGATAGCATGTGGATTCACTGTGGGGCTCATGATAGTTGTCATGGAGTGAGTTGCTGCCCAGGCTTCTACTAGGAGAGCAGGGGGCATCTCCACAGCCCACCTCAGTGGAGCAGAGAGCACTGGGCGAGGTGACAGGAACACGGCAGGAATTCCCAAGGGAGTGAGAGTTGTGGTTTCTAGAGTAGCAATTATTGCAAACATGGTAGAGTTAGAAGGTCCAACCTTGATTAAATTGAAAAGATCAGGAGCTGAAGTGATTGTTACTTGTCGGATCTATCATTTATGTATCTTTGCTGCTGGGTGTTGGTTCCCTCTGTAGCCCATCATCCTCCTCACATTTCAGAACTGTTTCTATGGCATATCGTTAGAATGTTATTTAGTTGTCTACCAAGCAGTTCTCCCACCAACCTATAAAATATGTAATGTCTGTATCAGACCCTTCAGATAACTGTCATTCCAAAGTCAATTTTGTCTTTTTTTGCTCAATTCTTCTCACAGTATGGGTCAACTGCCTCTTTAGGAATCATGTTTGTTTATTAGCCTTGTAAAGTTGCTGTTAAAAACTCACAAATGAATTCACGCAATTGGGAAAAATTATTTATGGCCATCTTATTTCATAAAACCAAAATATGTATATGTAAATACTTAACATTAATAATGCATTTTTAGAAGTGATAAATGTTGAAATTTTTTAATTTTGGAATTGAAAAATATTTTGCATTCTTTGGAGATACAATCTAAAATCAAAACCTAATTTGTCCTCAGGATATCATATTTAAATGTGTCTTTCCCAGTGAAATATGGTAACCTAAAAAGCTTTGACAATCTTTGCTAATATCCACATCCAAAGAGACTACCTGTCACTGTTTTATCTTTTATTAGTGTGAAACTAAAGGTGTTAAGCACATATATTTTGATAGATGCTATATAAAAATGAGGCCATATCTCCTTGGAGACTTATCTAAGTGAATTTCAGCATATTATTGAACATATATAGGGAGTTTTTATGTTTATAACTTGTTTCTAATATTACTATTTTTATCTATGGTTATCTTCTCATACATAAATGTTTTTGACATAATTCATATTTTTCTGATCTTTTAATTAAGAAAGACAATCTAATTTATGATTGAGTCATTTCCCAAGGCTTTTTTTTTTTTTATCTGTTTTATCTGAAATCAGAATGTATTTATACATGAAAAGAAAGTGAAAATTCCTGGACTAGTCTACCAAAAAGAAAAAAGCGTTTTAGCTTGATAATGTTACTGAACTCTATAACTCAATCTTGACCACATTATTTGGATAAATTGACTTTGTTAAGTTCCTTGAGGAGTTTCAGTTGAGGAGGTGGCTTCTATCATTGTTTCTCTGAAAACGTGCTTTTGATGGCACATACTGATTTGGAAAAATAATATATAGAATAGTGTTCTTGACTCTAGCTGTCAATATCGAGATCATTTGAATGGTAAAGCACAAGAGCTGACATTTGTAGCCAGGACTCATGAGTTTGGCACTATCTGGTTATAATGCTCTCACATGTAACTTTTCTGAGCTTCACTTCCCACATATGCAAAATGGGCACATTAAACACCATCTTATTAGTATCTTTCAGGGTTTAATTTTTAAAAATGTATATGAAAGGCTCTGACCATTGTCCACTTAGTAGTGGGTTTGAGGTCACCGTGACTGAGAGATGAGGCACAGCAATCATGGTCAAGGTGAATTCGAGTCACTTTTTTAGATTACTGACACATACTGTCTTTTTAAACACCAGCTTATGAAAAAAGGCAAACCTTTGCCTAGAGACAAGAGTCATTCCTCAGTTAAGAGGACACAAATTGCCGAACTTTCCTGCTAGAAGATCTAAAAATCTCTCAAGGCTCATTTGTGTGAATTTAGTAATTAGATAGGTCTTCTCCCTAATTACCACATCAGAAAACTTCCATACTGGCATCGAGTGCACATCTACTCCCGTGTATTTATATTCAAAAGCTGCATTTATATGGAATGCTTATAATAGCGATAGCATTATAAATGCATATTTTTGTCTTTGGAGAAACTAAAAAATGGAGTGTGTCAGGATTAATTCTCCTTACTGAGTAAAGAATTTTTTTTTTGTAATTAATAACAAACTTAACCTTACTTACATTGATGTTTAAAGATTTATTTTTAAAGATGAACCAACTAACCATTTACTCTAAAACATGGGTACCACAGGCAACACATTTTTCTGATCTTGAATGTGCTGTTCTTTAATCATATGTGACCGTCAAACCAATTAAGTTCCCAGGTACGCACAAAAGTTTGAGTGTCGCCATGATTAATGCCACAGGGTGGAATTATTCTTTAAATTTATCAATAGCTAACAATGGAATAGTACTGTTGTGTTATTATATAAGATATTCTGGATTGTTATTCTGCATGGGTAGATCCTCACCACCAGAAACCAATAGCATAACTAATTGGTCTTCATTGTAAATAAGGAGTTTTTCCTTTTTGTTATTCAGTTAGTACACAAGTCCATATTTGGTGAAGTAAATAATGCTAACTTACCTCCAATATATTGTATTTACAAGTTTCTTTGTAGATAAAATGTCAAAGTAAAAAAAATAATAATTAAAAAATATTATTTCTCCCCTGAGGCCACAGAAATATAACAGAAAAAACAAAAACAAAAACAAAACACTACCCTATTTGTGCCCTATTCAACTGCCTTCTAAGATGGATTTACTTACATGGATGTCAGTTTGTTCTTTTGGGCACATGAATTGGTTTATATGTCTCAGTTTGGGGATAAGGTTTGGAGAGGGCTGAATTTCACTTCATTGAAGAATGAGCCATATTTATTCTCAGAATCAATCCAAATTAGAGGAGACTGGAGAAAGGGAACAGAGGGGCAGATACGGAAAAGGGACATGACGTATGCACTGTTCAATGATGCACCATGTGAGCAATGTTCACGGTAATATTATTAACTCATTTCTTTTGGAAAGTAGTGAAGGGCTGTGTATAGCTTCTGGGCGAATGGTGAGTGAACAAGTGACAGCAGGAGCAGTAAGCAAACAGAAGAATAATCCCCAGGGAATTAGTAGAAATTGCAGATGGTACAGGATTTTTTTAGGCCGTGGAAATGAAAGGATTAGTGTCAATTATAGCTGAATATGAGAGAGGACAAGATTTTGTTGTCTACTGTAGCTCTATCTGTATTTTATATCATGAATCTGTGAAGCTAGGAGAGACCTCAATAAATCACCTGTTTCTTCATTTTATTCAGTGTTTTATTTTTCCTCTGAGTTTTATTCTGGATAGTTTCTATTGCTGTGTTTTGAAATTTATTAATGGTTTTTCTTCTACAGTGTCTAATCTTCTGTTAATGCTATTCATTATTTTCCACTGCTCTCATAGTTTTCCTCTCTGTAACTTTCATTTGGCTTTTATTTATATCTTCCATTTATTTAACAAGAATGGTCTCTCCTCTAGCTTCTTAAACATATGGAATATAGGTGTCCTAACATTCTAATGCCCTTGTCTAATAATTCTATCATCTGTGTCATTTCCAGGTTTGCTTTGATTGATTTGTTTTTCTCCTTTATTATAGGTCTTATTTTCCTGCTTCTTTGCAGGCCTGGTAATTTTTATTAGGTGCCAGATACTATGATTTAACTTTCTGTGTGTTGTATATTTTTATATTTCTATAAATATCCATGAGCTTTGTTCTGAGCCACAGTTAAGTTACTTGAAAGCAGTTTTGTCCTTCTGGGTCTTGCTTTTAAGCACCACAAATGGGACTAAAGGACCCATTTAATCTACTTTTGCCCCAGCGCCAATGGAAAACCTTCGCTTTTCTATTCTGTCTGGTGTGAACATGAACAATCCCCAGCCCTCTGCGAGCTCTGAAAATTTCTCCTCCAGTTCTTTCAGGTGGCCCAATCCCAAGTTTTGTGTATTTCATGCACTGATCAGTAAGATACTGTAATGGTTTTGGTGGACCTTCTGCAGATCTTTGGAACTCTCTTTCTGTTTAAACTCTCTCCTCTCTGTCTCAGAGATCAAGTCCTTCTTTGCCGATTGTCCTGAAAACACATGTTTCCAATTGTTTACCTAACATTATGATTATTTTAGATGGAAGAATAAATCCTGTCCCTGTCACCCCGTATTGGCTAAAAGTAGAAGTCCAAATCATCTCTATATGAGCCCGTATTTTCATATAGATAAATATCTAATGCATAAAGGAAATCAGTTGACCTTCTTTTTAAATACATTTAAATCCAGATCTCATACTTTATACCCTATTGTAGTTATATTTCTCTTATGTATCTTATTTACACCCAACAATCACCATTTCTGTTTTATTTTAATCCTTTTTTTCACATATCATCATTTTGAGAATAAAGAACAATTTCTCAAGATACCTTTCATGAAAAAGAAATGTCAAGTTTTACTTTCAGCCAAAGAAGTCCCACTTTTTAAACTTTTTTCCATGGAACATATATACTTTATTCTCAAGCAGTTATTTTGCTTTTTTTTTTTTCAAGTAAAACACATAGTAATACTCTGCCAGGGGTCTCTTGAATGCAGCATCTGAAAGGAGTGTAACTTCTCAGCTAACAAATATTTATTTCTGTGTTGACACCATCCAGAATGGTATTTCCATTGTATAATTGTATATATGCAACAATCTAAATCTATGTCCTTTAGATTTTCTCTTATTCTTCATAAAGGTTCCTATTCAATATGTCAAGCATGCTATCACATCATACATCAAAAATGGATAAGTAATTATGATGTAAGTGTAAGTTTACAATTAAGAACATCTTGATGAAACTTACCTAATCAGTGCCTTCTTAAGACCAAATGCCCAATGAATCTGCAAGATTAAAACAGGACCTGTTCCTGTGGAATACAGTGTGTGTGTGTGTGTGTGTGTGTGTGTGTATTCCTCATAGGGAATATACAAAGTGAAACCGTAGGATCTTTTTTATGTTAGAAAGTAAAAAGTGATCAAAAACAAAAGTAAAACAAACAATTACAAAGGTATGTCAAAGATACACAGGAGCTAACTGAAAGGGCTCCTCACAACCAAAACTGGAACAATTAGATCAATAGAATAAATAACATATTAGTTTATATCTCAAAGTATGAAATATATAGCCATGTGTCCATACTGATATAATAAATCTTGCATAAATAGTAAGTAGGGGGAGAATAGGCAAATCTCCTATAAAAAAGGATTCCAAATAATACACATAGATGTTTCTCTCTCCAATAAGTGGAATGTAACTGCACTTATGTATGGACTCCACACAGTAACTTCCTTTCGAAAAGCACAGTATGGATAGGGGAGAAAAGAACAAGTATGTTACAGTGAAAAATCCTGACAAATACACGACCTCAGCCAAGGGATGAAGGTTAACATCAGTAACGATAGGTCATATTGGCTGTATGTATTCTTAATATAGAACTTTACCTCTATGGTATTTCTCTTTAAAACCCATAAACCCAATCTAATCTTGAGTGGGGGAAGGGCAGACATCAGGCAAATAAATCAAGAACATTGTGTAAAATTCCTGACCAATACTCTTCAAAATTCTCAAGTGCAGCTGATGGGCTCACCACAGTGCTCTTGGCAGTAGTCCAAGAACCAGGTTGGCAACTACTGATTAAGCAGAGGACATCTCCAGAAATCACTCTTCCAGAGCAGAGAACAACAAATGAGGAATATAGCAATAACTCCCCAAAGAGAAGGGGCTATCATTTCTCGAACGGCTGTTGCCAAAAGACATGACGTTTACAGAGTGAATTTCAGACAAGTTGTAGAGACTTTTTCAAATGTGATTGTGTCTTTCTAGGCAAATTTTCTGTATCTGCTCACTGAATCCTGGAAATGCCATAGACACACTCACCTCTGTCTTGCTAAGATTCTTTTACCTGACAACATTCTATTAATAGTTGTTCAGATGCCAATGAAAACACCTATCAATCTTCTCATAAAGTTTTACTCGTATTTTCAAACACTCCTGTTCCAGATATGTACCCTTATTTCTGTTATTACTTCCAGCAAAGTGCCAGAGTTATAACTAGCTGAAATGGAATTCCTTCTCCAGGATGTGCTGTGAGATGGGAGAGAGAACATAACATGTGTTTTTATCCATAAGTGGTGGGTACAAAATGCGAAAAAATAAGCCAGTAGCTCAGAAAACAAGAATAACTCCTCATCTGTGAAATTTTCACAATTCTGGATATCAGCAAAATGAGAAAAATATACACAATGCGGTGAGATTTTATAAACTATACCCTTCAAGATAAAATACTGAATTTATTCTGAAATTATATCCAGATAGTATTCACATGTAAATATCCCCATTAAAAAAATGCCAACATGTAAAATTTAAAAATACTCCCTACCTGAAGTAAAATCTCAAAGGCCTGAGATTTTTTGCAAGTATTTTCATAGATCCCCATGACAACCAGTGAATTCAGTAGGATTTGTTTAAAGGCTGCTCTTTTCCATTGAAACCTTCCTGCTTTATTCTATTTAGTTTATTATTTTGTAAAAGGTCTTAACTACTCAATTCACAATACATTTTAAAGTCTTTTGATACATGTTTTCCAATCTACACTTCCAACACAATACATGAGTATCTGATTCACCAAATTCTCAATATCATTGGATATTGTTACCATTATTTAATTTTGTCGATTTAATATGGAAAAAAACGACATCTTATTATTGATCCAATATGAATTTTTAGATGACTGGTGAGGTTTCTAATTTTGTGTATTTTTATTAATTGTTTACCTTTCTAGTTTTTGGACCTCAATTGTCAATTTTAACATCAACTTGTTAAAAATAGTTCACAAAATGAAATCCTCTTCTAAGAACCCAGAAGAAAATAAGCAGCTAGAAAGAGTAGTTTAGATTGATTCTTTATTACCAAACCAAACTTTGCTTTGAAATTATGGTGAGTTTTTAGGGAAAAATAAATAGATGAAACAGATTCTTGGACCTATCACTTAGAGATTCATATTCGGAGAGCTGTAATTGAACTCAAGAACCTGATTCACTTTGCAGATACCTCTGCAAAGCCTGGTTACAGATCCACTGGACGTGAAAATCTCTTAGGCATCCAACAATTCCCAAAGTCTCTGATTAGCTCTGCACACATAAAAGCAAACACACTGCATTCCAGATCTTAAGACAGAAACTATTTTCCATTGAAAAGAGTTCATTGCCAGAGAAAGCTTTCATTCAATTTTCTGTAAATTTTATCTGTTTCAGAAAATGTCCCCCAACTCCACACACATATCAGATTGCTTTGACATTTGACGGATAGGTTGTAGAGTAACGCATTGGATTAGCGTTTTATTAGAGTTCTGCTTCCAGATGCCAAAGCAGTAACGTGGAAATTGAACCGCCTGTTTAAAGTCATAAAAGGTTTACTAGTCTAGGTATCCATGTAAATTATGGTCAGTACCTAGAATAGTGCCCAGCATACAGTAACAGCTAAAAAATATTTAGTAAACAAATGATGTTGAATGAATGCATTTGGAGATAAAATTTGCAACAAAGATATTAAGTTGTAGCTTCAACATTGTTTCAGATTCTACCCTGTTTTTTTTTTTCTTTTCTTTTCAATCTCTTTTTCTCCCTTTCTTTCTTTTGCTTCTTGTTTTTCACCCTATCCCCACACTACTGGAAAAGAAATAGAAGTGTTATGTGTTACTGCACTGTTTCATCTTAATAATAAATAGAGTAATGGAGAATAAGTTTCTCTACAAAAAACAAAATGTCTAGTATGCTTTAAAATATAGCAGCCTTTTCACCCTGCAGTCCAGAAAGTTCGGTAGTCAATTTATAAATTTATATTACAGATATATCCTGCAGGCCATCATCACCTCTAGAGATGCAGCTCATGCTGACTTGACAATACCAGACATTAATCTACCAATAAGAATTTCATAAAGAAAATGGAAAATGCTCTTCTATTTTAATGGAGAATGAAGACTCATCAACACAACTGCTGTTAGCACAAATAGGAACAAGCAATGTGTTATGTGTGGGCCACATAACATTACCTTGTATGTTTCTTCTTTTCCATTGTATAGTTAGATCTGAAAATGCTCGATTTATATTGAGAACTAGAGGTGGTTTATACTCACATATGGAATTAGGAATAGGAAAGTTGGAGAGGCAGCAAAATATTGTTGGTGTGGTATTTTTATCCTCTTAATTTACCTCAGAAATCATTAAACTTCAGTGCCTAGATGAAGTTAAATTTTTCTTCAATCAATTTGGGCAAGATAAGGAACAAGATGATTCTGTCTGATTTTGAACTTCAGGGACAATGCTTCATAATTGGTTATGATGGAGACCTAACATGCTTTCTTGATTAGAGTTCATCGAGGAAGGCAATATATTGTTTGAGCTCATGTTATGACAAAAGGAAGTCAGTGCTTGTGGCATTCAGTTTGAAGATGGCTATGCCAGAGGATTAAGATCAATCAACAAATTGGCGCTTGGATGTTAGTAAAGAATAATTACTTTTTGTGAAAAAAAGAGCCTAGGTACTTATCCTCCACTTATTTTAGCCATACAAAATATGCCTATGAATCCCAAAGGCAATAAATATCATCTAATATAGTGACCTGGAAATTAATTAGCTCAAATAAACAAATTTTTGTTTAATCATCATAATGTAGTTTACTAGAGAACTTTAAGAAACCTTGGAAATAAATTCCAGATCGGTAATTAACAATCTGCATAATTTTGACTAAATTAAGAACAGTTATAACTACCTTGCCGGATATTAAGGTAATTAAATAAGAAACATGACCCATACTGGCAACACATAATTATCACATGTGGGATAATGTATAAATAATAGCAGGTTCTATCTAGTTAAGTATATTAGATACAGCACAGAATAAAACTTCAAAGCGGGTGGGGAGATGTGGAATTTCTCATCAGTCCTAACCTAAATCTAAATACTTCTTTTTCTAGCTTCTAAAACCAACTGACCAAAACATAATTTACTTAAATTCAAGTCAATAAGCATTTACAGAGAGTCTGGCCATATATTGACATAAAGGCAGCCTTCAAAGAGCTCAAAGGCTAGAGGAATGTTCAGAAATGCAAATAAAACAGTGAAAAATTAGCATGATATTGATGTAAAAATAATAGTGACTAGAACAGAGTTAAAAAATATCTAGATATAAACACACCCATATATAGATACTTAATTTATGGGAAAAAAAAAAAGCACTGAAATGTAATATAGTTGGAAGAGGAGATTTTTTTTTTAGGAGATAATGGTTGTTCAACTGGAATTTTAGACCCTACTACACAACACACACAAGTATCAATTTTACATCAATGGTATATTTAAATGTTGAAGGTAAAACAAAAAAAAAAGTTTCTAAATTTAACATGTAGTATTTTAATTAATTTTGGGTAAACAAAGATTTCTTGAAAAGTACAAAAAAAATACTAACCATAAATAAAAGTTTGATAAATTGCAACAGCTTAAAATAAGGACCTTCTATTAATCTAAAAACACCATTAAGTGAAAAGACAGGCACTAATCTGGAGGAAGTTATTAAAAATATATACTCCCGACAAAGAGCTAACATATAGATTACATAAGGAACTATTTTCTTACTAAAAACAGATATACCAATTAAAAGCATGAGCAAAAAACACAAATGGTTATTTCATGCGCACACAAAAATGTTCTCAATCTAATGAGTCATCAGGGAAATTCAAAACAAAACCAACATTTGTTATTCTCCCTAGAATGGCTTAACTTAAAAAGACCGACAATTGCAAATATTGATGAGGATGTAGAGCAATTCTCATGCTCTGATAGCAGAAATCAATATTGGTATCACTGTAGGGCATAACTTTGTCATGGTGTAGCATAAAGCTGAACAAGCACATCCCACATAATTTATCAATTCTACTCCTAAATCTGTTACCCAATACAAATATCTTTATATGTATATCAAAAGGTACACAGAAGAATAAAAGAGTTTGCTATACATCATTTCTTATAAGTCCAAACTGGGAACAACTCATATTGATCATTAACAGTAGAATAAACACATTTTGCTGTCATAGTACCTTAAATATTATACATCAAGGAAAATAAACAGACTATTGTTATGCATAACAGAATCGAACAGTCTCACAAACACAAGTCTACAGTCTTGCACCACTTGACAAGGATACTTTCTGGAAAATGCATCATTAGGTGATTTTCTGTCATTGTGTGAACATCACAGAGGGTACTTAGACAAACCTAAATGGCATAGCTATTGCACACCGAAGCTATATGGTAGAGGCTATTGCTCCTAGGCTACAAGCCTATGCAGCATGTTACTGTATGAAACAACACAAGATTAAATCAAGCACAAGAGAAAATGATGCAATCAAGTAAACACTAGGTTGCTGCTGGCCTGGCATAACGTGGCATACTGTTTTACTGGAAATTGTTTTGTTGTTGTTGTTGTTGTTTTTAAGCAAAAGAGCACACTTTAAAATAATAATTAAGTATGATTTCTGCACAAATTAGTATGTATGTTACATTGCAACAAAATTCTCATTTAAAATTATTTTAAAACAAACAGTCCAATGAGAGCAATAATAGAAATATGTCTGAGATAAAAGATAGGCTAAGTCCATGTGATTTACTCATTAGGGTATGAAAAAAGAAGAGGACCTGAGAAAGTCTTCAAAAAATAAAAGGTAGAGTTATAGCAAACTCAAAATATCTGGAAAAGCCAGACAGATAAGGCAAAGGAATGAACTAGAATGGATTTTCAAACAGAGCATGAATATGATGGTAAGAGGAACTAGCACTTAGCTCCAGTGTCAGGAAGGCCATAAGAAGGAATGGCTTCTTACAACCAGGGCATATGTCTTCTCTAAAGGGAACAGATGCTAGCTAGCTCCTTGGAGCATTGTTTTTCTTGCATGCTGACATAGTTTCTAGATATTTCAGTTCCTCGAAAACATGAATACTCTTGCCTTTAGTTTAGTTTTACTTTAGCTTGTGAAATATATCTCCCTATACATTTTATGTTGAGTGAGGGAAAACGTATCTTTAATTCGGATACGTTACATAATATATGATTTTTTAAAGTGAGTGTTTTTAAAAGTGAGTATGATTTTTTCAAATTAGATGAGAAGTGCATCTTGGTCTCGATGATGAGATATGCAAAAGGGTGGGGGCTTAAAAAAAGCAACATGTTTGAGGACCTTCATGTAAGTCAGCATGTAAGCAAGAGCTTAGAATTTGCAAAATTGAGAAGGGGATGAGGCCAGAGAAGTGGGAGAGAGGAAGACAATGAGGGGACCTGATGTCATTGTAAGGAGTTTGCATTATTATTTTGTGAAAGTAGATCACAGGAAGCTACCAAAGACTTAAACAGGAGTAAAATATGATTCGGTTTGCAATTAGAAAGGGCATCCTGGTGGGTGTTCACTGGAAGAGAGTGATAAGGAGATGATTCCTAATCTTGCCTTTTCAAAATGACTCCCACCAAGAGCTTTTGGATCTCTTAAGTGCACAGGCTCAGAGATTTAGAAAGCAGCTTGAGGAATAAACCATCAAGCCATTCCCCTACTGTCAGATAAGAACATGTGGTTGGGTATCCCATGTCCTGTTCACTATCTTACAAGCAGTTTCTGGTTTTCAATAAAGTAATAAAAGACAAACTGAAGAATCAGATTCTTAATTATGACTTCATCTCATTTATTACAATACAAACCAAATAAATTCTTTCCACACCCGAGGGACAACAAATAGTATTGTAAACCAAATAATTTTATGTCAAGACGAGATGAAAAAAAGAGAAAAATGTGATAGGAGCAGCTTGCATTAGATCAGGTACAGTGAACACAGGAAGAGGCAGTCACTACCAGAAAAGAAGCAAAAGTCCTTAAATGTGGAATTTTTGTCCTGGATTCAGCACGATTAGCAGCTGGAACAAGGAAACTACTGGCCTCCCAGTGCAAAGCAAGATGGACGACAAGGGCTGAACACATGTGTCAGAGGTTGGCATCCACTGAAAAGAGGACGCAGAGGTCTGAGGCTGCTGGACACAACACTAAGTGATTGAGAACCACAGGGCTTCCAACCTACAGGGCGGCAACCATAAGTGAAGAGGCTCAGGGGTCGACAGCTGCTGGACACATAGGATACTGGGAGGCAGGAACTGGAGATGTAAGAAGCAGCAGGAAGAAAGCTGGTTCCTGGGCAGAGTCTGGGCCCACAGTGAGCAGTAGAAGGGCAGCAAGAAGTTTCATAGTTGCTGGGCTCACAGTTGGGTGGCTGGCAGCTGGTTGGTTCACTGCAGGTCTCTTGGCAATTGTCCATGAGCCAGGTATGGTCTTGACAGCTGCTGGGCAAGCAGAGGACGCCTCCACGGCTCACATTTGTAGAGCAGAGGGCAAAGGAAGAGGTGAGAGGAATATAACAAGGATTTCTGAGGAATCCCAAACTCTGGTTTCCAGAGCAGGAGTTGGAGCAAGACATGGTGAGGTTTACTGAGCAGGCTGTGGGTGATTGGCAAGAAATGAGAGTCTCAAGTTTCTTTGTGCTCCTCTTTTGACTTGATTCCTTATATATCCCTAGAAGGCAGTGATTCTGTATACAGACTCTCTTCCTTGTTGTGTGAGGCTGCATCAGCACTCTTTATTATGGTCCAGAAATAGTGCTCCCACCTCCCATAAAACTGAATGTTCCTCGCTATGCCTCCTGTTGATTACATATATGTGAAACACAGTCTCGCCCTCTCAAATTATCCAACCAAAACAGCCGCCTTTGGAGGTCATTCATTGCTTCCAGTTATAAGCCCCATTGCATAAACATTCATAGAATTATGCTCTTGGAATTGTCTTTAAAAGTTGTAGCAAACTTCTTTGAAATACTAGCAAATTATTTTCCTTTGGGGAGAAATTCTAGTTTTTTGGAAAATTACCAAAGTAAGAACTTAAAAGCAAGTATGTTGGAAAAAAATGAGAAAAAACTTATTGCCAGTGTGGTTTAGGACAGAGAGAGTTTAAAAAGTAGCATAAAATGGAAATTTTCAATGTGTTTAAACATATGCTTTGCTTTATTTTAGAATTCTGGTAGAACTTAACTTCCCATCAAAATATCTTTAGTATGAAAGGTCATGCTCCTCTAATTTGTTTCAATAAATAAACAAACCAAGTCAAGCTGAAAGCTGGTTTATGTTTAAAGTATTTTTAACATAGATAAATAAGTTGAGGTCAAATAATGGATCCTACAATAAACAAAAGCAAATCAACGGGACCCCATCAGGAAAGTTGAACAACATAACATTTTTCATAGTTATTATAGAAATACGTATTCATGGTTACTCATGTTCCAACTGAAAACTAATGTTCTTGGTAAAAAAAAAAATAGACATAATAATTAAGATATGGACATGAATGTCATTTTACTTTTTACATTGGTTCTGGTATCAATTTCCAAAGAGGAGATTCTAAACTACTTTACATGGACGATAGCAGATATCAGAATAAATGTAGAGGTTTTCTAAGTATGAGCACTTTAAAGGATATCTGGGTATATATTTTCTGGTAAACTTGGTTTAAAAAATGTATGATTGTGTTTTTGCTTCAACCATCCCAATGTCTTTATTATATACCAATATATGTAGTGGCTTCAGTGACTATGTTAATAGGAATTTTAATTATCTGTTAGATCAAATTTCTAATTTCCTTTAGCTAAAATTCAATGTAAACCATTTTCTTATATTTTAATGTTCAATGGATGCACTCACACTTACTGAGTCTCCCTCTGTCCAAGAGAAATAGAATCTCTGAAATACAAGATTGGTTTCTCTGTGAGCCAATGTAGGACTATTTTACTACCAGAAATAGGAAAATGAAAAAAAAAAAAAAAAAAGAATGGTCCTATACTAACACGTTGAAATTATCTCAGTATTTTAGATCACAAGCACTACCCTTTGATGATTTGTACATCATGTGTTTGAGGAATTCCCCCAAGCCCGCCAGCTTTCATCACCTGATACCTTTGTACACATTGCAAGAGCCTTCTTGTGAAATCCTGGGTGCTGCAGCTGAATGGCGTTAGTAATAGGCACAGGCATATTTAACTGAATGCTTATCAAATTTACATGTTGATGCTCTTTATGCCTGTTCTTCTCTCATATAATCAAGAGGCAACACCTGTATCATTAACACAGCAATATAGTTGTGTGTATGTACTGTTTATGTTGTATGCATAAAACAATGTTTTTTCATGAAGAGGAGGGGTATGGAATAAGAGGAAACTAGCATTTATTTAGTGTCTATTCTGGGCAACACCTTGTAGTGTGGGTTACCCACATGTGTAACATCACTTTATCCTCATGGTTCTCTATAGTAAATTTTACTATTCATATGAGAAAACTTGAAATGGAGAAAATTACAATAATTGACATAAAGAAAAACATTTGAACAAAGGACATTCAAACATTTGAATATTTGTTTGGGGGTCCTTGACCCTCAAAAGTTTTTTTCTCCCATTATCCAAGATGGCAGTATATCTAGATAGATAGATAGATAGATAGATAGATAGATAGATAGATAGATAGATAGATAGATAATGTAGTGACACCATCATCTACTATGTGACCCTGGACAATTTCATAACTTTTCTGATTCCTGGTCACTATCAGTATTATTTTATGGAATAATGGGAATATTAATAATATCTACTTTTCAGTGTCATTTAAAAATATACTGAGATGGAAGAAAAAGTTTAAAACTGCAAGATACCATACTAGCATGATTTATTTTCTTGCTTTGACATCATTAACCCATTTCTTTACACCATGAGCCTCATTTTTTTTTCTATTGTAGGTAGATAACACTGCAAACATATCCATAGAATTTCAGAAAATAAAGTGCCCCGAATGTAAATTGTACCTTAATATAAAAAGTTATTGAATAGTCATTTGATAGTGACATCAGTTCACTAAAAGGGATGAGCTTAAATGGACATAACATCAGGTCCCTCATCACCAGACTTATTTAAACTACAGATTTCAGGTTCTACTTCTGGTGCAAGAGCCCAAGGATAGTCTTAGGAATTGTGAAGCCTGTGTGCTCCTCCAGGTTCATCCACTTTGTTGCTCTTTCTTCAGTGAACCAGAGGTCCTCATCTCTCCTACTCTAGGAACAACCCTGAATTTCCCTCTCTCAGACACACAGAATCCTCAGAGCATTGCAACAATAAAGGTATGCCAATAAATGACATAGCTTGCATTCATTCATTCAACAAATGTTTACTGAGCATCTTGTATATGCAAACATGATGATAGATGTATGCAATGATACCAAGATACTACCAATTTCTGCTTCCCGACACATCCAAACTTGTAGATATGATAAGATAATACACAGTCTATGTCAGTGTCCACTATAAAGCTCTATAAATGGCGTACCGAGAACAGTAAATATTGCTTATTGGCTTTACCTGAACATTGGCATTTGGCTTTAATTTTGAAAACCAGAAGAAAATGGCAAGGGAGTTGGGGAAGGGAAAGGCACCTTGAGTTGTGGCAAAAGGTGTAAAGGCAGAAAAAATGAAAACACGGTGCTTTCCATGGAGGATTCTTAGAGGTAACTTATAGTAATTAAACTTAGATTCACATGCTGAATCTAACTCGATCAAGGCAGTAAAGATTTTGTTCTACAAGAATGGTGATCTGGTAACTGATTTAAAGAAGAGAGTGCTGTGGTTAATTTGCAACATAGATTGGAAAGAGTGGAAATCTATTTTTAATGTTTTTCTCACTTGATCTACTCATATTACATTTTTTCATACATTTCCTCCATCCGTTCTCTCATTCACTACCATCAGCTAAGTTGAGTTTTCTCCTTTGGTGCCATCTCAACTCCTATTGCTAATATCTTCTCTTTAGCTTAAATATTGTATTTAGATTAATACTCCTATAATTAATTTCATCACGTGGATCTCTTACTCAATGACTCCTCTTTGTCCACGGAGAGCTGTTTAAACACTTGATTAGCCCTCCTCTGCTTCCCAATAGAGATTCTCTTCTTTCTTACTGGATTGTCTGTTCATGTCTCCAATTAGTCCATATCGATCCTCCTCTTCTCATTCATCTTCCCCTTTTCTCCTTCGGAATTATTAACCCCTAAATTAGCCCCTCCTTAAAAATACTTCCTTACCAACCTATATATCTCCAGCCTTAAATCTGTATAATTATTATTATTTAATTCACACACAAATTCCTTTGTATTACAAACAAAACAATTTGTATATGTCATATTATATTATATTATATTATTATATTATATTATATTATAGAAACTATAATATTAGACTATGTTATAGAACCCTTATTAGTTATTATTTACTGAGTCCTTATTATATCCTCAACATAGCTCTAAATGTTTTATATACATTAAGAGATTTAATCTTCACTACATCCCTATTTGAATAGGTGTGATCATTATTCTCAGCACATGTGAGAAAACTTAGTCAATTCTTAATAAATATTTGCTGACTAACATCACAGCTTTTACAAAATATAACTTAGGTTTTCTTTATCAAATAAAAATTGACCTTTACTTAGTCAAGTCGATAATCTCTTTTATATACTTTTCTCACCATCTATCCTTTTTCATAAGGGAAAGCCAACTTTCGACGAATAAACACACACACACACACACACACACACACACACACAAGAAGATAGAAAGAGGCTAAGAAGGACTGAAAATACTTTGTCAAGTTTTTCTTCTGCCCATTCTAATATCGTCGATTACTATTTACCTTAGCTTGGCTTAAAAAAGACAACTCATTATCTAGAGTCAGTCCATTGCAACCTTCAACATAACGAAGCATCTTAAATTTAGCTCACCCTGCTAGATGTCCTGAGTAAAATCATTAAATGATCATCCATTGGAAGAATTAAATAATTCCTTGATCAGTAATGTAGAGTTTGGAGTGACTGATGAGTATATCACACTGTAATTTACTTTCAACTTTAATTTTACTAAACTATAGCATTCTTACATATGTTTATACATATGGTTTGTACATGATTTGTATAAAATTTGCTCCACTCATTCCAATTTCATTCATACAAAATAACTTTCCCCAGATGATCTTAGAAAAACTGTTTTATGTTAATTAACATATCCTTTCTTCCTTGTATTAAAAACAGTATAGGTGGAGATATCCCTCCTACTATTCATAGTTAAGCCCTTAAATTCTGTCCTTTTCACATTTACAAGGTTTTTTTCAATTTCCTCTCTTTGTCTATATATTTTAACAGCTTTATTGAGATGACATTGACATATAATAAACTGAACAAATTTAAAGAGCAAAATTTGCTGTTTTTATATTTGTATATACCAAAAAAATCAAGGTAATAATTATACTCATTATCCACTAGATCTCCTCATGCCCCTGTGTAGTCCTTCCTTTCCGCTCTTTCCCACCTCACCCCTCCTTACTCTCATCACCGGGCAACCATTAATCTTTCTACCATTCTGGGTTAGTTTGCATGTTCTATCATTTTATTAAATAAAATAAAACTATACGGTATATACTTTTTTTCTTCCCTCTTTCACTCAGTATACTTTTTTAGATTCATCCAGCTTGTAGCATATACCAATAGCTCGTGCTTTGTATTGCTATGTAGTGTTCCATTGTATGAATATAACATAATTTGTTTATTCATTAATATTTTGATAGACTATTGGGTTGTGTGCAATTTTTGAAAATTACAAACACACAAATACTATCTATTTGTGTACAGGCTTTTGAATGGACATGTGCATTCATTTATCTTGGGTAAATACCTAGGATTAGAATAATTTGATCTTATGATAAGTAAATGTTTAATTTTTAGGTATCTGTCAAATTGTTTTCAAAGTGACTGTATCATTTGCATTCCCACTGGCAGTGTATAAGAGTTCAAGTTCCTTTACACTTTCTCCAACAGTTGATATAGTCAGACTTTCAAAAATTTTAGTCATGCTATTCAGTGTGTAGTGGCATTTTATTATGGTCTTAATTTGCTAGCGAGTGATAATGCTGAGCAAATTCATTGCTTATTTTCTACCTGTATATCTTTTTTAGTAAAGAAAATTCTCAATGTTTGTTCATTTTTTTATTGGGTTGCTTGCTTTCTTATTGTTGAGTTTGGAAAGTTCTTTAAATATTTTAGATATAACTCCTTTATTAGACATATGATTTACAGATATTTCTACCAGTCTGTGGCTTATCTTTTTATTCCTGTAATAGTGACTTTTTGGAGAGCTGACATTTTTAATTTTGATAAAGTCTAATTTAGTCATTTTAAATCTACAAGTGTTTATGATATTGTATCTAAGAAAACTTTGCCTAACCTTATGTTTTGAAGTGAACTTTTCTCCATCCTTTTTTGAAATCTAACTTCTAGTCTCACTAATATTTTACACTCTTATCCTAAAAATCACCGATGATGAATTCCCTATAGTCAATGTCAATTTTTGCCCTCAGTCTTAACTCTATGGCACATTTGTCGTTGCTGTTCATACTCTCTATTTTGAAACCTTGTCCCACATCTGTTTTAGCAACGCTCCAAATAGTTTTATTTCTATCACACAGAATACCTGTTTTGTATTCATATCTATCTCTCTTTTCTCATTCTATTCCCCAGATTTTAGGTCATTCTTAATCCTCTTCTTCTGCATTCTTATCCATCTGCATCTCATTAATCACAAAAGTTCAATCAATAGATCTACACCGATCCCTCTATATTTATAATTACTGGTTTGATCTCTTTCCTGAATTTGCAGTTGTCTGCTAGATCATTTCCACTGGGACACCTTACTTCCAATTAAATATTTATATATACATAGTGCTTTCCCCAAAGTTGATTCCCCGTGCTATGAACTTTATTTCTAATTATAGTATTATACTCTCTTAGTCACACAGGCTTAAACTATTATAAAATTATCTTCACAAGTACTACTATTTTTATCGTATTCCCAAGGATGAGATTAATAGTAAAATATAGCTAAGGTAATGTCTCTCTCTTGGCTACAGTTGTATTGAATACCTCTTTATGGCCCATGGAATAAAATCAAAGGTCCTTAAGTTGTCATTTAAAGTTGTTCAAAATGTGGGTCCAATGCATATTGCCAAGCATAAGTCCTCTGGGTCTTCTTTATGTGGATCTCCAGATGACCCCTATTTGCCATTCTCAGTGAATGTCTCACTCACATTGCTGGTTTTCTCTTTGTATTCTTGAATGCTTTTTCACCTTGTCTCTGCTTACCATATCCTACTTATTCTTTAGCCCAGTTGAAACATAATCACAACCAGAAAGTCTTCATTTTTGCCCAACCAGAAATAATTTCTTTTCCCTTTCAACTCATGTCAGCTCTACATCTCTCCTATTATACTGATCATTTCATACCTTATATTTTATGGTTTACAACGTATTTTTATTTCTCAGTAATAATTATATTGTAGACATTATAGCATTATTTGTGTTTGTATTGCTAAAAATTTCCAGCATACTGCTTTTGTAAATATTTATTCGAATGCATGAAAATACTTTAGTCCATGTTTTTATTTATTCAGTTCAGGCATTTTTTTTTTACTTTATCTTAAATATTTCTCCTATCAGATTGAAGATTTTCATGCAGATAAATGTGTATGATAGTAAATGGCTACTGAGAAAAAAATAATTAGAGATTGGCAGAGTCTGTCTTAATTTCTGAAAACTCCTAATTGGTTCATTTAGTTTTAGGTGCATATCTTCAATGCTTTTGGCCCTTTGTTTTATAAGCTAGAACCAATGTTTTTGGTTCTTTATGAGCTTTTCATAGTGAAAGCAAAAATCGACTAACTTCCTAGAAAAGGGGGGTGGAACATAGGTTTATTATAGTGATTGTCTAACATTTTCTCACATACCACATTTTGCAGGCAGGGGAAGAATGCAGTTCACCTTGTGGTCACAGAGAATACTAGTTCAGTGATTTCCTTGCTTAGCATAAGCACATTTCCTGGCCTCTTTTTACTTAAGACTCTATGGGCACATAGGAATTCTGGGGAGAAACTTTACAATAAGAAATATCCTTTGGGAATATAAAGGTTTTCTAGTTCGTTTTTAATAGAACATGAGATCAAATAGCAATGCTATAAATTGTCAGCAACTCCGCAGTCCCACTAAAATCAATACATGTTTTGCCCTAACAAACATTTATCCTTCCTGATAGAACATCACTCAAGGTCAAACAAAGACTTGGAGTTGCCTAAAACATTGGTATCCTCTGAAGCATTATTTATTACACTTCATAAAAAATAGAAAATCACTCTTTTGAGTTAAAAGACTGGCATTTAAGTGATTCAAGTCTTTATCCTGGTCTCCATCACAGGCTATTCCAAGGTTCCGGTAAAATATTTTTTTCCCCCCAAGCTGAGTAGGTTTTTTTTCTCCTCCCCTCCTCAGCCAAAAGTTTTCTCGTAATACTTGAAAACCTCTCATCTCTTTCATTGACTAATACCTCTAGAGATGGTTTTATTTTATATTCAGGTAAGTTAATCAGTGATTAAATGCTCTAAAAACCTGAGAGTTGGTTATCATAAATAGTAACTATATATTTTTTTTATGTTAGAAGGAAAAGGTGATTGATCCCACACATGTACCTTATCTCACCAACAGTTCTTCTCCAGAGGAATGAAAAGAATGGAGGACACTTTCCTATCTGAAATACTTTCAGACTGGATTATGTAGCTAAGGAAGCTTAGCTTAAAAAAATTCTTTATCAGTAATAAGTGGTATGAAACATCACTGAAGCTCTGGAAAACCTAATTTTATGATAAAGAAAATAGTACCTTTCATAATAATCATCTAATATGTAGCATTTCAACTTTAAGCTGGAGCATGAATGAACTGGCTTCAGGCTTTAATAGTCATGCAAAAGATCAAAAAAAAAAGAAAAAATTAAGACTCAAGATAGAGTGACCACAGGTATTACAGAGTATTTGTTAACTACCCTATTTTGCCCAGTGATGACTTTCTTTTATGTGTTGACTTAGAAAATCAGAATATCAAGAAAATAAATTACTTCCAGGCCTAATATCTAAACAAGAAGCAAGTGGATGGTTTATTCCATGAGAAGTTTAAAGAACTATCAGCCAAAAAAAAAAAAAAAAGGAGGGAGGGGAGAAATGGGCTGGATGTGCTAAAAAGTCACAAGATTTCTGTACCCTTATGTGACTACTTTGGGTCATTTTTTCACTGATTGGCTCCTTTCCTCACAAACACTTCCATACATTCTCACCTTTCCTGCTGGAAACAAAGATGGATGTTGACAGAGACATATCTTTCTGAAAGAGGGAAGAAAATGACCTTGCGGGTTGATTAACAGAATTTGAGGGAAGCCCATGGGAATAAAGTGAACATATTGACCAAATTGTATGGTTAATGGGGCATCATTTTACTTTCCATTAGTTAACACTTTGTTATCTGTTAGGAAGAATTAAGGAAGTGATTGAAAGCCAGCTCCTGGGCAACAGATTCAGACAGCTGACCAAACAACACCTTGATCTGAGCAAAAGAAAAGTTTTCCCCAATGTATTAAAAGGAACAAAGATTCATCTGAGTAGGCAGAAGGTTGTAGCTTGTTTCAGACAACATTTATAGACATGTGTACCTACTCTGAGCTTGAAATGAGGAAAATTCACTAATGCTATGATCAGCAACTAGTTAAATTGTTAGATCCTTAGCTGGTTCTCCTGGAGTATTAGAATATGATGTGCCCTCTCCCACGAAGGAAAGGTGGAAAAAGTTGGGCCACCTCCCAGCTCAGCCCCCTCATGCAGCCTGACCATCTTACATCCATTCAGAGATGATGGAAAAAGGTCATAGAGTTTTACAGTGGCTTCTGGTCTCTGAAGCTTTGGTTCTCTCAGGGCAATTTCGCAGAGATAGTAAAATTCCTATGGGACACCATAGATGAGGCACTGAGTGCCTTGGATTGGGTTTATAATGCTGATAGTGACCCACTGTAAAATGAAAAACTGACTTTAAGAGTTCTAGGTATTTTCTTGAAGTTCATCCACCACCTTGGAAATTTCCTTCAGCCTTTATGTTGAAATCGAGTAAGTAAAAAAGAGATGTTATTTTAATAATAGTGCAATAGATGCCCCAAATTAAGAGGTATTCCTTAAAAAAAAAAAAATGGAAAAGAAAGGCTGTTATTGTGTGTCTCAAATCTGAGGTAGCCAAAGGTACAAACTTTGTGATCCACAGTTAGAAAGCAACATGCAGAGTCAAGGGATTCCCAAGGTTTAAACGAATGGTGTCAGTATGATGATGTTGCTGCCTAGTATAGGGCATTGAATGGACGAAAAACATTAGATTATTTTAATCCCTAGCAGGAGCCTTGTTGCTAAAAAACAAAAGTAAAGGCACTTTGCTTACTAGTATTGAACTCTAGTTTCTCTCTC